>NW_027331955.1:2445285-2788091 GCF_048418815.1 Hemitrygon akajei
CCATATTTACCACAGATACATGATTATTTTTCCACACCATATCTTCCCCGATCCCTTTCCCTCCACCTCCAGGTCACAGAGTCACTGGCTCAATTCCCATCCCGGTCCGAAACATAATTCAGACCCAAACAGGAAATGTTCACGTTTCATTTAAATCAGCTCTGTGTTTATAAACACTAATTTCTATTCACATTCCTCCAGAGCCTTGCTGGACAGGAACACTGAAACATCAAGTGAGAAACAGCAGGAGGTGGCCATTCAGCCCGTCTAACCATCAGCAAGGTGGCGGCTGCTCTCCCATCTCAGCCACATGTTTCTGCCCGATCCTCATTTCCTCGATCCCTTCGGTCTCCACTCATCTTTTATGTGAGGATGATCACCGAGTCTTCACCGTCCTCTGTGGTGGGGATTTATGGACATTCAACACCCTCGGAGTGGAGACGTTTCCCCTCATCTCAGTCCCAGACAGTCCACCCCTGTTTCAGAGATTGGGATCCCTGGTTCAACCGGTAATGATGTTGAACATTTCAATATGTTCACCTCTCAGTCCTCGATTCTCTAAATGAAAGTGTTATCATATTTGATCTTTCTTCATATGATAACCCCACCACTCCAGGGATCAGTCTGGTGAATCTTCATTGCACTCTCTGTAACAAATACTCTCTAACCTCTTTGTTAATCCTCTATGGAATTAATTTCCATCTTCTGCAGCCCCGTGTTGCCCCAACCACTCACCTCCCACCCCTGTCACTATTTCCACCTTCCCACCTCCCCCCTCACCTGGATCCACCTCTCACTCCCCAGCTCTTGCCCCATCCCCACCCCTCACGTCTTTTCTCTGACTATTTCCTATCCACTCTCAGTCCAGAGGGAGAGTCTCGGCCCGAAATGTTGACGGTCCATTTCCCTCCACAGATGCTGCCCGACCCACTGAGTTCCTCCGGCAGTTTGTCCTTTGGTCTCTATAACCCGTGTTAGTGTGGGGATCGGGATTTTACACCATATTCCAGGTACAATCTCAACAAAGCACAAATAATTGTCACTTTGCCTGGACCATTGGCGCCGCTTGCAGGGCAACAGTCTGCCGGTGTTTGCCCCCAATGTGGTGAATCCCTCTGCTCGACACCACCGTGGGCTCAGACATTTCCACAGATGATCCCCGGGACAAACATCCTGTCCGCCCCCTCTCTCACCATCTTCATCCTTTCAATAAAATCCTCCCTCCCCGGGGAACCGGCATCAAACCGACGGGCTGAGCGGTCTCCTCCTACCTCTCAGCGATACATCAGACTCCGGCCGCAGGAGACGCTTCACAAACGCCCCAACTTCCCTCGGAGGGAAATGGAAATAAATCAGAAAGCGGACATTTACTTTGAGGTTTTCTCCGCTCTGAGGAGGCGGTCGGCGCTTGAGCGGGAGACGGACTCAGCGGGGTAACGCCCGCTCGGCCTGTCCGCCTCCGCGACTGGTTGTAACCGGTGATTGGCATCGCTTCGCACCAATGGGAATAGCGCAGCGCCCGAATCCTGTGTTGACAGCGGTGGGGGAGGGGCTGGTCACGTGATTATTAGCCCAGCCGGTAAACCGATAAAGCTCGAGCACAGCAGCGCGTGGGTGACGTAAGACACCGCGCACGTGAGGGCAGATCCCTGTGGGGGAGCCCATGTGTGACGTCAGGCGCGTGGGGGAGGAGCTGTGTGACGTCACCTGTGAGTGCTGGCATTTAAAAGCACCTTGATGGACTTTTCAGTGGGACAACAACATTAATCACGGGTTTCATCACTGAATCTAGTGTTGTGGGATGTAAAGTCCCCTGTTATGTGTCCGGCTGTGCCGTGTTGTTGGTGGAGTGGGCAGCGTGGTGTTTGTCTCGATTCGGGTCACAACACCAGAATTGCCAGCGGGGTCCACACACAGTGTATTAGTCAACAGAAAACCTCTTGTCCCTGCAGTCTTTGTCTCTTGGTAAACTCAACACCCTGACAGTGTGGACCATAAGATACCCCTTCCTCTCAGAGTCAGGGGATCATTCTGACAGCTGATCGCTGAGAGGAATTATATTTATTGGTCATTAAAGTTCACCCAGATTCGTTTGGACGGATTTGATGTGGAGTTCGGGGTGTAGCAGTGAAAGGGCCGGACGACCGAACTCTCTCCGTTGTCCAAACATCCTTCCAGGTGAGGCGACACTTCACCTGTGAATCTTACGGGGTCGTCCGTTGTGTCCGCTGCTCCCGATGCGGCCGCCTCGACACTGGTGACACCGGCTCCTCCGCGGTTGTGCGGGGTAGGGTTTTTTTGGAGGGGGGGGGGAAATCGAAGATATTGTTCCCTTTTGTGCGGGAGGGGTGGGTTTTGGGAGTTGAAGATCAGGATGCCGTTAGTTTTTTATGCGGGGTGGGCGGGGTAGTAGTTTGATTTTTCTCTCTGAACGACTTTGATGCTCTTTCCTTGTTTCGTGGTTCTTTGGAGAAGAAAAAAACTCACTTGTTTAGATAGATAGATAGATACTTTATTCATCCCCATGGGGAAATTCAACATTTTTTCCAATGTCCCATACACTTGTTGTAGCAAAACTGATTACATACAATACTTAACTCAGTAAAAATATGATATGCATCTAAATCACTCTCTCAAAAAGCATTAATAATAGCTTTTAAAAAGTTCTTAAGTAGTTTACTTAAATACATTAAATACAATCAACCCTGGCACTTTAACATATCTTACTCCTGGCGGTTGAATTGTAAAGCCTAATGGCATTGGGGAGTATTGACCTCTTCATCCTGTCTGAGGAGCATTGCATCGATAGTAACCTGTCGCTGAAACTGCTTCTCTGTCTCTGGATGGTGCTATGTAGAGGATGTTCAGGGTTTTCCATAATTGACCGTAGCCTATTCAGCGCCCTTCGCTCAGCTACCGATGTTATACTCTCCAGTACTTTGCCCACGACAGAGCCCGCCTTCCTTACCAGCTTATTAAGACGTGAGGCGTCCCTCTTCTTAATGCTGCCTCCCCAACACGCCACCACAAAGAAGAGGGCGCTCTCCACAACTGACCTATAGGACATCTTCAGCATCTCACTACAGACATTGAATGACGCCAACCTTCTAAGGAAGTACAGTCGACTTCCTGCTTTATGGATACCTGCTTTGATAATAAATTAACCTTTGAACTATCCGCTCCGAGCGGGACTTCCCGGTGTGCAAAGATTTCAATTCCGATTCCCATTCTCGTTCCGACGTGTCAGCCCATCTTGTGCCAATATGAGGCCACCCTCAGGGTCCAGGATCAGCAACTTATATTCCGTCTGGGCACCCCCAACGGAATCACAACCTGATAGCATAAATATAGATTTCTCCTTCCGGTGAACAAATTCCCTCCTCACACCCCTCCCTCCCACTCCCTCTCTTCCTCTCTGACTTTTCACGTCATCTCACCTGCTTATCACTTCTCTCTGGGTCCACTGCTCCATCCCTTTCTCCTATTCTCCACTCCCCTCTCCTATTAGACTCTATTTTCTTCTGCTCTTGAGCTTTCCCACCTACATGGTTTCACCTGTCACCTTCCAGCCAGATATTTCCTCGCCCGCCCCAATTTTATTCAGGTATTTCCCTCATTCCATCTCCTTTCTGAAAGAGGGTTCAACTGGAAACGTCGACTGTTGACTCTTTTCGATAGATGCTGCCCGGCCTGCTGAGTTCCGCCAGCATTTTGTTTGTGTTGCTCTGAATTTCCAGCATCTGCAGACTTTGTCGTGTTTGTGATTTACCTCTCCGTTGTCCCTCCGGCCTCCGGGCACTGGTGGCGCTGTGTGGAACTCCGGCCACCCGCGGCGATATGCGGACCTCCGGCCGTGGGTGTTGCTGCCGCGAACCTCATGCGAAACGCAGGCGCGGTACCGACCACGGCTGTCGCCGGTGGTTCTCCCATTCGGGCGGCGGAAGGGGGGGGGGGGGTTGATCCTCGGTTTGTGTAAATCGAGGGCTTGCTGCAGTGGGAAAGGGCCCCTTCCCCTATCCCAGGTCCCTCTCTGCCTCTCTCCCCTTTCAACTTTCTGCTCCTTTATCTCTACAGTTCTTTCATGCTTATCCCTATCCCCCCTTTATCTGTCCTCTGATTGGTTCTCCACCTGGCGCCTCTAGCCCTTCCCCCTCCCCTATCTCTATTACTGGGCTTCGGCCCTCTCACCCCCCCCCCCCCCATTCCTGATGAAGGGTCTCGGCCCGAAACGTTGGCTACTCTTTTCTCACGGATGCCGAGTTCGTCCAGCGTTGTGTACGTATTATTTGTGATTTACCTCTCCGTTGCCCCTCCCGCCTCCGGCCACTGGTGGCGCTGTGCAGACCTCTGTCCACCGGTGTTGCTTCGGAGTACCTCCTACTAAACGCATGCGCGGCGTTTCTCCTATTCGGGCAGCGGTGAGTAAGGGGCTGATCCCGGGGTTGTGTAAATCGGATCCGGCTGCAGAGGGAAAGGCCTGGGATCGAGCTCGGCCGGACGTCTGGAAGATCCGGGCTCTCGGTCCCGTAGCCCCGGTTTTAGCTTTGGGCCCGAACCCTGTGGGATCGGTAAGTTGTGGTTCCCCGAGCCGGAAGGATGCTTGGAACGAAGGGGATCTGTCTATGTGTGTGAATAGAGCTGTTAGGTGGATGTATATGTGTGGGGTGAGTGGTCGGATGAGGGATGTGGGAGCAGAGTGGTGATCGGACGTTCCGTAACCCGGGGAAGAGAGGTCCCGGGACAAAATAAGTTGTTAACTAGGGAGAATCTGGGCAATTGGATGAGCCAGTTGGCGTGTCCTTTCAGGAAGCAGCAATTCTCTGTTCATATTAATTACTGTGTAATCTTGCTGTTAACATTGTGTTTGTTACAAAGCCCCAGAGTCTGGGAGCCCATGGGCTGCGACTACAGATTGGGAAGTGGGGGGTGGGGGGGGGGAAGAGGTCAGTGACCTTTGCATCAGAGGAGGACACGGGGTTGCACAGATGGTTCGGATCTAGTGGGACATCCGGTGTTTACAAAGGGAGAGAGAGTTTTAACCAGCGAAGCATGGTCAGAGGTGGAGGGGTACAGGAGCTGCCTGACAGATCGTTCTACAGTAATTGTAATTTTTATAATCTCACAGATGGTGACTGAGGAAGAAGCTTGTTGAGGGAGGATACCCGGAGGTGAGCAGGTCAGACACGGGATCAGGAGAGTGACAGTGATGTGATTTCCTGTGTCACGGGTACAGACAGTCGTCTCAAGTGAGGAGTTTGTGTGGAGATGCAGCTTCCCTGGAGGTGGAGGAAAGAGGACACAACAACAGGTGGAACCAGCTGTGGGAAGACATGGTTTGTCAGGTCTGACGACGAGCTGAATGTACTGTAACCTTCAGACTGAATCAGAAAACCATTCTGAGGGTATTTGAAATGTCAGAAGCAGGGGAGATGTGATCCCATGTCTCCATCAGACCCTCAGTGAGATGGTTCCAGTTATAACGTGCAGGGATGAAAGCACGGTGTTCGGGTTCTGATTTAATCACTGATTCTGACACAGTGAGAGGGTTAGTTTTGCTGTAAGGCAGCAACATTAATGGAAGAAGACACAGAAACTTCATCAATTGCTAGTTGTTTAGCAAAAGTGATCAATTTGTATATTACCTTGACAGAAATAGCTATTTCCAGTGGTGACAAAGGGGTTCAGTCTGGTTTACTTCAGGTTGGAGAGGGGCGTGGAGTTTTGAAATCAATGCCTTGCGGTGCCACCATCCTTAATTTAGCATGTCTGGAGTGGAGGATCACACAGCACGGAAACAGGCCTTTGGCCGGCCATACCTGTTCTGACCATCCACTCACTGTCTACACTGGTCCCATTTATCAGCACTTGGATCATACCCGACTGTATCTCGGCAGTTTCAATGCTCATCCTGTTCGTAAATGTTGTGAAGGGACCTGCCTCCACCACCACCTCGGGCAGTGTGATCCAGATTTCAGCTACCGTCTGAGTGACAAATCTCTTCCTCAGATCCCTCTAAACCTCTTCATCCTCTGCTTAAATCCATGCCCTCTGATCTGTGACACCTCTGTCCCAGGATCATGGCCGATATGGGCATCAGTGAAGCCTTTGATAAGGTTCACATGGTAAGTTGCTGTGGAAAGTCAGATCACACGGGATCCAGGGAGAGCTGGCTCATTGGATGCACAGTTGTCTTGATGGTAGGAAGCAGAGAGTGATGGTGGGAGGCTGTTTATTGGACTCGAGGCCCGGGCCTAGTGAGGTTCCCCAGGGTTACAACCATGTCTCTCATTATTTATTGATATTTAATGATATTTGCATTTGCACAGTTGAATTCGATGCTTCACTTGATCTTTCATTGATCCTGTTACTATTCTATAGATTTGCTAAGTGTTCCTGTAGGGAAAAACAATCTCAGGGTTGTATGTGGTGACATATATGTACTCTGATAATAAAATTTACTTTGAACATCAAACATTGCTACTTGTCATCTAGATCAATAATTTGATTAAGAATGTACAGGGTATGGAGAGTAGGTTTGCAGCAAGTTCAAACAATTAGTTTTTCTGAAAGATATTATGTATAAACACTCCACTCTGTTTCCCTCTCCACACTCGACCACCCCTCACATTACTGTCTTCCTTCTCTGCCTCGTCCTCCCTCTCACCCTAACATTGGACATATGTTCAGGGTGCAAGTGAATTATTTTCGGGGAATCGGAAGGGGAATACTTCACTCTGAGGTTGGTGAGAGTGTGGAATGAGCTGCCAGTGGAAGTGGAGGATGTGGGTTTGATTTAGACACTAAAGAGGAATTTGGGTGAGGACGTGGATGGGAGGTGTATGGCGGCTCTGGTGCAGGTAGCTGCAACTAGGCAGTAACAAAAAAAACAGGTCGGCATTGACTGGAAGGGCCGAAGGGCCTGTTATATTGCTGCTGCTCTCTTTGACTCTAGTAATATAGTGATTTGTAACTTCCACATCAGTGCTTTGCTGTTTATGACTGAACCCAGACATTTACCCAAACAACAATTGTAAGACTCTTGGCTGGCTACAGAAAGCATTTACAAGCTGTGTTTCTTGCCAAAGGGGTTGTTACTAAGTACCGACCATGCAGGGCACCCAAACTTTTGCTTTGGGCCCTTTTCCTTTTTTGTTATTTTGAAACTGTAAAAGATGGAAATTAAAATGTAATCTTGTTTAAAATATTAAAGAAATGTGTCATCTTTGACTTTATGCCTTTTGGAAATCAGGTCATCTTTTACTTGCTGAGCTATTCACAGTAACAGAAATTTTGACCAGGGGTGCCCAAACCTTTGCAATCCACTGCTGGACTAAATGTGTAAATGTAGGACGGGACTACCTTGAAAAATAAATGTGCTAGGTTTTCCAAAATTGACTCCTTCCATCTGAGGCCACGAATATATCAATCACCCCTCGTATATATTTTCATCAAAAATGAAGAGGATTCAGCACTCAATGTGTGTATATGCAATCGTGATGAGAAATACAGACCAGAACACGTACATGAGAGGCCAACTCAGAAAAATGAATCACCACTCTGGAAGAAAACATTAACCAGTGGAATGAGTATGACCCTCCATGGGAGACATCCCAACGATCTGAGCTGATGAGATGGTGACAAATGAGCCCTGAATAAGGACGTTCACTCCCAATGTCATTCTTCCTCAGCCAGAGATTTGAGGGGCGAAGAACATCTCAGACAGAACTGCGGTCAGCTCGACTTCTTCAGTCTGCAGGAAATTCAAGGGAAACCTCTTCTTCCAGTGTGATGACAATTTGGAACCCATCACCACAGGGAGAGTGAGAGGTGAGCAACAGGGGAGGATTTGAAAGATCTGTTGTGGAAGAGAATCAGGTCCAGCCGGCCTGAGTTGACTACTGTACACTAGGTGTGTTATAAATTCACTAAGTACCAGAGACAGTGTTTAAAATAGGACTGATTCATTTGTCACAGATCTAGTCCCATTAAAGGTGAATATGCAGCAGATGAAACTCCTCCCATGCCCGGTGACCAGGGTGCAGACCTGGGTGTGGTCAGCAGCAGCAATAGTTGCAGAGTTCAACACCTACAGAGTTTAGCACTGACAGACATTCTCAAAGTTGCATTCAGCAACAGTGATGGACAAATATCCAGCATGCAGCTCATTGAAACTTCCTCCCCAGTGTGAACCCGGTAGTGTGTCACAAGTGTAACGCACTGTAAGGTTTCACTGCTGATGCAGTGGACTCTCTGCAATGTTTCACTGCTGAGGTAATGGCTTCTCTGCAGCAGCAGTGTTTAGGGTAAGACTAGAAATAACAGGGTTTTGGAGTGTGGGACTATCCAATGACAGAAGTGTTCTTTCTTGTGAGTCAGGAGGAGAGATTTTCATGGTCTTTTGCTGGGGAGAGATGAGAAGAAGAGAGAGTGGGCCCTTTTTCTTTCTTTTTCATTACTTCACTAACCATCTAGTCAAAGTAAGAATCATACATCTCAGTCGTTTAATCACATATTGTGTATCGTTTGTTACTGTGGGGGTACTGATTTGTAACAGGGGACACATCACACAGCATACACCTAAACAAGATTTCTTAAGTTTGGTCGGGCTGGGGGGTTATCACCCCCTATATTTAGCTGCTAGCCGAAGCAAGAGTTGCATAGGGTTAGATTACTGAGTGAATCGCTTCCAAAATACACAGCAGGTGAACGGTCTCTCCCCAGTGTGAACTCAGTCATGCACATTAGGTTGATTTCACAGAGAGAATCTCTTCCCAAAGTCTGAGCATCAGATCGGCCTCTCCCCAGTGTGAACTCATTGGTGTCTCTGTAGTTGAGATGTCCGAGTGAATCCCTTCCACACACTGAAGCCTGAATTATGCTTCACCGTACGGTCCGCATAGCTGCGTATCTGATGCGGCACCCTAGGCCATACCATACGCCGTAGCCTAAAGAACACCTTACGAAAATGTAACTGTGCGTCACAGACCGTGAGAACTGTGATCGGTCTGCTTGGTAGCAGCACATTTCCTCCTAGGGATTTCCTGTTGCTTCGAAGTTGGAAGATGGACCAAATCGAGGAGAGGTTACGTGAGGAAGTCAGAAAATATCTACATTTGTACGACTCTCCACTGGTATACTATAAAGACTTGCAAATGGCATGAAATTCGTGTAAAGATATTTCCACAAACATCGGTTTGGACGTCGCGGACTGCACAAAGAAATAGAAAAGCTTCTCTTTTCTGCGCTGCAGTAATTTCAATAAAAGTAACTCTTGTTCAACATCAATTAGCTTCAACTCCAACAAGATTAACTCAGCAGTCGCCATCGTTCCCAACTCCACATGAGTCAATTCAATACAGTGACATAGAACCCCAACACCAACTGGCGCTTTGCCAGAGCAACGCAGACACACGAACTCACAAGTAAAAATGCACACAACGGTGTAGGCCACTTGCATGGGCTACTGTGTATGCTACACTGTAGCGTCTACGCAGAGGTATAATTCAGGCTTGAGTCTGTGAACGGCCTCTCCCCAGTGTGAACTGACCAGTGTGCTTGCAGGTGGTATGACTGAGTGAATCCCTTCCCACAGTCTGAGCAGGTGAATGGCCTCTCCCCGGTGTGAACTCGCTGATGTACCTTCAGTTTAGATGACAAAGTGAATCCCTTCCCACAATCTAAGCAGGTGAATGGTCGTTCCCCAGTGTGAACTCTCTGATGTACCTTCACTTGAGATAACTGAGTAAATCTTTTCCCACAGTCTGAACAGCTGAATGGCCTCTCTCCAGTGTGAATTCGCTGATGTACCTTCAGTTGAGATGACCGAGTGAATCCCTTACCACAGTCTGAACAGGTGAATGGCCGCTCCCCTGTGTGAACTCGCTGGTGTGCCAATAGGTGGGATGACTGAGTGAATCCTTTCCCACAGTCTGAGCATGTGAATGGCCGCTCCCCTGTGTGAGCTCGCTGATGAACCATTAGGTGAGATGACCGAGTGAATCCCTTCCCACAGTCTGAGCATCTGAACGGCCGTTCCCCAGTGTGAACTCTCTGATGTACCTTCAGGTCAGGTGAACAAGTGAATCCCTTCCCACAGACAGAGCAGATGAACGGCCTCTCTCCAGTGTGTACTCTCTGATGTACCTTCAGTTTAGATGACAGAGTGAATCCCTTCCCACAGTCCGAGCAGGTGAACGGCCTCTCCCCAGTGTGAACTCGCTGGTGAGCCATTAGGGTGGATGACTGAGTGAATCCCTTCCCACAGTCTGAGCATGTGAATGGCCACGCCCCAGTGTGAACTGACTGATGTCTCAGTAGCTGTGATGACAAAGTGAATCCCTCCCCACAGTATGAGCAGGTAAACGGCCTATCCCCAGTGTGAACTGACCTGTGTGCTTGTAGGTGGGCTGACTGAGTGAATCCCTTCCCACAATCTGAGCAGGTGAACAGCCTCTCTCCAGTGTGAACTCGCTGATGTACCTTCAGTTTAGATGAGCAAGTGAATCCCTTCCCACAGTCTGAGCAGGTGAACGGCCTCTCCCCAGTGTGAACTCGCTGATGTACCTTCAGTTCAGATGAACGAGTGAATCCCTTCCCACAGTCTGAGCAAGTGAACGGCCTCTCTCCAGTGTGAATTCTTTGATGTACTTTCAGTTGGTATGAGCAAGTGAATCCTTTTCCACAGTATGAGCAGGGAAACGGTCTCTCCCTAGTGTGAACTCTCTGATGTAGCTTCAGTTTAGATGACTTAGTGAATCCCTTCCCACAGTCCAAACAAGTGAACAGCCACTCCTCAGTGTGGACTTGCTGGTGAACCATTTGGTCGGATGACCGAGTGAAACCTTCCCTACAAATTCAGCAAATGACCAGCCTCTGCCCCAGTGTGAACTAACTGGTGTGTCCACAGGTGGGAAGACCAACTGAATCCCTTCTCACACACAGAACAGGTGGATGGCCTTGTCCCAGTGTGAACTTATTGATGTCCCTTCAGTTGAAATGTCCATCTGAATCCATTCCCACTGTCCTACCCGTTTAAAATGACAGGTGTGCCAGTCGGTCAGATGATAGAGTGAATCCCTCTCCACAGTCTGAGCAGGAATGCTGATCGAGTGAATCGCTTGCTCCACTTCTTAAATATCTGGACAGAGACAGCAAAACTGGTGTGTTGTGTTTTTGATTTCCGGAGAGAAATTCCTTGTGATTTGTAACCTGTAAAAAGATTTACAAAATCCATCAGTGGGTGTAGGACAAAATTTCAGATTATATCACTTGAGTTGTCAAGCTGTGAACTGACATCACACAGTTACAGTGAGGTTCAACACAAGTTGGAGAGAGAAATCATCATCTAACTGGGCACAGTGCTGGCATCTGGAATGACCATCAAACTCTCTGATGCTCTTCCTGTCTCTATAAGAATGGAGCATTTCTGCCATCTGTGACCTGGCTCAGTTTGACTCTCTCCATTGGTATTATCCCTGTTCCCACTGAGCTGCATGGGTTCCTGGCCCCACAGTAACTGAAGCACTCTCACCGAAAAAGCCAGCAGTGCATTCCACACACCCACCACTCTCTGTGTAAAAAACTTACCCCTGACATCTCCTCGGTATCTATTTCCAAGCACCTTAAAACTCTGCTCCCTCGTGTTAGACATTTCAGCCCTGGGAAAACAAACCTCTGGCTGTGCACACGATCAATGCCCCTCATCATCTTATACACATAAAAAAGGCTCTAAACATAAACAAGGAAATTACAAATTGCTTTGAGGATTTGTTGGAAGTATACAAGATGATGAGGGAGAACATTGGGTAAATAAATGCAAGCAGCTTTTTCCGCTGAGGTTGGCTGGGATGACAACCAGAGGTCAGGGGTAAGTGGGGAAGGTGAATATTTAATGGGAACATGTGGAAAAGCTCTTTACTGAAATGGTTGTGAGAGTGTGGATTGTGATGCCAGCACAACTGGTGAATATGAGCTCGGTTTCACCATTTAAAAGAAGTTTGGATGGGAGCCTGGATGGTAGGCGTATGGATTTGTGTAAAAATGGCCCAAAGGATATCGGGGACCAAATTCACCACAACCACAAACTGTTCCTGCTGCTACCATCCAGGAAACGGTACCACAGCAAAAGGACCAAAAGGCTCCGGGACATCATCTTCCACCAGGCCATCAGACTGAATAATTGATTTCTGTTTTCTTGACTGTCCTATATACAAACTAAATATCATAAGTTAATTTAAATTACACATTGCACATTTAGACAGTAATGTAAATATTTCTACTCCTCATCTATATGAAGGATATTTGTAATAAAGTCAATTCAATTCAATTCACCCTCTCCACTATCTGTTCTGTCAATCTAGCTCCCATTCCCCCTACAACTTATTTAAACCACATCAACCCCCCCCCCCCCACACTACCTCCAGCAAGCCTTATCACTAGGATATTAGTTGCCTCTTGGTCTGTTCCCCTAACTAACAAATCTCCTATCACCCCTTTGACTTTCCTCTGTCAGGCAATTACCCCCAACAGTGTCTAAAGTGGTCCACCTGCTGTTGTGCGGGATAGCAACAAAGTACTCTGCGATGGCTATTTAACCTCATTCACCTGCCTGACTCTCACACAGTTTCCTGTGTCCTGCACCTTGGGTGTAACTCACCTCTCTTCATGTCATATCTATCACCCCCTCCAACTGCTGGATGATCTGCAATTCACCCATTTCAAGATCCAACTCCTTAAAGTGCAGGATTACAAGCTGCAGCTGGATGTACATCTTGTAGGTGAGGGCATCAGGGACACTTGAGCTCTCCCCTCCTTCCCTCCAATATCCCCTCTAATTTGTAATAACTGATGTGCAGATAAATCTTGCACTGTGCATTTTTTTTACCCAGTGACAAGATGTGCACAGTGAATTTTATATAGAGAGGTATTCATTTTCACAGCTAGCAAATCACTGTCAATAGGAACTTTGATCTCCTCTGGGTTTGATCCAGTTCATCTGCACTCTCACACAACCTATGTACCAGGCCTGGAACGGGTAATGAAGGATTTTCTCACCAAAGCTTTTGCACATTGTCCATATGTGATTTGCTTGCTAAATTATGCTTTGAAAAGTCAGATTTCCAAATAGCACTCCATTTCTTCCCACTTGCAAATTCTCCAGCAACTTTAGCATCACCACAATGCACACAGGTAACACCAGTTTCTGTATTGTACATAAATATTTCCCCTGAAGTCTCCCCCAAGTGACTAACGGTGGTGAACTCAGTGATGGCAATGCCAATGAATATGAAGGCAGTAGTCTGTCTCATTGGAGTCTGGCACATTTGTGATGTGAAAGCTACTTGTTGCTCAGGACAAAGGTGTTTGATATCATTATGTACCCAGAGAGAATGGGACAAAACATGTCCTCACCGGTAGAAAAGTCCAGAGCAAGAACACACACAAAATGCTGTAGGAACTCAGCAGACCAGGCAGGATCTATGGAAACGTGTACTAAAGCTGAGTTCATCCAGCAATTTGTGTTGCTTGGATTTCCAGCATCTGCAGATGTTCTCTTGTTTGTGATTGGAGATAGAACAAAGGTGATTTTCTCAACTGGTGATATAAAAAATTTTGTTCCCTTTCTCCGAGTTCCTAATACTTGCATTTAGATAGCTGGAGCTCAGCTCTGTCTGAGAGATCTATCGGTTCCCATTCCCTCATCGGCCGGAAGCTCCCCGGGGCCCATGTACGGATCGTGGGGCTGAGAGAGAGGGGAGAGAGCAGGAGTGTCCCGGGATTGCGGGTCACGGTGTCCGGATTTCACAGGAATCGTCCCTCAGTCGCTGTTTAAGATAAAAAACACAGAGAATCGATCTTACCCGCAGACGGTATTTCCAAGGCCTTGTGCACCGTGCGCATGCGTAATACTTGGTGACGTCATCGGCCCTGACGCCTGCGCATCTGTTCGGTGCTTCAGCGCCAGCGAAATTTTAAACGCACCGCCTTATGGGTAATCACGGTGCCATTAAATATTTCTGCAGGCTCTGGTTCAATATTCATACCTCATTTTTTTCGTGTGTGTATTGAAAAATCTGCAGCTGTTTTAACGCAGAAAGCTCCCATAAACAATATACTCAATATCAACGTGTATCCAATGCCAAAGTAAAATGCAGATATAAAACACAGGAGATTCTGCAGTTGCTGGGAATACAGAGACGCACACACTCAAAATGCTACATTTTCGAGTGGATTTACAAACCTCTCCTCTCACTCACTTATTCCGTGGATTACTGAACTTTTCCACTTTACCATCTTACGACTTTAAGCATTGTTTCCCAAGCTTGATAGTTTGGGAGCTATATATACGCACAACACTGTTAACTTCAGTTAATTTCGTTTAATCTTTTATATTTGGAGTAGATACAGATAAAGATAGTGGTTTTCACATCGAAACCAGACTCCATTAGTGATCTATTGCTGCTGGTACGTAACAATTGCAACAACCCAGCTGTCTGAGGCACAGTCCTTTAAAATTGGTGAAAATGACCCAAAACGTTGAAAAGAGCGGGGAAGAAGGAGTTTAACCACCTTAGTTCGGAGCCCTGGGGAACGTCACAACCACAGTGAGCTCATCGTCTTATTCAGCCCGGAGAAAATCATGCAGGGAATTCATGCAGGTGCATAAGATGATGAGAGGCATTGGTCGTGTGGATAGTCAGAGGCTTTTTCCCAGGGCTGAAACGGCTAACACGAGGGGGAATAGGGTTAAGCTGTTTGTAAGTAGGTACAGAGAAGATGTCAGAGCTATGGCTTTTAAGCAAAGAGTGCTGTGTGTGTGGAAAGCATTGCCGGCGACGGTGGTAGAGGCGGATACAATAGGGTCTTTTAAGAGACTCTTAGATAGGTACATGTAGCTTAGGAAAATAGGGGGCTATGCGGTAGGGTAATTCTAAGCTATTTCTAGAGTAAGTTACATGGTCGGCACAACATTGTGGGCCAAAGGGTCTGTAATGTGTTGTAGATTTCTATGGTTCTATGAATTTCAAGGGAAATCTCCTATCCCACGGAGTGGTGACTAGTTGCAACCTGTCATCTCAGGGAGAGTCAGAGGGGAACGGCAGGGATAGATTTTGATATTCTGATATGGAACAGAAACATGGGCCAGGACCAGAATGGCCGAGTGGCCTCTATAGTATACACAGTGAGTGTGGTAGAGACAGTAAGTGCCTGACACACGGGATTTGATACAGACTGATTTATCTTTCACAGATCCACAATATTAAACACCAGTCTAGTTTCAGGCTAACATCAGCAGAACAGACTCCTCCAATGCTCAGTGACCAGGGTTCAGTCCTGGGTGCGATGAGCAGCCGCAAGAACTGCAGAATCTGACAGTAACAGTCCCTCATGAACCTGCAGCTGCCTTCAGTCACCGTGATGGTTAAACATTTAACACGCAGCTGATTTGAACTTCCTCCCTGATGTGAAGTTGCTGGTGTTGCAGCAGCTGGGATGATTGAGTAAAACTCTTTCCTCACTCCGGACAGAAATGTGGCCTCTATTTATTGTGAACTCACCGGGGCATCACAAGGTGGGTTAACTGAATGAGTCTCTTCGCACACACGGAGCAGGTGAACGGCCGCATCCCAGTGCGAAGCTGTTGGTGTATCTGCGATGGCCGGATGAACCCCTTCCGAAATGAGAGTCAGTGAATGACGTCACGGTGCTATAACGTCATGGCAATGTATCCAATCAGATCACGGACATGGACACGTGTTCGAGCTCTCCTTGCAGCGAGTGAGGCGCTGTCTTCTCCAGCATCTCCGCCTCCACATTAAAGGATCGGCGGCATTCAAGCGCTGGTGAACTGACAGATACAGCGGAACTAACGAGCTGATGTGTTTGTGATTCCCATACACAGATCCTTTGACTTTTCTACACTGTTAAAAGTTTACAAAGCTTGTCAGTGAATGAAGGACAACATTTCATTTTTCAAAATGTTCTTGAGACGAGCGGGGTAATTTAGTGAAGGTTTATAACCTTTGTTATATAACTCAGCCATGACTTTTTTTTAATACTTAAAACGTTCATTTAATACCCCGGGCAAATAATCAACGACCAGCCTTATCTTATCATCTTCAAAGTTAATCATACCTAACCGACGAGATGGCGAATTATAGTAACCTTTCTTTCCAAGAAACGCAATGATCACAGGTGGAGGTTTCTGCTGAGAAGAGGATTTGAACACTGGGTCTCGGTGTACCCGGTCTATTCTAGGCGGAGTCTCCAAAACGTCAGAAAACATACGAGCCAACAGCTTTGCAAAAAATTCTGAAGGTCGATTGCCTTCGACCAACTCAGGAAGACCCAAAATTCGTATATTGTTCCTTCTTGATCTATTCTCAAGGCAACAATCTTTCTTCTTAGAGATTCAACGATTTTCGATTGTTTATCTCCGAACTTCCCCAACTCATCCGTCTTAGTATCGAGTCTCGTTAAAGCATCTTCATGTTCCTGAATCTGAGTAGTCTGTTCCTGCAAAGTGTTTTGAATAGTCTGCAGCAGAATCTCAATTCGTTTAAGCTCTGTGGTAACCTTTAAACACACATCCGAATGTGGTTCAGACGTTTCGCTCTGAGCTTCCGAATTAGCTCCGCAATAGCTTCCACAGTCACAGAAGGATCCTCTTCTTTTTTCCAGAAGTTTTAGCACGAGACATCAACGCAGATTGGATTCAGTAACTTAAAAAGAACGAAGCTGTTCGACAAACACGTCTACTCCATGCAATGCCATGAGGGGAAGGACAACATTTCAACTCAGGTAATTTTAGTCCCCATAGTGCCTTCTGATAAAAACACTGTCACAGCTCCAAACAATTTGGAGAAATAATACTTCATCTTCAAACTGACCGCAGTTCCGGCATCAGGCACAATATCAAACTCTCTGCTTCCCTCTCTGTATCAAAATGGATCATTCCTCCCCTTCATCAGTCTGTGACTTGGCTCAGTTTGTCTGTCTCTTTCGCATTCTGAGCATGCTCCACACACCGACTGAGATCACATTTTATTTACACGGCTGTGATAGAGACTTTCTGATTATTATGTCCCTCCTAGCATTTGACGGTGGTAAATTCAGAGTCAGCAATGCTGTTGAACATTGGGAGTAGGTGATTAGGGTTTTTCGTTGGAGATCGATAAACTGCCGGTAGTGTGTGGCTGGATGAGTGGGTCGTTTTCAGACTGGAAGGAGGTAGCGTTTGGAGTACCCCAGAGATCAGTCCCTGACCACAGTTGTTCACAGTTTAATGTCCTGGCGGAGGCAGCGAGATATAAGGTGCCCCAGTCAGCTGCTGACGCAGAAAGAGTGGAGTTGGGGGAGGCTATTCACATGCAATTTCGTAGCTTTGCAATCAGTACATAGTGCACTGTGGGGCTGCAGTGGCGGGTTCCAATCTGCTAATTAGATTTGCTGAACAGTGTCGATGATCAGAGGGATCGCAGACTCCAAGGAGGCGGGGCATTGACGTCAGTCACAGGCTGACAGCGCTGACTGTGGACTGAACCATAAGAGAGAGAGCGATCTGCAGACAGGCAGTCGGCCAGTCTAAGGAGAGAGAGAGAGAGAGAGACTGGAAAAGCTGATCGCTTCAGTTAGTCGCAGCTGAGGCTTGAAACTCTCCTATGCCCACAAGAGTGGGTTGATCATCGGTACACGGATCCACAACAAATGTGTGTGGCTGTCACTTAGTATAATCCATAGGAGTGGATTTTGGAATATCTTGTGTTAACCCTTGCCTGGGTATGTTGTGTGGTAACCCCTGGAAGACGGTATTCCTGTGACAGGTCATTTTCGCTGATAACTCGTATGTGGACGGATTCAACGGATAAGAACTTCGACGACGGTATTTTGAAGTAACGGCCGTTTCTCTACGTTTCACCCTGGATTACAAATATCTCTTTCCCGTCATTTATTCCGTGGATTACTGAACTATCCTACTTTACCACCTCAAGACTCTGAGATTTATTCCCTCAGGGTGGATAGTCTGGGAGTTATATTTACACATATAGGCACTTAGATAGATAGATAGATAGATAGATAGATAGATAGATAGATAGATAGATAGATAGATAGATAGATAGATAGATAGATAGATACTTTATTCATCCCCATGGGGAAATTCAACATTTTTTTTCCCAATGTCCCATAGCTAACTCGTCTAACAGTGTAAACTTTCCTTTACTTCGTTAAGTTACTATATGACAAGTAGATACTCATAAAGAAAGTGGTTTTAACATCAAAACCAGACTCCAGTGTGAATTCTATTGTTGTTGGTTCGTTTCTAAAACGTCACAGTTCGTAACAACAGTTTTATAAAACTAGTTAGACCACATCTGGAGTGTTTCATGCAGTTCTGGTCGCCCCCATTCTCGGAAGGATGTCGGGGCTTTGGACAGGGCGCAGAAGAGGTTTCCCAGGATACTGCCTGGATTAGAGGGCATGAGCTATAACGAAAGGCTGGACAACAGTTCAGTTCAGAAATGACAACAGTTCAGTTTCCTTCTGTGGTTCCAGAGCAGAAAATCAGTCTGTCTAAAATTTCCACACAATTAAAATGGGAAATTTGTTTATTATCATCACGTACTGAGCTACAGTGAAAATCTTGCCTGACGTACCATCCACACAGATTGATACATTACAACAGTACATTGAGCTGATATACGACAAAACACTCACTGTAACAAAGCATTATGGCTGCAGAGAAAGTGCAGTGCAGATAGACATATGGTGCAGGGTCACGTCGAGTTACATTGTGAGGCCGAGACCATTTTATCATTCATTTGGCTTGTAACTGTAGACAGAAAGCCGCCCTTGAGCTTGTCATTACTAATAACTGCAGGTCTTCTTTTTTTCTCACTTCCTCGTGGCACTAGACGGGAATGTCCATTAAGCCCTTTAATTTTTGAAACTTGTATTGGAGCCTTTATCTATAACACTACGTGAAGCTGAAAATATTTTCGGTATCTCTATGAATGGAACCATACATAAGATTTCTCTTTATGGAGATGATCTTTTGGTTTTTATTTCAAAACTTGAGGAATCAATTCCTAATCTTTTGGAAACACTTAAAGATTTTGGTACATTTTCAGGATATAAACTTAACTTGAATAAAAGCGAATTGTTTCCATTAAATGCCCATGTTAGTATATATGATGATATTCTTTTTAGAATTGTTAATACATTTAGATATTTAGGTATTATAATTACTAAAAAACATAATGATCTCTATAAAGCGAATATAGTTCCTTTAATGGACTCCATGAAGCAGCTATTTTCTAGATGGAATCCACTTACTTTTTCTTTAATAGGTCGTATTCATGCTGTAAAAATGATGATTTTACCTAGATTTTTATATATTTTCGAAAATATACCTATCTTTTTAACTAAAAAAATTCGATCAAATTGACTCTCTTATTTCTTCCTTTATTTGGACCAATAAGAGACCAAGAATTAATAAGTATCAATAACACAAATCTAAAAAAGATGCTGGACTTGCACTTCCTAATTTAAGACTGTATTATTGGGCTGTGAAAATTAGACAATTATGTTTTTGGTTATATTGGCTTGATAGGAACCAAAAATCATTATGAGTTGATTTGGAATTAAAAGCTGTTAAACAATTTTATTTAACTTCAATTTTAGGAGCTCCATTACCTTTACAGCTCTCTAAAATTCCAAATTTAAATCTTTACCCGGTTATTAAACAATCCCTACGGATTTGGGTTCAGTTTCGTTTTTTAAAAAATTTTAAACAATTTAAGTTGTCCAGTTTTTTATATCGAAACTTTTCATTTAAACCTTCAACATCTGACCCAATTTTTCTCCTATGGAAAAATAACGGGATCCATTCTTTTACAGATTTATTTTGTGATTGTCGATTGATGACCTTTGAAGAGTTATTTAACAAATTTTCTCTCGCTCATACACATTTTCAGCAATATGTTCAGATTGGACATTTTTAACAGCAATATTTACCTAAGTTTCCATATTTACAAGAATCTGATTTGTTGGATAACATTTTGAAATCGAATCCCTTAGTGAAAGGTTGCATTAGCAGAATTTATAATTTATTTTTGTTACAAAAGGAGAACCTATCACTAAAGACTAAATAAGATTGGGAGAGAGAACTTAATATGGCCTTTGTTAATGAAGATTGGCTTCGAGTTTTGAAAAACGTAAATTCTTCTTCTGTATGTGCCCACCATCGTTTAATTCAATTTAAAATTGTTCACCGTTATTATTTAACAAAGGAGAGACTATCTAAAATATTTCCTAGTATAGACAAATGCTGTGATAGATGTAAAACTCAATTAGTTCTTTGTCACATATGTTCTTGTCATGTTCTTCATTAAAATCGTTTTGGAAATCTTTATTTTCGACAATTTCTAAAGCTCTGATAATTAATTTACAACCTAATAGATTGACTGTTCTATTTGGAATAGTTTCCATATCATATTCAGGGTATTTCACCTTCAGATGAACATGTAATTGCATTTGTTACACTACTGACAAGAAGGGCTATTTTATTAAAATACAAAGATATTTCTTCCCCTACATTAATTGAATGGTTTTCTCAGGGAATGTTATGTCTTAGTTTGGAAAAACATAGAAGTAGAACTTTTGATCCTCGATTCGAATTTGAAAGAAGATGGGGTTCATTTGCCAAATATTATCATTTAATTTGAATTACTCTGTATGGTTTCCTTCCAAATTTATTTTTTTTATAAATACGAAATGGCGGTTGATGTTTCTTATTTTCATATTTAGATGATGGTCAAATGTGTGTAGTTATTGGATTTTTCCCCCTAGTTAGATGGGGTTCCTTTTTTTCCAAATACTTTTATATATATGTAAATAATTTCCAATTTTATATTTTACGATCAGTTTTTATCAGCTTTATTAATTGCATACATATTAATCTATTGAAGTTTTGTATCATTTTATAGCTGTACAAGATTCTGTACCAATAAAAAAGATTCTAAAAATTTAAAAAAATGAAAACGACTAAACAGTAACTGTAACAAAGCATTATGGCTGCAGAGAAAGTGCATTGCAGATAGACATATGGTGCAGGGTCACGTCGAGTTACATTGTGAGGCCGAGTCCATTTTATCATTCATTTGGTTTATAAACACAGACAGGGAGCCGTCCTTGAGCCGGGTGGTTCGCGCTTTAAGGCTTTTGTATCTCTTCCCCGATGGGGGAGCGGGTTTGCAGCAAGAATGTCCAGGTTGTGAGGATCTTTGAGTACATAGCCTGCTTTTCCGAGGGAGGGGAAGTGTAGGAAGAGTCCATGGAGTGGCGGTTTGTTTCTCTGATGTTCTCTGCTCTCCAAAGTTCTCTGCAGTTCCTTGCAGTCATGGGCAGAGCAGTAGCCATACAAAGGCGTGAAGTATCGACAAGGAGCTCAGAGACCTCGGCCTTCACCCTGCTTTGTGTAGCTGGATCCTGGACTTCCTGTCAGATCGCCGGCAGGTGGTAACAGTGGGCTCCATCTCCTCTGTCTCTCTGACCCTCAGCACATATACCCCACAGGAGTGACACCTTGCCCTCTCCTTTACTCTCTGTGCACCCATGACTTCCATAGCCACCCACAGCTCCAATCTGCTAATTAAATTTGCTGTCTATACTACACTGACTGGCCTAATCTCAAATAATAACGAGGCAGCCGACAGAGAAGAAGTCATCACCCCGACAAGAAAACAACATCTCCCTCATTGTGACAAAAAGACAGGAGCTGGTTGTGGATTACAGGAGGAATGGAGACAGGGACCAAATTCAACATTTCCAAGTCTGTTGTTGACACAAAATGCACATTTTAATATTGATCATGAGACAATGTATTTTATATATTGTTAATGACTGAAATCATATTTACAGATTGTTACTGACAGAGAATCGTATAATTTGTGTTCCGTGTGTTATCTGAATGTACTTGCCTGTGATGCTGCCACAAGTCAGTGTTTCTCTGTACCTGTACCTTCCCGTACTTGTGCACTTGGCAATAAATTCAACAGGACCTGAGAAATCTCAGTGAGATTTGATTAGTGATGATCATCTTAGCAGCTCGGTAGGTGGAATGTATGAGACAGTACACTGTTAAATGCAAAACCCTGAACAGTGTCGATGATCAGAGGGATCTCAGATTCCAAGGAGGCGGGGCAATGACGTCAGTCACAGGCTGACTTCGCTGACTGTGGACTGAACCATAATTGAGAGAGAGCGATCTGCAGACAGGCAGTCAGCCAGTCTAAAGAGAGAGGAGAGAGAGAGAGAGAGAGAGAGAGAGAGAGGGATGAGAGAGAGGAGAGAGAGAGAGAGAGAGAGAGAGAGAGAGACTGGAAAAGCTGATCGCTTCAGTTAGTCACAGCTGAGGCTTGGAACTCTCCTATGCCCACAAGAGTGGGTTGATCATCGGTACACGGATCCACAACGAATGTGTGTGGCTGTCACATCGTATAATCCATAAGAGTGGGTTTTGGAATATCTTGTGTTAACCCTTGCCTGGGTATGTTGTGTGGTAACCCCTGGAAGACGGTATTCCTGTGACAGGTCATTTTCGCTGATAACTCGTATGTGGACGGATTCAACGGATAAGAACTTCGACGACGGTATTTTGAAGTAACGGCCGTTTCTCTACGTTTCACCCTGGATTACAAATATCTCTTTCCCGTCATTTATTCCGTGGATTACTGAACTATCCTACTTTACCACCTCAAGACTCTGAGATTTATTCCCTCAGGGTGGATAGTCTGGGAGTTATATTTACACATATAGGCACTTAGATAGATAGATAGATAGATAGATAGATAGATAGATAGATAGATAGATAGATAGATAGATACTTTATTCATCCCCATGGGGAAATTCAACATTTTTTTTCCCAATGTCCCATAGCTAACTCGTCTAACAGTGTAAACTTTCCTTTACTTCGTTAAGTTACTATATGACAAGTAGATACTCATAAAGAAAGTGGTTTTAACATCAAAACCAGACTCCAGTGTGAATTCTATTGTTGTTGGTTCGTTTCTAAAACGTCACAGTTCGTAACAACAGTTTTATAAAACTAGTTAGACCACATCTGGAGTGTTTCATGCAGTTCTGGTCGCCCCCATTCTCGGAAGGATGTCGGGGCTTTGGACAGGGCGCAGAAGAGGTTTCCCAGGATACTGCCTGGATTAGAGGGCATGAGCTATAACGAAAGGCTGGACAACAGTTCAGTTCAGAAATGACAACAGTTCAGTTTCCTTCTGTGGTTCCAGAGCAGAAAATCAGTCTGTCTAAAATTTCCACACAATTAAAATGGGAAATTTGTTTATTATCATCACGTACTGAGCTACAGTGAAAATCTTGCCTGACGTACCATCCACACAGATTGATACATTACAACAGTACATTGAGCTGATATACGACAAAACACTCACTGTAACAAAGCATTATGGCTGCAGAGAAAGTGCAGTGCAGATAGACATATGGTGCAGGGTCACGTCGAGTTACATTGTGAGGCCGAGACCATTTTATCATTCATTTGGCTTGTAACTGTAGACAGAAAGCCGCCCTTGAGCTTGTCATTACTAATAACTGCAGGTCTTCTTTTTTTCTCACTTCCTCGTGGCACTAGACGGGAATGTCCATTAAGCCCTTTAATTTTTGAAACTTGTATTGGAGCCTTTATCTATAACACTACGTGAAGCTGAAAATATTTTCGGTATCTCTATGAATGGAACCATACATAAGATTTCTCTTTATGGAGATGATCTTTTGGTTTTTATTTCAAAACTTGAGGAATCAATTCCTAATCTTTTGGAAACACTTAAAGATTTTGGTACATTTTCAGGATATAAACTTAACTTGAATAAAAGCGAATTGTTTCCATTAAATGCCCATGTTAGTATATATGATGATATTCTTTTTAGAATTGTTAATACATTTAGATATTTAGGTATTATAATTACTAAAAAACATAATGATCTCTATAAAGCGAATATAGTTCCTTTAATGGACTCCATGAAGCAGCTATTTTCTAGATGGAATCCACTTACTTTTTCTTTAATAGGTCGTATTCATGCTGTAAAAATGATGATTTTACCTAGATTTTTATATATTTTCGAAAATATACCTATCTTTTTAACTAAAAAAATTCGATCAAATTGACTCTCTTATTTCTTCCTTTATTTGGACCAATAAGAGACCAAGAATTAATAAGTATCAATAACACAAATCTAAAAAAGATGCTGGACTTGCACTTCCTAATTTAAGACTGTATTATTGGGCTGTGAAAATTAGACAATTATGTTTTTGGTTATATTGGCTTGATAGGAACCAAAAATCATTATGAGTTGATTTGGAATTAAAAGCTGTTAAACAATTTTATTTAACTTCAATTTTAGGAGCTCCATTACCTTTACAGCTCTCTAAAATTCCAAATTTAAATCTTTACCCGGTTATTAAACAATCCCTACGGATTTGGGTTCAGTTTCGTTTTTTAAAAAATTTTAAACAATTTAAGTTGTCCAGTTTTTTATATCGAAACTTTTCATTTAAACCTTCAACATCTGACCCAATTTTTCTCCTATGGAAAAATAACGGGATCCATTCTTTTACAGATTTATTTTGTGATTGTCGATTGATGACCTTTGAAGAGTTATTTAACAAATTTTCTCTCGCTCATACACATTTTCAGCAATATGTTCAGATTGGACATTTTTAACAGCAATATTTACCTAAGTTTCCATATTTACAAGAATCTGATTTGTTGGATAACATTTTGAAATCGAATCCCTTAGTGAAAGGTTGCATTAGCAGAATTTATAATTTATTTTTGTTACAAAAGGAGAACCTATCACTAAAGACTAAATAAGATTGGGAGAGAGAACTTAATATGGCCTTTGTTAATGAAGATTGGCTTCGAGTTTTGAAAAACGTAAATTCTTCTTCTGTATGTGCCCACCATCGTTTAATTCAATTTAAAATTGTTCACCGTTATTATTTAACAAAGGAGAGACTATCTAAAATATTTCCTAGTATAGACAAATGCTGTGATAGATGTAAAACTCAATTAGTTCTTTGTCACATATGTTCTTGTCATGTTCTTCATTAAAATCGTTTTGGAAATCTTTATTTTCGACAATTTCTAAAGCTCTGATAATTAATTTACAACCTAATAGATTGACTGTTCTATTTGGAATAGTTCCATATCATATTCAGGGTATTTCACCTTCAGATGAACATGTAATTGCATTTGTTACACTACTGACAAGAAGGGCTATTTTATTAAAATACAAAGATATTTCTTCCCCTACATTAATTGAATGGTTTTCTCAGGGAATGTTATGTCTTAGTTTGGAAAAACATAGAAGTAGAACTTTTGATCCTCGATTCGAATTTGAAAGAAGATGGGGTTCATTTGCCAAATATTATCATTTAATTTGAATTACTCTGTATGGTTTCCTTCCAAATTTATTTTTTTTATAAATACGAAATGGCGGTTGATGTTTCTTATTTTCATATTTAGATGATGGTCAAATGTGTGTAGTTATTGGATTTTTCCCCCTAGTTAGATGGGGTTCCTTTTTTTCCAAATACTTTTATATATATGTAAATAATTTCCAATTTTATATTTTACGATCAGTTTTTATCAGCTTTATTAATTGCATACATATTAATCTATTGAAGTTTTGTATCATTTTATAGCTGTACAAGATTCTGTACCAATAAAAAAGATTCTAAAAATTTAAAAAAATGAAAACGACTAAACAGTAACTGTAACAAAGCATTATGGCTGCAGAGAAAGTGCATTGCAGATAGACATATGGTGCAGGGTCACGTCGAGTTACATTGTGAGGCCGAGTCCATTTTATCATTCATTTGGTTTATAAACACAGACAGGGAGCCGTCCTTGAGCCGGGTGGTTCGCGCTTTAAGGCTTTTGTATCTCTTCCCCGATGGGGGAGCGGGTTTGCAGCAAGAATGTCCAGGTTGTGAGGATCTTTGAGTACATAGCCTGCTTTTCCGAGGGAGGGGAAGTGTAGGAAGAGTCCATGGAGTGGCGGTTTGTTTCTCTGATGTTCTCTGCTCTCCAAAGTTCTCTGCAGTTCCTTGCAGTCATGGGCAGAGCAGTAGCCATACAAAGGCGTGAAGTATCGACAAGGAGCTCAGAGACCTCGGCCTTCACCCTGCTTTGTGTAGCTGGATCCTGGACTTCCTGTCAGATCGCCGGCAGGTGGTAACAGTGGGCTCCATCTCCTCTGTCTCTCTGACCCTCAGCACATATACCCCACAGGAGTGACACCTTGCCCTCTCCTTTACTCTCTGTGCACCCATGACTTCCATAGCCACCCACAGCTCCAATCTGCTAATTAAATTTGCTGTCTATACTACACTGACTGGCCTAATCTCAAATAATAACGAGGCAGCCGACAGAGAAGAAGTCATCACCCCGACAAGAAAACAACATCTCCCTCATTGTGACAAAAAGACAGGAGCTGGTTGTGGATTACAGGAGGAATGGAGACAGGGACCAAATTCAACATTTCCAAGTCTGTTGTTGACACAAAATGCACATTTTAATATTGATCATGAGACAATGTATTTTATATATTGTTAATGACTGAAATCATATTTACAGATTGTTACTGACAGAGAATCGTATAATTTGTGTTCCGTGTGTTATCTGAATGTACTTGCCTGTGATGCTGCCACAAGTCAGTGTTTCTCTGTACCTGTACCTTCCCGTACTTGTGCACTTGGCAATAAATTCAACAGGACCTGAGAAATCTCAGTGAGATTTGATTAGTGATGATCATCTTAGCAGCTCGGTAGGTGGAATGTATGAGACAGTACACTGTTAAATGCAAAACCCTGAACAGTGTCGATGATCAGAGGGATCTCAGATTCCAAGGAGGCGGGGCAATGACGTCAGTCACAGGCTGACTTCGCTGACTGTGGACTGAACCATAATTGAGAGAGAGCGATCTGCAGACAGGCAGTCAGCCAGTCTAAAGAGAGAGAGAGAGAGAGAGAGAGAGAGAGAGAGAGAGAGAGGAGAGAGAGAGAGAGAGAGAGAGAGAGAGAGAGAGAGAGAGACTGGAAAAGCTGATCGCTTCAGTTAGTCACAGCTGAGGCTTGGAACTCTCCTATGCCCACAAGAGTGGGTTGATCATCGGTACACGGATCCACAACGAATGTGTGTGGCTGTCACATCGTATAATCCATAAGAGTGGGTTTTGGAATATCTTGTGTTAACCCTTGCCTGGGTATGTTGTGTGGTAACCCCTGGAAGACGGTATTCCTGTGACAGGTCACTTTGAGCTATAACGAGAGGCTGGACAAACTTTGTTGTTTTCTCCAGAGCGGCGCAGGCTGGGGTGAGACTGGATGGACGTTTATAAGATTACAAGCGCAACAGATAGAGTGGACAGACGATATATTTTTCCCGGGGGTTGAAATTTCTAATACATTTAAGGTGAGAGGAGATGTGAGCGGCAAGTTTGCTTCTTTCCACAGACTAATGTGAAGATCACATTCCTTAACTTCTCTAGTGCCTTTAACACCATCCAGCCCAAGATCTTAAGGTACAAACTAACGGAGATGGGAGTAGACTCTCACATGGTGGATTGGATAGTGGACTACTTGACAGATAGACCTCAGTATGTGCGGTTGGGAGACTGTAGGTCTGACACGGTGGTCAGCAGCACAGGAGCGCCGCAGGGAACCGTACTCTCTCCGGTCCTGTTCACCCTGTACACATCAGACTTCCAATATAATTCGGAGTCCTGCCATGTGCAGAAGTTCGCTGATGACACGGCCATAGTGGGGTGTGTAAGGAATGGACAGGAGGAGGAGTATAGGAAACTGATACAGGACTTTGTGATATGGTGCAACTCAAACTACCTGCGTCTCAATATCACCAAGACCAAGGAGATGGTGGTGGACTTTAGGAGATCTAGGCCTCATATGGAGCCAGTGATCATTAATGGAGAATGTGTGGAGCAGGTTAAGACCTACAAGTATCTGGGAGTACAGTTAGACGAGAAGCTAGACTGGACTGCCAACACAGATGCCTTGTGCAGGAAGGCACAGAGTCGACTGTACTTCCTTAGAAGGTTGGCGTCATTCAATGTCTGCAGTGAGATGCTGAAGTTGTGGAGAGCGCCCTCTTCTTTGTGGTGGCGTGTTGGGGAGGAAGCATTAAGAAGAGGGACGCCTCACGTCTTAATAAGCTGGTAAGGAAGGCGGGCTCTGTCGTGGGCAAAGAACTGGAGAGTTTAACATCGGTGGCTGAGCGAAGGGTGCTGAGTAGGCTACGGTCAATTATGGAAAACCCTGAACATCCTCTACATAGCACCATCCAGAGACAGAGAAGCAGTTTCAGCGACAGGTTACTATCGATGCAATGCTCCTCAGACAGGATGAAGAGGTCAATACTCCCCAATGCCATTAGGCTTTACAATTCAACTGCCAGGACTTAAGAACTTTTTAAAGCTATTATTAATGCTTTTTGAGTTAGTTCTTACTGAGTTAAGTATTGTATGTAATTAGTTTTTGCTACAACAAGTGTATGGGACATTGGAAAAAAGGTTGAATTTCCCCATGGGGATGAATAAAGTATCTATCTATCTATCTATCTAATGAGCAGCTGGAGTCTCTGCCTGGGGGGGGGGGGGGGGGGGGGTCGCCAATCCTGACACGTGATCCCGTTTGCCCCTCCCATTTAACCGCAGATGGGCAGCATCTGGCGTCTGTTTCCGAGGCCCCGCCTCCCGATGATGTAATAATCTCTTCGCGCATGTTCACAGTCTCCGGGTGGACGGTGTTTTCCTCTCTGCTCACAGCTGAAGTGGGTCGGCTGTGTGTTCGTGAAAGACTTTCGTCTCTTCCGTCGGTATCTCTGTCTGCGGGCCGAAGATATCACTTTCCCATCGGTGAGTATTGAGACCGATCCCGAGCGGGGAGATCCGATGTTGACCGTGAGCCCCGAACTGTGGGCCAGGAATTCATTTGTTTCCCAACTATCTGGGCTCGTCAGAAATGTGTCGACTTCACTTAATCTGCATTGAACGATCCAAACCAGGAGCCCAGGCTGTCTGTTTCCACAGAATTGAAATGGAAGTCCCGCCGTCAGGTCACGTGAGGCTGTGTGCCGCAGATTTGCCCCGCCCTCCGCTTTGTGACGCCAGATCACGTGGTGTGCTTTTGGCCGCTGAGTACCATTAACTTCCCCGAACTCGCCTCGTTTACTGAGGCTTCTCGCATTTGGCCTGGAGCTTTATGGCTGTTGTGTCTTCTCCCGGACTGGGGTGGGTGAGAAAGGAGAACGTCCCAGGTTGTGGGGATCTTTGGTTTCACTGCCTGCTTTACCGAGGGACTGGGAAGTCTAGGGGGAGAATGGTTCGAGCCTCAGCTCCCCGCAGTAGAGCTGAGCCATACATTACTCCTGCACGTTCATAGCCCAGCGAGGGCGGTCGGTCCAGTATAGACAAGACAAGATCTGTATCCTAGGATCTGTAATACAAATTTCCTGAAATGGTCCTGTTTTCACCTGGAAATGGAGTGATAGTATAACAGTAAAGGAAGCACAACTTTTCCCTGTAAATTATCCTGGAACCGATTTGTCTGTTATTCCTGGAAATGTGTACAGTGCAGTCGTTGCTAATGAGGTTCACATGAATAATCTCAGGAATGATCGGATTTATATATGAGGAGCATTTGATGGTTCTGGACCTGTGCTCAATGGAGGTCAGAGGGGCGGTGGGGGTGGTGGAGGGATGTATGGTTAAGTAAACCTACCGAATGCTGAAAAGCCTGGATACAGTGGACATGGAGAGGATGTTTCCATTAGACAGAGAGTCTGTGATCTGAGAGCACCGTCTCAGAATAAAGATGCTTTCCTTTAAAACTGAGATGAGAAAAAATTTTTGGCCACAAGATGTCTGATCTGTGGAATTTGTTGCCGCAGAATTTGTTTGAGGCTGCCATTTGGGTATATTTGTGAAGATTAATATACTGATGATTGCTGAGTAGTTTCAGGGTTACAGGAGGAAGGCAGGAATATGGTGTTGGAATAAAAATTGGCCATGATTGAATGGCTGAGTGGTGGAGCAGACCAGATGGATTGAATCACCTAATTCTGTTCCTGTGTCTTGTGTCTTACCATGACTGAATGATGGCTCCTTCTTATCCCATATTGTTTTGTGATGTGTGAGGGACAATTAAAGATTGTTCACTGACATCATTATATTTGCCAACGTTTAAATTTCAGTGAGTTTTGTTCCTAGTAACATTCAGCAGATACGTTTGGTCCTCCTTTTCATTGTTAACGTGCTTCATTATCTTTCATGTTTAAGTTAGACCTGCAGAGAGAGATTTATTGGAAGAAAAACCACGACTGAAGACGAGGGAACAGCAACAAGTGAACCAGCCCGAGGATTGAGAGCATCAACTGGAGAGAACCCATCTGACTTGGAGATTCCAGTGATTCAGTCAGGAGAAAGTTTGGTGAGTCTCATTTACTCAAACACTGGTCCTTTAGACATTACGTACCTGTACAAAGGAAGGTAGGAAATAGTTGGGAGTGAGACTGAATGTGCCCAGAAGAACCAGTTATGCCAGTACCAGTCAGACTCAGTTATGAAGAACCCCCCCCCCCCCCAATTTTCCCTTTAAACTTTTCACCCTTCACCCTTAACCCATGTCCTCTGGTTTTTTTTTCTCCCCTAGCCTCAGTGGAAAAAGCCTGCTTGCATTCACTCTATCTATACCCATCATAATTTTATACATCTCTATCAAATCACCCCTCATTCTCCTACGCTCCAGGGAATAAAGTCCTAAACTATTCAACCTTTCTCTGTAACTCAGTTTCTCAAGTCCTGGCAACATCCTTGTAAACCTTCTCTTGCACTCTTTCAACCTTAGTATTATCCTTCCTGTAATTCAGTGACCAAAACTGCACACAATACTCCAAATTTGGCCTCACTAATACCTTATACAACCTCACCATAACATTCCAACTCTTATAATCAATACTTTGATTTATAAAGGCCAATGAACCAAAATCTCTCTTTACTACCCTATCTACCTGTGATGCCACTTTTAGGGAATTTTGTATCAGTATTCTTAGATCCCTCTGTCCTAGTGCACACCTCAGCGCCCTGCCATTTACCTTGTATGTTCTACCTTGGTTTTTCCTTCCAAAGTGCAATACCTCACACATGTCTATATTAAACTACATCTGCCATTTTTCTAGCTGGTCCAGATCCCTCTGCAAGCTTTGAAAACCTTCCTCACTGTCCACTACACCTCCAATCTTTGTATCATCAGCAAATCTGCTGATCCAATTTACCAAATTATCATCCAGATCATTGATATAGATGACAAATAACCATGGACCCAGCACTGATCCCTGTGGCACACCACTAGTCACAGGCCTCCACTCAGAGTAGCAATCCTCCACTACCACTCTCTGACTTCTCCCATTCTCAATTCACAATCAAATTTACTACCTCACCATGTATACCTAGTGACTGAATCTTCCTAACTAACCTCCCATGCGGGACCTTGTCAAAGGCCTTACTGAAGTCCACTACATCCACTGCCTTGCCTTCATCCACTTTCCTTGTAACCTCCTCGAAAATCTCTAATATATTTGTTAAACATAACCTACCATGCACAAAGCCGTGTTGACTCTCCCTAATAAGTCCCTGTCTGTCTAAACAATTGTCAATCCTATCTCTTAGTACTCCTTCCAATAATTTACCCATGACCAACATCAAACTTACCAGCCTATAATTTCCTGGATTACTTTTTGAGCCTTCTTTAAACAATGGAACAACATGAGCTATCCGCCAATCCTCTGGCACCTCACCCATAGATAACTACTTTTAAATATATCTGCCAGGGCCCCTGCAATTTCAACACTAGTCTCCTTCAAGGTCCGAGGGAATACCCTGTCAGGTCCTGGAGATTTATCTACTTGCCTCAAGGTAGCAAGCACCTCCTCCTCTTCTATCTGTATAGGTTCCATGACCTCAATACTTGTTTGCTTCATTTCCATTGACTCCATGCCAGTTTCCTTAGTAAATTCAGACACAAAAAAATCATTTAACATCTCCCCAATTTCTTTTGGTTCCATACATAGCCGACCACTCTGATCTTCAAGATGACCAATTTTATCCCTTAACTATCCTTTTGCTATTAATATACCTGTGGAAGCTCTTACTATCCTTCACCTTGACTGGCAACACTACCTCATGTCTTCTTTCAGCCCTCCTGATTTCTTCCTTAGGTATTTTTTTGCACTTTTTATACTCCTCAAGTACCTTATTTGCTCCCTGTTTCTTATACATGTCATACATCTCTCTCTTCTTTATCAGAGTTCCAATATCCATCGAGAACCAAGGTTCCTTATTCTTATTCACTTTGCCTTTAATCCTGAGACTTTGTCCCTAGGGTGTCCTCATGGGCCGTCCAGAAATGATTTCAGCTGGTGACAACCCTGTTTTCCCCTGTGGGGTAACCCTTATGTGGAATCGGGCTAATGGTCGGACCTTCAACCAAGTGGGTCCAGTCTCCACTGTTAGTCTGGCCAGTTTACTCTTCAGAGTGCCATTGGCTCTTTCCACTCTGCCAGCGGCCCGTGGGTGGTGTACAAACTGGAATTGTTGCTTGATAGCTAGTTTGTTACATACTCCTTCATTTACTTTCACCATAAATGTGGGCCATTGTTGAACTCAGCATCTCTGGCAGGCCATACCTGGGAATTATTTCCCTTAATAATACCTTCACAACAGTCACAGCAGTATTAATGGTAGTTGGAATAGCTTCAATCCATCTACTAAACACATCTATAATAACTAAGCAGTATCTATAGCAATGGACTCTAGGCAATTCAATAAAATCAACTTGTAGACACGAAAAAGATCCACCTGTCAAGGGAGTCGTACCCGGTGTGCAGGGTACAGGATACCAACCATTCCCTCCTTTCCCAGGAGTGTACAATTATGTATATAATCGACCAGTATTGGTAAAAACTGTGTAGGAACACAAACCTGTCCCGCTGGGGTGATCCAAAAACCCAGGTCGGGGTCTTTCTGGCACCCCATCTGGGACCACAGTTTTCACTCCTCCTCAGAGGCGTCCCCCTGAGAAGAACAAAACTCGAGGTAGCTGTAGAGCGGTGAGTAAGTTGTTTACAAAGGTGGCATTACTAATGGGGTGGCCAGAGGAAGTCAGGAATCCCCATGTTCCCAGAGAGCCCCCTAGTCATGTACAATTCCAAATGCATAACGGGAGTCTGTGTAAACGTTTGCACTTTAGTCTGTTGCTGGGATACAGGCACGAGTCAGAGCAAACAGCTCAGCCTTCTGGGTGGAGACAGCTGCTTCAAAAGAGGCTTGCTCAATTACTTCACTGTCCATCACTATCGCATAGTCAGAATATTGTTTTCCTGATGGATCCACAAAAGAGTTTCCATCCTCATAAAACGTTGCCTCGGGCTAGAGGGGGTATTGCTAAATGGATGGGAGAGTCTGTCCTTCTTTCACTGTGATCCGGAAGGGCTAGAGGGGGTATTGCAGAATGGATGGGAGAGTCTGTCCTTCTTTCACTGTGATCCGGACGGGCTAGAGGGAGTATTGCAGAATGGATGGGAGAGTCTGTCCTTCTTTCACAGTGATCCGGACAGGCTAGAGGGGGTATTGCGGAATGGATGCGAGAGTCTGTCCTTCTTTCACAGTGATCCGGACAGGCTAGAGGGGGTATTGCGGAATGGATGCGAGAGTCTGTCCTTCTTTCACAGTGATCTGGACAGGCTAGAGGGGGTATTGCAGAATGGATGGGAGAGTCTGTCCTTCTTTCACAGTGATCCGGACAGTCTAGAGAGGGTATTGCAGAATGGATGGGAGAGTCTGTCCTTCTTTCACTGTGATCCGGACAGGAGGGCTGACTTCATGGACTGAAATTGCCCAGAGATGGGGTATAACGTCTTGGGTTCGGTCACTGTTAAAAGAATGTCTTACCAGATGTCCTGTTTTCACCTCAAACTCCTTCCAGTATCGGAGTTGGCCCACGGCAAAGTCTTGCCAGTCTCCCTCGGTGCTGGAGGCCTGTTTCATCAGAGTGTAGGCAAGGAGCCCTAGGCTCTTTGGCTTGAACCCAGGGCAAACCCTGAAGGTGGTATGGGGAACCACCAATCCTGTCTGTCGCCAAAAGAAATCTGGAACTTCAGCAAGAAATGCAATGCCGTCTCTTACTTTAACCTCTCCAATCACCGTGACTGGGAATTTCTGTCCCTCGAGGGGTGCATAATATTAGCTTTCCTCAGTTGAGCACCACGTAGGGTCATAACACAGAGTCACATGAGAGTCGGCCGCTGGCAGAAGGTGTTCAAATGTACTGGAGTCCAGATAAAGTGCCCACCCCTGGGTGGTCAGAAACTGAGGAAGCTATCAGTTGTTCGCAGTTCCAGCGTGATATCCTTGTCCGTGCATAGAATCTCGACTTCCAACGGACAGAGGAAGTCTCTCCCTACGAGATTACACCCCCGTCTGGTGGTGACTGTAAATGAAACCTCACACTGGTTCCCCTGGAATTCCACCTGCAGTGGCTGGGTACGTGAATACGTATATTCCGTGCCTTTGAACCCTGACAGAGTGATTGTAGCGTCTGATAGCTGGAATCCCTTTTCCGATACTATTTCCTGATCGAGAGTCGTTGTGGTTGCCTCATATCAGTCATAAATGGAATTGGATTTCCAGCAACTTGCAATATTACACTGGGCTCTTCCTGAGGGTTGACACTCATGGTTGGAAGCATCTTCTTGTCAGTTTCTAAATGGGTTGTTGTCCCCACCTGTCCCTTGGTCGGTTTTTGTTCCCATTTCTGTTTCTCAGATATAGCCCGCTCGCGTCCTTCTTCCCGCTGAGCATATTCACCTTTAATATTAGTTCCCTTCGGGGTTGATGGGGATTCGATAGTTGGGTCCTAATGATATGTCAAAGCTCGTCGCATTCGATTTTGGTCATTGTCAGGCCAATCCATATTATTTGTTTTAATCATATTGGCTAACTTAGTTGGTAAGCATTGGAACAGTAGGGCATTGAACTGGGGGGACAGATTCCCATCATTAAAGTCTTGGTCTCCTGCGAAGGTGCCGTAGCAGGACACAAATCGCTCTCAATAGTCTGGTCCCCATTCCCCAGGTTTAGGTTTGCATTCAGGTACTTTAGTGATGTTTACAGGTTGCTGGAGAGCCCTTTACAAAGCTTGAATGATCTGGTCTGTCTGTTCATTCTCATTATGGTTTCTCGCCTGTAACTCCTGATAGGTTTGGTATCTCAATTCTGCCTTCCATTTCCACCCCTCATCAGCTGAGAGAATCATGCAGGAGAGACCGAATAAATCTTGCAGAGTCGCATTAAACATTTGTGTAGTACTGTGGACACACTGAGCAAACTGTGCTGGTTTTTCTTTTCTATCTGGGGCATGATTCATGATCATTATCATTTCTTGAGGCTTCCAGTCTGCATACACAGGATTCACTGAGGGCTGTCCCTTCTGCTAGTCCTAGGGGGAGCATTTGCTACTGCTGTTCAGGAGGATTTAAACTAATGTGGCGGGGGTATAGGAACAAGTGCAGAGAGACAGAGGGGTGTAAAATGAGAGTAGAAGCAAAAAGTTGTAAGGTGAAAAGTAAAAGTGACAGGCAGTCAAATCCAGGGACAAAAATCAAAAAGGGACACTTTTCAACATAATTGTATAAGTGTTGTAAAAACAAGCCTGAAGGCTTTGTGTGTCAATGCAAGGAGCATTCGTAATAAGGTGGATGAATTGAATGTGCAGATAGTTATTAATGAATATGATATAGTTGGAATCACAGAGACATGGCTCCAGGGTGACCAAGGATAGGAGCTCAACATCCAGGGATATTCAATATTCAGGAGGGATAGACAGGAAAGAAAAGGAGGTGGGATTGTGTTGCTGGTTAGAGAAGAGATTAACGCAATAGAAAGGAAGGACATTAGCCTGGAGGATGTGGAATCGATACGGGTAGAGCTGCGTAACACTAAGGGGCATAAAACGCTGGTGGGATTTGTGTACAGGCCACCTAACAGTAGTAGTGAGGTTGGGGATGGCATTAAACAGGAAATTAGAAATGCGTGCAAAAAAGGAACAGCAGTTATAATGGGTGACTTCAATCTACATATAGATTGGGTGAACCAAATTGGTAAGGGTGCTGAGGAAGAGGATTTCTTAGAATGTGTGCGGGATGGTTTTCTGAACCAACATGTCGAGGAACCAACTAGAGAGCAGGCCATTCTAGACTGGGTATTGAGCAATGAGGAAGGGTTAATTAGCAATCTTGTCATGCGAGACCCCTTGTGTAAGAGTGACCATAATATAGATAGATAGATAGATACTTTATTCATCCCCATGGGGAAATTCAACCTTTTTTCCAATGTCCCATACACTTGTAGCAAAAACTAATTACATACAATACTTAACTCAGTAAAAATATGATATGCATCTAAATCACTAACTCAAAAAGCATTAATAATAGCTTTAAAGATGGAGAGTGACATAGTTAATTCAGAACCAAATGTTCTGAACTTAAAGAAGGGCAACTTTGAAGATATGAGACGTGAATTAGCTAAGACAAACTGGCAAATGATATTTAAACGGTTGACCGTGGATAGAAACATAGAAAATAGGTGCAGGAGTAGGCCATTCGGCCCTTCGAGCCTGCACCGCCATTCAGTATGATCATAGCTGATCATCCAACTCAGAACCCTGTACCTGCTTTCTCTCCATACCCCCAATCCCTTTAGCCACAAGGGCCATATCTAACTCCCTCTTAAATATAGCCAATGAACTGGCCTCAACTGTTTCCTGTGGCAGAGAATTCCACAGATTCTCCACTCTCAGTGTGAAGAAGTTTTTCCTCATCTCGGTCCTAAAAGTCTTCCCCTTTATCCTTAAACTGTGACCCCTCATTCTGGATTCCCCCAACATCGGAAACAATCTTCCTGCATCTAGCCTGTCCAATCCCTTTAGAATTTTATACATTTCAATAAGATCCCCCCTCAATCTTCTAAATTCCAGTGAGTAAAAGCTTAGTCGATCCAATCTTTCTTCATATGAAAGTCCTGCCATCCCAGGAATCAATCTGGTGAACCTTCTTTGTACTCCCTCTATGGCAAGGATGTCTTTCCTCAGATTAGGGGACCAAAACTGCACACAGTACTCCGGCTGTGGCCTCACCAGGGCCTTGTACAACAGCAGTAGAACCTCCCTGTTCCTATACTTGAATCCTCTTGCTATGAATGCCAACATACCATTTGCCTTTTTCACCGCTTGCTGTACCTGCATGCCCACTTTCAGTGACTGGTGTACAATAACACTCAGGTCTCATTGCACCTCCCCTTTTCATAATCGGCCATTCAGATAATAATTTGTTTTATTGCATATGAATGTTGAGGAACAAACTAGAGAGCAGGCCATTCTACATTAGGTATTGAGCAACGAGGAAGGAAATGTTGTCGTGCGAGACCCCTTGGGTAAGAGTGACCATAATATGGTGGAATTCTTCATTAAGATGGAGAGTGACATAGTTAATTCAGAAACAAAAGTTCTGAACTTAAAGAAGGTTAACTTTGAAGGTATGAGACGTGAATTAGCTAAGATAGTCTGGCAAATGATACTCAAAGGGTTGACGGTGGATATGCAATGGCAAGCATTTAAAGATCACATGGATGAACTACAACAATTGTTCATCCCAGTTTGGCAAAAGAATAAACCAGGGAAGGTAGTGCACCCATGGCTGACAAGGGAAATTAGGGATAGTATCAAGTCCAAAGAAGAAACATAAATTAGCCAGAAAAAGCGGCATACCTGCGGACTGGGAGAAATTCAGAGACCTTAATTAGGAAAGGGAAAAAAGGTTATGAGAGAAAGCTGGCAGGGAACATAAATTACAGCTTTGTGAAAAGAAAAAGATTGGTCAAGACAAATGTAAGGACCTTTACAGTCAGAAGCAGGTGAAATGATCATAGGGAACAAAGACATGGCAGACCAATTGAATAACAACTTTGGTTCTGTCTTCACTAAGGAGGACATAAATAATCCTCCGGAAATAGTAAGGGACCGAGGGTCTAGTGAGATGGAGGAACTGAGGGTAATACATGTTAGTAGGGAAGTGGTGTTAGGTAAATTGAAGGGATTAAAGGCAGATAAATCCCCAGGGCCAGATGGTCTGCATCCCAGAGTAGCCCAAGAAATAGTGGAAGCATTAGTGATAATTTTTCAAAACTCCTTAAATTCTGGATTAGTTCCTGAGGATTGGAGGGTGGCTAATGTAACCCCAGTTTTTAAAAAAGGAGGGAGAGAAAAACCGGGGAATTATAGACCAGTTAGTCTGACGTCAGTGGTGGGGAAAATGCTAGAGTCGGTTATCAAAGATGTGATAACAGCACATTTGGAAAGAGGTGAAATCATTGAACAAAGTCAGCATGGATTTGTGAAAGGAAATTCATGTCTGACGAATCTTATAGAATTTTTTTTAGGTGTAACTAGTAGAGTGGATAGGGGAGAGCCAGTAGATGTGGTATATTTAGATTTTCAAAAGGCTTTTGACAAGGGCCCACACAGGAGATTAGTGTGTAAACTTATAGCACACGGAATTGGGGGTATGGTATTGATGTGGATAGAGAATTGGTTGGCAGACAGGAAGTAAAGAGTGGGAGTAAATGGGACCTTTTCAGAATGGCAGGGAGTGACTAGCGGGGTACCGCAAGGCTCAGTGCTGGGACCCCAGTTTGCATTATATATTAATGATTTAGATGAGGGAATTAAACGCAGCATCTCCAAGTTTGCAGATGACACGAAGCTGGGCGGCGGTGTTAGCTGTGAGGAGGATGCAGGGTGATTTGGATAGGTTAGGTGAGTGGGCAAATTCATGGCAGATGCAATTTAATGTGGATAAATATGAGGTTATCCATTTTGGTTGCAAGAACAGGAAAACAGATTATTATCTGAACAGTGGCCGATTAGGAAAAGGGGAGGTGACCTGGGTGTCATTGTACACCAGTCATTGAAGAGAGGCATGCAGGTACAGCAGGCGGTGAAAAAGGTGAATGGTATGCTGGCATTCATAGCAAAAGGATTTGAGTACAGGAGCAGGGAGGTTCTACTGCAGTTGTACAAGGCCTTGGTGAGACTGCACCTAGAGTATTGTGTGAAGTTTTGGTCCCCTAATCTAAGGAAAGACATTCTTGCCATAGAGGGAGTACAAAGAAGGTTCACCAGATTGATTCCTGGGATGGCAGGATTTCATATGAAGAAAGACTGGATCGACTAGGCTTATACTCACTAGAATTTAGAAGATTGATGGGGGATCTTATTGAAACGTATAAAATTCTAAAGGGATTGGACAGGCTAGATGCAGGAAGATTGTTTCCGATGTTGGGGGAGTCCAGAACGAGGGGTCACAGTTTAAGGATAAAGGGGAAGACTTTTAGGACCGAGATGAGGAAAAACTTCTTCACACAGAGAGTGGAGAATCTGTGGAATTCTCTGCCACAGGAAACAGTTGAGGCCGGTTCATTGGCTATATTTAAGAGGGAGTTAGATATGGCCCTTGTGGCTAAAGGGATTGGGGGTATGGAGAGAAAGCAGGTACAAGGTTCTGAGTTGGATGATCAGCCATGATCATACTGAATGGCGTTGCAGGCTCGAAGGGCCGAATGGCCTACTCCTGCACCTATTTTCAATGTTTCTATGTGTGGAAAATTAGAATCTCCCACAATCACAACCTTGTGCTTACTACAAATATCTGCTATCTCCTTACAAATTTGCTCCTCCAATTCTCGCTCCCAATTAGGTGGTTTATAATACACCCCTATAGGTGTTACTATACCTTTCCCATTCCTCAATTCCATCCAAATCGGCTCCCGAAATGAGCCCTGTAATCTATCCTGTCAAAGCACTGCTGTAATATTTTCTCGGACAAGCATTGCAATACCTCCCCCTCTTGCCCTTCTGACTCTATCACACCAGAAGCAACGAAATCCAGGAATATTTAGTTGCCATTCACACCCCTCCTGCAACCATGTTTCACTAATAGATACAACATCATTTTTCAGTTATCAATCCATACTCTAAGCTCATCCACCTTTCTTACAATGCTCCTAGCATTAAAATAGATGCATTCAAGAAACTTTCCACCTCTTCCTCTCTGTTTATCCCTAAACAACTTTATTATCTCTTTTTTTTCCTTCTCCCCTACATCTTCAGTCTGAGTGCTCCTACATCAGGGAGGAAGTTCAAATCAGCTCCGTGTTAAAAGTTTAGCCATCACGGTGACTGAAGGCAGCTGCAGGTTCATGAGGGACTGTTACTGTCAGATTCTGCAGTTCTTGCGGCTGCTCATCGCACCCACGACTGAACCCTGGTCACTGAGCATTGGAGGAGTCTGTTCTGCTGATGTTAGCCTGAAACTAGACTGGTGTTTAATATTGTGGATCTAGATAGATAGATAGATACTTTATTCATCCCCATGGGGAAATTCAACATTTTTTCCAATGTCCCATACACTTGTTGTAGCAAAAACTAATTACATACAATACTTAACTCAGTAAGAATATGATATGCATCTAAATCACTAACTCAAAAAGCATTAATAATAGCTTTAAAAAGTTCTTAAGTCCTGACAGTTGAATTGTAAAGCCTAATGGCTTTGGGGAGTATTGACCTCTTCATCCTGTCTGAGGAGCATTGCATCGATAGTAACCTGTCGCTGAAACTGCTTCTCTGTCTCTGGATGGTGCTATGTAGAGGATGTTCAGGGTTTTCCATAATTGACCGTAGCCTACTCAGCGCCCTGCGCTCAGCCACCGATGTTAAACTCTCCAGTACTTTGCCCACGACAGAGCCCGCCTTCCTTACCAGCTTATTAAGACGTGAGGCGTCCCTCTTCTTAATGCTTCCTCCCCAACACTCCACCACAAAGAAGAGGGCGCTTTCCACAACTGACCTATAGAACATCTTCAGCATCTCACTGCAGACATTGAATGACGCCAACCCTCTAAGGAAGTACAGTCGACTCTGTGCCTTCCTGCACAAGGCATCTGTGTTGGCAGTCCAGTCTAGCTTCTCGTCTAACTGTACTCCCAGATACTTGTAGGTCTTAACCTGCTCCACACATTCTCCATTAATGATCACTGGCTCCATATGAGGCCTAGGTCTCCTAAAGTCCACCACCATCTCCTTGGTCTTGGTGATATTGAGACGCAGGTAGTTTGAGTTGCACCATATCACAAAGTCCTGTATCAGTTTCCTATACTCCTCCTCCTGTCCATTCCTTACACACCCCACTATGGCCGTGTCATCAGCGAACTTCTGCACATGGCAGGACTCCGAGTTATATTGGAAGTCTGATGTGTACAGGGTGAACAGGACCTGAGAGAGTACGGTTCCCTGCGGCGCTCTTGTGCTGCTGACCACCGTGTCAGACCTACAGTCTCCCAACCGCACATATTGAGGTCTATCTGTCAACTAGTGACCACTCCGTGGGATAGGAGATTTCCCGTGAATTTCATGGAAACATATAAATGCACAGCACATTACAGATGCTTTGTCCCACATTGCTGTGCCGACCATGTATCTTACTCTAGAAGCTGCTTAGAATTACCCTGCCACATAGCCACCCATTTTCCTAAGCTCCATGTACCTATCTGAGAGTCTCTTAAAAGACCCTATTGTATCCGCCTCCACCACTGTTGCTGGTGGTGCATTCCACACACACACCACTCTTTGCTTAAAAAACTTAGCTCTGACATCTCCTCTGTCCCTACTTCCAAGAAGCTTAAACTGATCCCCCTCATGTTAGCCATTTCAGCCCTGGGGAATAAGCCTCTGGCTATCCACACGACCAATGCCTCTCATCATCTTATACACCTGCATGATTTTTTCCAGGGTGAATAAGACGATGAGCTCACTGTGGTTTTGACTTTCTCTCTCTCTCTCCTTGTGAGGCTGATGTCACAGTCCCGCCTCACTCAGGCACTTAAAGTGACACTCACAGTAAACGAACCTGCGGTCTCATAACACAATGCACCTCTAAAGTCTGACAGCAGACTAGCGAGTAAATCTTCGATGGTGCAGAGTCAGAAACCAAAGAGTTGCCAGATTGAGTCAGGGCTTTGGGGCTGCAAAGAGAGATGGCGTCTAGAGTTTACGAGGAGGAGGAGCAATCAGACCAGCAGAATGTGGCTACAAAAGAAAGGTCAGAAACATTTGGAAACTGGTTGACCGAAAAAAAGGTGGTTAATTTCAGACAGCAATTGTGGAGAGGAATAAAAAGACAATGTTTAGGCAGAGCCCCTTCCGCATGCCTAGCCTGTGTACTCCGCTGCTTAGTTGCTCTCTGAATTCCAGAGTTCCTCCAGCATTTTGTGTGTGTGCGTCTCTGTATTTCCAGCAACTGCAGAATCTCCTGTGTTTTATATCTGCATTTTACTTTGGCATTAGATACACGTTGATATTGAGTAGATTGCTTATAGGAGCCACTTTCTGCGTTAAAACAGCTGCAGATTTTTCTATACACACTAAAAAAAATGAGGTATGGACATTGAACCGGTGCTTGCAGAAATGTTTAATGGCACCGTGATTACCCATAGGGCCATGCGTTAAGAATTTTGCTGGTCCTGAAGTGCCGATGAAATGCGCAGGCGTCAGGCTGAGGACGTCCCTGAGTTTCACGCATGCGCGCAGTACACAGAAGGCCTTGAAAATGTCGGCTGCAGGTAAGAGCGATTCTCCGTGATTTTATCTTAAACACGGACTTTGGGACGATTCCTGTGAAATCTGGTCACTGTGACCAGCAATCCCGGGACAGTCCTGCCCTCTTCCCTCTCTCTCAGCCCCATGATCCGTACACAGGCCCCAGGGAGCTTCCGGCTGATGAGGGAATGGGAACCGATGCATCTCTCAGACAGAGCTGAGCTCCAGCTATCTAAATGCAAGGATTAGGAACTCGGAGAAAGGGAACAAAATCTTTTACATCAGCAGTTGAGAAAATCGGCATTAGTACTCTTTTCCGTAGATGCTGCCTGGCCTGCTGAGCTCCTCCAGTATTTTGTGTGTGTTGCTTCCTCTACCTCCTCTTGCTCTGGACTTTTCTACCGGTGAGAACATGTTTTGTCCCATTCTCTCTGGGTACGTAATGATATCAAACACCTTTGCCCTGGGCAACAAGTAGCTTTCACATCCCAAATGTGCCAGACTCCAGTGAAACAGACTACTGCCCTTCCCTTCATATTCATTGGCATTGCATTCACTGAGTTCACCACCGTCAGTCATTGGGGGAGGGTTCAGGGGGAATATTTATGTAGAATACAGAAACTAGAGAAACTAGTGATGCCTGTTTGCATTTTGGTGATGCAAAAGTTGCTGGAGAATTTGCAAGTGGGAAGAAGTGGAGTGATATTTGGAAATCTGACTTTTTAAAGCGTAATTTAGCAAGGAAACCACATATGGACAATGTGCAAAAGCTTTGGTGAGAAAATCCTCCATTTCCTGTTACAGGCCTGCTACATAGGTTGTGTGAGAGTGCATGTGAACTCGATCAAACCCAGAGGAGATCAAAGTTCCTATTGACAGTGATTTGCTAGCTGTGAAAATGAATACCTCTCTATATAAAATTCACTGTGCACATCTTGTCACTGAGTAAAAAATGCACAGTACAAGATTTATCTGCACACTGGTTATTACAAATTAGAGGGGAGATTATTACAAATTAGAGGGGTATTGGAGGGAAGGAGGGGAGACCTCCAGTGTCCCTGATGCCCTCACCTACAAGATGTGCAGCTTGTAACCCTGCACTTCAATGAGCTGCAACTTGAAATGGGTGAATTCCAGATCATCCAGCAGTTGGAGGGGGGTGATAGATATGACATGAAGAGAGGTGAGTTACACCCAAGGTGCAGGACACAGGAAACTGGGTGAGAGTCAGGAAGGGGAATGAGGTTAAATAGGCATCACAGAGTACTCTCGTGGCCATCCCCAACAACAACAGGTGGACCACTTTAGAAGCTGTTGGGGGGAATTACCTGGCAGAGGAAAGTCAAAAGGCTGATAGGGGATTCGTTAGTTAGAGGAACAGAACAAGAAGGGACGAATATCCCAGTGGTAAGGCTTGCTAGTGGTAGTGAGCAGGGGAGGGGGTGATGTGGTTAAAATAAGTTGGAGGGGGCATGGGAGCCAGAATGACAGAACAGATAATGGAAAGGGTGAATTGAATTGACTTTATTAAATACATATTTCATAAACATGTGGAGTAGAAATATTTCCCTTACATCATATAAATGTGCAATGTGTAATTTATAGTAGTTTATAATAGATAGTTTGCTCATAGGACAGTCAATATAACATTGAAATGCAATTGTATCAGCATGAATTAATCAGTCTGATGGCCTGGTGGAAGATGATGTCCTGGAGCCTGTTGCTCCTTTTGCTGTGGTACCGTTTCCTGGATGGTAGCAGCAGGAACAGTTTGTGGTTCTGATGAATTGGGCCTGTTTGACCCTGATATTCGTTGGGCCCTTTTAACACACCTGTCTGTGTAAATGTACTGAGTCATGGAAAGTAGATTGTGCAATGTATAATTTCCTTGTTTATATTTAGAGACATTTTTTGGTGTATAAAATGATGAGGGGTATTGAGCGTGTGAGTGGCCAGAGGAGTGTTTTTTTTTCCCCAGGGTTGAAATGGTTAATGCCACTTTTCCACACTCCCATAGACCCTTTGTCCATCTCCTGAGTAAATAGAGATGGAAAAACATTTAAGATCTCCACCATCTGCTTTGATTCCACACGTGGATTGCCATTCCGGTCTTCCAGAGGACCAACTTTGTGCCTTGCAATCCTTTTGCTCTTAATCTATCACTAGAATCCCTGAGGATTATCCTTCACCTTTTCTGTGACAGCAACCTCATGCCATCTTTTAGCCATCCTGATTTATTTCTTATGTGTTCTCTTGCATTTCTTCTACTCCATAAGAAACTGACTGCCTATCCCTGTTATGCAATTCCATTTTGTGCTTTACCAGGGTCTCAATATCTCTTGCAATCCAAGTTTCCCTACAGTTTCTATCTTTACCTTTTATTCTGACATACCCGCTTACTACTTTCAAAATTTCGCTTTGAAGGCCTCCCATTTACCAAGCACACCTTTGCCATAAAGCAGCATGTCCCAATCCACAGTTGCCAGATCCTAGTATCTTAATTCCAGGTGTTGATCCATACCCTGAACACATCCGCCTTTCCTACGCTGCTCCTTGTATTGAAATATACAGGGCTCAGCATATTCACTGCACCATGCTCAACTTTTTCATTCCTGACTTTGTCTGAGGCCTGAACAACATCTGTCTCCACAACCTCTCCACTACCATTCAGGCTCCCATTCCCCCTGCAACTTTAGTTTAACCCTCCTTACCCCCACCTCCCAGCATGCAGATCTTAAACCCCTTTGGCTTTCCTCTCCCAGATCAATAAAAAGGAGGTGCATACCAGGTACAGGCAGATAGGAACAAATGGGGTACTTATGAAATACAGGAAATTCAAGTGAACACTTATGAAAGAAATAAAGGCATGAGGTTGCCCCAGCAGACAAGGTGAAGGAGAATCCTCAGGGATTCTGCAGACATGTTAAGAGCAAAAAGATTGCAAGGGAAAAAAATAATTCTCTGGAAGATCAGAATGGTAATCCATATGAAGGGATAACATAGACTTGGGAATATTTTTTTTGCATCCGTATTTACTCAGGAGATGAACACAGAGTCTACAGAAGTGAGGCAAAGCCGCATCAACTTCATGGACCCTGGACAGATTACAGAGGTGGAGGGGTTTGCTGTCTTGAGGCAAATCAGTGTGGATCAATCCCCAGGGCCTGACAAGTTGTTCACTAGGACCCTGCGGAAGACAAGTGCAGAAATTATTGGGGCCTAAGCACAGATATTTAAATCATCCTTAGTGACAGGTGAGGTACTGGAGGATTGGAGGACAGATTGTTCTGCTGTTCTAGAAAGGCTGTAAAAATAAACTAGGAAATTATATGTTGGTGAGCTTGACATCAGAACTGGGAAAGTTATTGGACTGTGTGTGCAGGAACCAAGTATATACTGTAAGTATTTGGATAGGTGTGGACTGATAAAGGATAGACAGCATGGCTCTCGCCAATCTTAGAGTCTCTCGAGGAAGTTATCAGGGTAGTAGATGAAGGCAAGGCAGTGGATGTTGTCTACATGGACTTTAGCAAGGCACTTGACAAAGTCTCATATGAGAGCTTGGTCAAGAAGGTTCAGTCACTCAGCATTCAAGATGAGACAGTAAATTGGATGAGACACTGTCTTTGGGAGAAGCCAGAGTGTGGTAGCAGATGGTTGCCTCTCTGACTGGAACCTGTGACTAGTGGTGTGCCACAGGGATCAGTGCTGGATCTGTTGCTGTTTGTCATCTATATCAGTAATCTGGATGATAGTGTGGTTAACTGGATCAGCAAATTTGTGGATGACACCAAGATTGGTGGTCTAGTGGACAGTGAGGAAGACTATCATGGCTTGCAGTGTGATCTGGACCAGGTGGCAAAATGGTTTGAGAAATGGAAAATGGAATTTAATGCAGACCAGTGTGAGTTGTTGCACTTTGGTATGACCTACCAAGTGAGGTCTTTCACAGTGACTGGTCTGGCACGGAGGAGTGTTGTAGAAGAAAGGGACCTGGGAATACAAGTCCTTAATTCACTGAAAGTGGTATCACAGGTAGATAGGGATGGGAAGAATGATTTCAGCCCATTGCCCTTCATGAACCAAAGTACTGATAACAATAGATGGATGTTATGTTGACTCCTAGAAGACATTGGTGCGGCCTAATTTGGAGTATTGTGTGCAGTTTTGGTCACCTACCTACAGGAAAGATGTAAAAGAAGTTCAGAGATTTCAGAGAAAATTCACAAGGATGTTGCCATGTCTGGAGGACTTGGGTTATAAGGAAAGATTCAACAAATCAGGACTTTATTCCTTGGAATGCAGAAGATTGAGGGGAGATTTGATTGTGATAGAGAGGCACAGATAGTGTTAATGCAAGCTGGCTTTTTCCACGAAGATTGGGTGGGATGACAACCAGAGGCCATGGGTTAAGGGTGAAAGGTGAAATGTTAAGGGGAACATGAGGGGACACTTCTTCACTCAGACGGTTATCCGGCTGTGGAATGAGCAGCCATCACAAGTGGTGCATGCGAGCTCGATTTCAACATTTAAGAGGTTTGTGTTGGTACCTGGAGGTGTGGGAGTGGGCTGTTTAAATAGTTCAGCACAAACTAGATGGCCCAAAGGGCCTGTTTCTGTGTTGAAATGTTCTATGATTGTGACAAGAACCTGAAATAATACAAAAATTCACTCTAACCCCTTTTGACAGCTGTGCGAACCAACCAGTCATTTCAGAATTTTTTATATGGCGTTAAAACTGTGGCACTTTAAGTTAATAATACATAAAAGAAGATCCCAGCTGCACGTCAAAAAAGACTATTTGTGTGAGAGTGTTTCAGTTACTGTGGGGCGAGGAACCCATGCAGCTCAGTGGGATCAAGGAATAATACCAATGGAGAGAGTCAAACTGAGCCAAGGCACTGATTGGAGACGGCAGAAATGCGCCATTCTTATAGAGACAGGAAGAGCATCAGGGAATTGATGGTCATTTCAGATACCAGCACTCTGCCCAGTCAGGAGATGATTTCTCTGTCCAACTTCCGTTGAACCTCACTGTAACAGTGTGATACCAGATCAAACCTTGGTAACTCAAGTAATCTCATCTGAAATGTTGTCCTACACCCATTGATGGATTTTGTAAATCTTTTTACAGGTTAAAAATGAGAAGGAATTCGTCTCCAGGAAGCTCAAACACGGCACAGCAGTTTTGTTGTCTCTGTCTACATATTTAAGAAGTGAAGCAAGGGATCCAATTGACCATCCTTCCTGCTCAGACTGTGGGGAGGGATTCACTTGGTCATTTGACCAACTGACACGCCTGTAATTTACACAGGAGAAAGGCCTTTCACCTGCTCAGACAGTGGGAATGGATTCTCTCAGTTATCACAATTGACGGTACATCAGCAAGTTCACACTGGGCAAGGCCATTCACCTGTTCTGTGTGTGAGAAGGGGTTCAGTTGGTCATCCCACCTGTTGACACACCAATCAGTTCACACCACACCGGGCAGAGGCTGGTCATCTGCTGTATTTCTGGGAAAGGATTCACTCTGTCATCTGACCTAATGGCTCACCAGCGAGTTCACACTGGGGAGAAACCGTTCACCTGCTCAGAATGTGGGAAAGGATTCACTCGGTTAGCTCACCAACAGAGACACCAGCAAGTTCACACTGGGGAGAAGCCGTTCACCTGCTCAGAATGTGGGAAGAGATTTGCTGACTCTTCCAGCCTACAGAGTCATCAGCGAGTTCACACTGGGGAGAAGCCATTCACCTGCTCAGAATGTGGGAAGGGATTCACTCGGTCATCCGGTTTATGGAGTCATCACCGAGTTCACACTGGGGAGAGGCCATTCACCTGCTCAGAATGTGGGAAGGGATTCACTCAGTTATCCGATTTACAGAGTCACCAGCGAGTTCACACTGGGGAGAAGCCGTTCACCTGCCCAGTCTGTGGGAAGGGATTCACTCACACACCCCACCTACAGAATCACCTGCGAGTTCACACTGGGGAGAAGCCGTTCACCTGCTCAGTCTGTGGGAAGAGCTTCACTCATTTATCCACCCTACGGAATCACCAGCGAGTTCACACTGGGGAGAAGCCATTCATCTGCTCAGTCTGTGGGAAGAGCTTCACTCATATATCCACCCTACGGAATCACCAGCGAGTTCACACTGGGGAGAAGCCGTTCACCTGCTCAGACTGTGGGAAGGGATTCACTCAGTCATCCCACCTACAGAGTCATCAGCGAGTTCACACTGGGGAGAGGCCATTCACCTGCTCAGTCTGTGGGAAGGGATTCACTGAGTTAGCTAAGCTACAGAGTCATCAGCGAGTTCACACTGGGGAGAGGCCATTCACCTGCTCAGTCTGTGGGAAGGGATTCACTCAGTCATCTACCCTACAGAGTCATCAGCGAGTTCACACTGGGGAGAGGCCGTTCACCTGCTTCGTCTGTGGGAAGGGATTCACTCAGTCATCTACTCTACTGGTACATCAGCGAGTTCACACTGGGGAGAAGCCGTTCACCTGCTCAGTCTGTGGGAAGGGATTCACTCGGTTAGCTAACCAACAGAGACACCAGCGAGTTCACACTGGGGAGAGGCCATTCACCTGCTCAGAATGTGGGAAGGGATTCACTCAGTCATCCCACCTACAGAAACATCAGCGAGTTCACACTGGGGAGAAGCCGTTCACCTGCTGAGAATGTGGGAAAGGATTCACTCAGTCATCCCACCTACTGGCACACCTGTCAGCTCACAATGGGAAGTGGCCATTGTTATGAATCCCTAGGTTTTGTTTGCTGTAGACTGTCATTTTAAGAGAGAGAGATTAAGAAGGCAAATCCACAGACTCAGAGTCAGACGGAGATGAAGGAGGAAAAATGGAAGAATCGAAACCAGGGAACTAGTGGCCAAGGGTCACTGTTTGGAACTTTCCTTTGCTCACAAGGGTGGGCTAATTATCGATTCACCGTACATCGAATGTGTAGTTGTCACCTCATTTGATCCATAGGAGTGGATCTGATTTGGGGTATCCTGCGGAGACCACTTATGTGTCAACCCTTGCCTGGCTGTGGTGTGGTAATTCATTTGAAGACGATACCCCTTATGACAAGTCACTTCAGGTGATAATTAGTATGTGGATTTGGAAGGATGACAGATAAAATCTACAGCGACTGTTGGTCTCGTTTTACCACCATGGAACCTGTGGAATATGACATAATTGCCTTCTCTCAACATTTACCCTGGATTACAAATATCTCTCTCATCACCTATTCTGTGGTTGAACTGAACTTTCATACTTTACCATCTCAAGACTCCAAGCCTTGTTACCCCTGAGCTCAATAGTTTGAGAGTTATATTTATACACATAACACTCACGAGGAAATCTGCAGATGCTGGAAATTCAAACAACACACACAAAATGCTGGTGAAACACAGCAGGCCAGGCAGCATCTATAAGAAGAAGAACTGTTGACATTTCAGGCTGAGACCCTTCGTCAGGACTAACTGAACGGACAGATACTAAGAGATTTGAAAGTAGTGGGGGGAGGGTGAAATGCGAAATGATAGGAGAAGACCGGAGGGGGTGGGTTGAAGCTAAGAGCTGGGAAGGTGATTGGAGAAAGTGATACAGAGCTGGAGATAGGAAAGGATCATTGGACAGGAGGCCTCGGGAGAAAGAAAGGTGGGGGGGAAGCACCAGAGAGACATGGAAAACAGGCAAACAATTAAATATGTCAGTGATGGGGTAAGAAGTGAAAGAGGGGCATTAACGGAAGTTAGCGAAGTCAATGTTCATCCCATCAGGTTGGAGGCTACCCAGCCGGTATATAAGGTTTTGTTCCTCCAACTTGAGTTTGGATTAATTTTGACAGTAGAGGAGGCCATGGATAGACATATCAGAATGGGAATGGGACGTGGAATTAAAATGTGTGGCCACTGGGAGTAGTCTGTTGCTGCTGGTTCGTTTCTAAAGCGTTACGGTTTGTAACAAAATGGGGCCTGCTTCTGGGATATGAACAAATTTAAGGATTGATTTAATATCGATTTCATTGGGGAAATCCCTTTTGATTTATTTGTGTGTGGAAAATCAGCAGCAATAGATGTTGATAGATATCTGGAAGTGTGAACCTCTCAGGCATTAGAGGACACCAGAACGATTGAGTTACTGAGTATTGCTAAAACGTTAATACTTGCTAAGGTGAAATTGACAATGAGGAGGGCACAGATGCAGAGGATAATAGCTGAACATTATGTATCTGAGGGTGTATTTAAAGTGGTGGAGTTGGAGGTGTTTCCTGAAAGTAAACCTAGTGAGCTTGAGCTCCAGTACAAGTTAGAAAAATTAAAGATGGAGGCTCCGGAAAGGCAGAGGCAGTTTCAGGCTGGAGAGGCAGAAAAGCAGAAAGAAAATTCTCTTACAAAGTGTAATTAAGGGGAAGGCTTAGCAAGCCTATTCTGCTTTGACAGTTGCTGAAGCAGCTGATTATTTATTTATTTATGCTGCCCCAATCATCGCCACTGGGCTATAAATGTGCAGGAGCAGTGTGTGGTTCAGTGCTTTGCTCAAGGACAGACACGCTGCCTCGGCTGAGGCTCGAACTCATGACTTTCAGATCGCTAGTTCAACACCTTAACCACATGGCCACGCACCACACATTTGACCTCGTGAAGCAGGCTGTGCTCAAAGCTTACGAGTTGGTCCTAGAAGCAGACAGGCAAAAGTTTAGACATTTGAAGAAATCTGTTAACCAGACATACGGAATTTGCTTATGAGAAATTTGTGTGTTTTGACCGCTTGTGCACATCTGAACATGTAAATGCTGATTTTAACAGCTTGAAAGAGTTGGTTTTAATTGAAGAATTCAAAAAGTGCGTCCCTGATGACATAAAGACGTATCTAGATGGAAATGATGCTGCCACTATGCAGAAATCTGCTAGATTAGCAAATCAGTTTGCTTTAACTCATAAAGTTATGTTTACCCTGAATAAGAGTTTCCAAAAGGCACTTGCCAAGTTGTGGGTAAACCGAATGAGCTCACCCCAGTGGCCTGTACCTGCATTCGGTGAACCCTTTTCCAAAGTTATAGTGGATTGTGTTGACCCATTGCCAAAGACTAAAGCTGGCCATCAGTATCTGCTAACTATTACGTGTACTGCATCCAGATTCCCAGAAGCAATACCTCTCAGAAATATTAAAGCTAAAACTGTGGCGAAGGCTCTTACCAAGATTTTCACATTATTCGATTTGCCTAAAGAAATCCAGTCTGATCAAGGATGTAATTTTACATCTGGATTATTCCAGCAGGTAGTTTCTGAACTGGGAGCAAAATAAATTGCATCATCTGCATACCATACAGAACCACAAGGGGCTTTAGAAAGATTTCATTCTACCCTCAAAACAATGATTAAGACATATTGTGTTGAAAATGGAAAAGACTGGGATGGATACATTTGCTTTTGTCCACAGAAAGAGAGTCAGTACAGGAATCACTGGGCTTTACTCCATTTGAACTTGTATTTGGTCGCAGAGTGACCTTTGACCTTGTTAAAAGGAATGGTGGATTGATGTTAACTCGTTAGACTATGATTTGAAGTTCAATAATAAACTACACCAAGCCCGTAGTCTAGCGAGACAAAACTTAAAGATTTCTCAGGACAAAATGAAGTGTTGGTTTGATAAGCGGGCTTGCGAATGAAAATACCAGGTGGGAGATAAGCTGCTTGCCTTATGTTGACAAATCCACTTCAGGCGAAATTCAATAGACCGTATGAAATAGTCTCCCAAAATAATGATGTGAATTATGTTAGTAAAACACCCAGCTGACTTGAACTAACACAGGTGGTACACATAAATATGATAAAGCCTTTTTTGACAGGCAGGTACCATCTGTGTGTGTTGTTGTCAAAACAAATGAAACTGGCAACCCTGAGAATGAAACTATTGACTCATCTGAGACTTTTCACAAGCCAAACATGGTCCCAGTTAGGCCAATGAACTCGGTTGTTCCAGAAAACACTGCTAACAAGTTGTCTCATCTGCAGCCAAAACAACAACAACAGCTGAAGGAATTAATTCTGAAGTTTAAAGATTTATTTCCTGATATCCCCAAGCAAACCACGGTCGCAGTACATGATGTAGACGTTGGTCAAGCCAAACTGATTAAACAACACCCATATTGCATGAACGTAGAAAAGTGTAAATTGGCTGACCAGGGAATTGAGTATATGCTGGAGAATGGTATTATTAGGCCGTCAAAATGAGATTGGAGTCACCCTGCATTATTGTGCCCAAACCTGATGGTCATGTTAGATTTTGCACTGATCATAGAAAGGTAAATGCTGTAATAAAAACAGATGCCTATCCTATCCCTAGAGTGGATCATTGCATCGATAAGGCTGGAAAAGCTAATTTCTTACAAAGATTAATCTGTTGAAAGGGTATTGGTGTGTTCCATTGACGGACAGAGGTAGAGAAATTTCTGCATGTGTGACACCATCTGGGTTGTATGAATACAAGGTTTTTCCTTTTGCTCCAGGAATCAGGTTTAATAGCACCGGCATATGACAGGAAATTTGTTGTCCTTGCAGTAGCAGTAGAACCTATTTCATAACAATAGTTTTTAACAATTGTGATTTAAAATAAGAATATACATATATATAGTACAAAAATAGAAAAAAATTGTAATAACTTATTTTAATTGTGTGGAGCAATTTGACTGACTGGGTGTTGCTTTGGAAATTCTGAGGTGAAGCTGAATTGAACTTTACACATTTATGAGAAGCTCAGAGAAATAGAAAAGGCTAAATTCTCACATAAACGGGTCATACACCCAGAAACATCGGCTGCACTTCAGCGCCTCAAAACAGTGGAATGAAACAACAGAAGCTATTGCAGAGAAAAAAACATTGTCCACCCACAATGAGAGGACGTGACAGATCCGGATCTCACTGCCTTGTCTGAACGGGGAAAGGTGAAGCTACACGGACACGTAGAGCAGTGACCCGCAGATGCTGCAGATCTGCAGAAAAATGTGAACAGGAAACGGGATCAGGTGACGGGTGGAGGGACTCCCACCTGAACCGCTGTGACTCTGCTCCTCTCCCCTCACACACTGCCCGACCAATCCGCCGCATTCCCCACATTTTTCCATATTTACACCAGATACATGATTATTTTTCCACACCATATCTTCCCCGATCCCTTTCCCTCCACCCCCAGGTCACAGAGTCACCGGCTCAAATCCCATCCAGGTCCAAAACATAATTCAGACCCAAACAGGAAATGTTCACGTTTCATTTAAATCAGCTCTGTGTTTATAAACACTAATTTCTATTCACATTCCTCCAGAGCCTTGCTGGACAGGAACACTGAAACATCAGGCGAGAAGCCACAGGAGGAGGCCATTCAGCCCCTCTAACCATCAGCAAGATGGCGGCTGTTCTCCCATTTCAGCCACATGTTTCTGTCCGATCCTCATTTCCTCGATCCCTTCGGTCTCCACACTTCTGCCGGCCTCTGTTTTATGTGAGGACGATCACTGAGTCTTCACCGCCCTCTGTGGTGGGGATTTACGGACATTCAACACCCTCGGAGTGAAGACATTTCCCCTCATCACAGTCCCGGACCGTCCACCACTGTTTCAGAGACTGGGATCCCTGGTTCAACCGGTAATGATGTTGTGCATTTCAATGTGTTCTCCTCTCAGTCCTCGATTCTCCAAATGAAAGGGTTATCACATTTGATCTTTCTTCATATGATGACCCACCGCTCCAGGGATCGGTCTGGTGAATCTTCATTGCACTCTCTATAACAAATACTCTCTAACCTCTTTGTTCATCCTCTATGGAATTAATTTCCATCTTCTGCAGCCCCGTGTTGCCCCAACCACTCACCTCCCACCCTTGTCACTATTTTCACCTTCCCACCTCCCCCCTCACCCGGATCCACCTCTCACTCCCCAGCTCTTGCCCCATCCCCACCCCTCACCTCTTTTCTCTGACTATTTCCCGACCACTCTCAGTCCAGAGGGAGGGTCTCGGCCCGAAATGTTGACGGTCCATTTCCCTCCACAGATGCTGCCCGACCCACTGAGTTCCTCCGGCAGTTTGTCCTTTGGTCTGTATAACCCGTGTTAGTATGGGGATCGGGATTTTACACCATATTCCAGATACAGTCTCAACAAAGCACAAATAATTGTCACTTTGCCCGGACCACTGGCCCCGCTTGCAGGGCAACAGTCTGCCGGTGTTTGCCCCCGATGTGGTGAATCCCTCCGCTCGACACCACCGTGGGCTCAGACATTTCCACAGATGAGCCCCTCCTGTCCCCACCGGGACAAACATCCTGTCCGCCCCCTCTCACACCATCTTCATCCTTTCAATAAAATCCCCCCTCCCCGGGGAACCGGCATCAAACCGACGGGCCGAGCGGTCTCCTCCTACCTCTCAGCGATACATCAGACTCCAGCCGCAGGAGACGCTTCACAAACGCCCCAACTTCCCTCGGAGGGAAATGGAAATAAATCAGAAAGCGGACATTTACTTTGAGGTTTTCTCCGCTCTGATGAGGCGGTCGGCGCTCGAGCGGGAGACGAACTCAGCGGGGTAACGCCCACTCGGCCTGTCCGCCTCCGCGAATGGTTGTAACCTGTGATTGACATCGCTTCGCACCAATGGGAATAGCGCAGCTCCTGAATCCTCTGTTGACAGCGATGGGGAAGGGGCTGGTCACGTGATTATTAGCCCAGCCGTTAAACCGATAAAGCTCGAGCACAGCAGCGCGTGGGTGACGTAAGACACCGCGCACGTGAGGGCAGATCCCGGTGTGGGGAGCCCGTGTGTGACGTCAGGCGTGTGGGGGGAGGAGCTGTGAGACGTCACCTGTGGGCGAGCGCTGGCATTTAAAAGCACCTTAATGGACTTTTCGGTGGGACAACAACATTAATCACGTGTTTCATCACTGAATCCAGTGTTGTGAGATGTAAAGTCCCCTGTTATGTGTCCGGCTGTACCGTGTTGTTGGTAGAGTGGGCAGCGTGGTGTTTGTCTCGATTCGGGTCACAACACCGGAATTGCCAGCGGGGTCCACACACAGTGTATTAGTCAACAGAAAACCTCTCGTCCCTGCAGTCTTTGTCTCCTGGTAAACTCAACACCCTGACAGTGTGGACCATAGATACCCCTTCCTCTCAGAGTCAGGGAATCACTCAAATAGCTGATCGCTGAGAGGAATTATATTTATTGGTCATTAAAGTTCGCCCAGATTCGTTTGGACGGATTTGATGTGGAGTTCGGGGTGTCACAGTGAAAGGGCCGGACGGCCGAACTGTCTCCGTTGTCCAAACATCCTTCCAGGTGAGGCGACACTTCACCTGTGAATCTTCCGGGGTCGCCTGTTGTGTCCGCTGCTCCCGATGCGGCCGCCTCTACACTGGTGACACCGGCTCTGCCGCTGTTGTGCGGGGTAGGAGTGTTTTTTGGGGGTTGATGATTGGGATGCTGTTCTTCTTGATCCGGGGGGTGAGGTGGGAGTTTGATTTTTTTCTCTGAACGACTTTCATGCTCTTTCTTTCTTTCGTGGCACTCTGGAGAAGGAAAAAAAATTGCAGTTGTTTATGGATACCTGATTTGATAATAAATTAACCGTTGAACTCTCCGCTCCGAGCAGGACTTCCCGGTGTCCATTCCATTTCCATTTCCATTTTCATTCCGATGCCCATTCCAGTTCCGACATGTCAACCCATCGTGTCCTCTTGTGCCAAGATGAGGCCACTCACAGGGTCCAGGATCTGCACCTCATATTCCGTATGGGTACCCCCTTCCCCAACTTGATAGCATGAATATCGATTTCTCCTTCCTGTGAACAAATTTCCCTCACACCCCTCCCTCCCACTCCCTCTCTGACTTTTCACGTCCTCTCACCTGCTTATCACTTCTCTCTGGGTCCGCTGCTCCATCCCTTTCTCCTGCTCTTCATTCTCCTCTCCTATTAGACTCTATTTTCTTCTGCTCTTGAGCTTTCCCACCTACCTGGCTTCACCTGTCACCTTCCAGCCAGACATTTCACGCCCTCCCCGATTTTATTCAGATTTTTCCCCCATTCCATCTCAATCCTGAAACAGGGTTCAACTGGAAACGTCGACTGTTGATTCTTCCCGTTAGATGCTGCCCGGCCTACTGAGTTCCGCCAGCATTTTGTTTGTGTTGCTCTGAATTTCCAGCATCTGCGGACTTCGTCGTGTTTGTGATTTACCTCTCCGTTGTCCCTCCCGCCTCCGGTCAGTGGTGGCTCTGCATGGACCTCCAGAGACAGGTGGCGCTGCATGGACCTCCAGAGACTGGTGGCGCTGCATGGACCTCCGGGCACCAGTGGCGCTGTGCGTACCTCCGGCCACCGGGGACAATGAGCGTACCTCCGGCCACCGGGGACTATGTGCAGACCTCCGGCCACCGGTGGTGCTGCGGAGAACCTCCTGCTATTCGCATGCGGTTTGCTCACTGCATCTGTTGTTGGCATTTCTCCGATTCGAGTGGGGGTGAGTCGGAGTTCATCCTGAGATTGTGTGAATCTTGGCCGGTTGCATTGAGACCTGCGGCTGGAGCAGGGGTGCTTTGCCAATTTTTTGAGGTGTACGAGGGGTGATTGATAAGTTCGTGGCCAAAGTTAGAAGGCCTGAAGTTATACAGCTCTCGGTACCTGCACGTGTAGTTCAACTCTTTGATTGATTATGCAGAAAGTTTGAAATTAATAACTTTTGTGGTCTTTCTGTTTCAGATAATTGAAAATAGCTAGGTTTTGTAAACACGAGGAAATCTGCAGATGCTGGAAAGGTTTTGTAAAATTGATTTCTTCCACCTTCAGCCACGAACTTATCAATCACCCCTTGTATGTCACACCCAATTTTTGTACCTGCTCATTTCATGTACTGAACAACTTCCTTGCCCCATTCACGTAACATATATGTAATGAGCAGGTACACAAATTGGGTGTCGCACACACACACACACACACACACACACACACACACACACATATATATGTATATACAAATATATGAGAATATGCCTTTTTATAATGTCTAGCACTATACCAAGATGAAAGAAATATATATGAATTCCAGAGCTCCACAGAAATATAGTGATAGTTAAGTCATAAGTTAAGATTATAGCCAATCACAACATTTCAGTATATAACTGGTACAATAAAACGTATAATACGGTACTTAATTTAATAATATGACAAAGTAGCGCACGGTTGAATTCACTAATTCTCACAAAATATAATTATCAAGCAAGTTAACGTTGTTTGCTTAGGGTTGTTTGTGAGATAAATTTAGTTTTGTATTAGCAAGTAATCCACGGATCACCACAATCACAGCTCCTGGATTTCACCAAAAACAATCAAATATCCTATCCTAATGTTATTAGTGGTATTTTCCCCACCAGCCACCAACCCCTCTCCCCAACCCCCACTTCTGTAAGTTTCCCTCTATTTAATATGCGGCCGCTGTTAAATTCCCCGCTTGTTTATTTTGACTGTTTTTTACAGAGGTGCTGGAGTGGCGTTCCGGTGAGCTCCGGCAGCACTGCACCCCTGTTAGATCCAAGTAAAATGGACCCGGGGATCAAGCTGCCCAGGTATATGAGGTGTTGAGTGAGTATTTCTGGTTTGGGATCAGATGTTTGTTTCTGGAGTTCCTTTGGAAGCAATGACTGCCAGTCTGAGGAGGGAATGAGTTCCCATTCCATCCCTCACAGGGAGAGGCTGTGATTAAATGGGCTGTTCTGTGTTTGAACCAGTAGAAATAAACCTGGGGGGGGGGGGGGGTGTTCAGTGTTCGGACTGTGTTTGGAAATTCCTCCTCACTGTCGCCTGTCTGTCAGACAGTGGAAATCAAACAGAAACTCAAGTGGCTGGAGATCTGCACTAAAAATGAGAAATTCTGAATCCATTCGGATAAAAGATTGTGAACCTGAATCCTTAACTTTGTTGCTCTCCCCACAGCAGTTCCTTACCTGTTGAGCGATTCTGGTGATTCACTCTGGAATGGTTTAAATTTCCTGATTGTCTGTTATACTTGGGAATGTGTTCAGTGCAGTTGTTGCTAACAAGGTTCACATGAATAATCTCAGGAATGATCGGCTTTATGTATGAGGAGCATTTGATGGTTATGGGGCTGTGCTCACTGGAGTTCAGACGGGGGTGAAAGGGGACGGGGTGGTTAAGTAAACCTACCGAATGCTGAAAAGCCTGGATACAGTGGATGTTTCCATTAGACGGGGAGTCTGTGATCTGACAGCACGGTCTCAGAATAAAGATGCTTCCCTTCAAAACTGAGATGAGAAAAATTTCTTCAGCCAAATGATGTCTGATCTGTGGAATTTGTTGCCACAGAGGTTGGTTGAGGCTGCCATTTGGGTATATTTATGACAGAGATTAATATATTCATGACTGCTAAGTAGCTTCATGGTTACAGGAGGAAGGCAGGAATATGGTGTTGGAATAAATCTCAGCCATGGTTGAGTGGTGGAGCAGACTCGATGGATCGAATCACCTAATTCTGTTCCTGCATCTTATATCTGACCATGACTGAACGATGACTCCTTCCTATCCCATATTGGGTTTTGTGACGTGTCAGGGACAATTACAGATTTGTTCACTGAGATCATTATATTTGTCTTCAATGCTTCGATTTCAGTGAGCAGAAATATTTTGTTTTCCTTTGTATTGTTAACGTGCTTCATTGTCTTTCTGATTAAAGTTAGACCTGCGGTGAGAGATTTATTTGAAGAAAAACCCACAACTGGAAGCAAACCACGACTGAAGACGAGGGAACAGCAACAAGTGAACCAGCCCGAGGACTGAGAGCACCAACTGGAGGGAAACCCTTCTGACTCAGAGTTTCCAGTGATTCAGTCAGGAGAAAGTTTGGTGAGTCTTACTTACTCAAACACTGGTCCTTTACACATTACATATCTATACAAAATAAGGTAGGGAATAGTTGAGGTGAGAATGAATGTGCCCAGAAGTATCAGTTATCTCTGTCAGACCCAGTTATAATCACTCCAGGTCTGGTAATGTACAGTCAGTGTCCCAGCTCTTTAAAGTCACACACATTCCCTCAGTGTTTGCTCATTTGAAGAACTTACATCTTCTGAAGTAGCTTTCGGTCGGTTCTGAGGGTGGAGAGGGAAAGAGGGGTGTCTATATTTACTATCTTGCAAAAATGAGTAATTGTTTGAAATTACTTGCTGCAAGCTCACTACCCATATCCTGTACATTCTCAACCAGATTATTGACATCGATGACAAGTAGCAATGTGTGTTACCCTGGGGAGCTCCACGAGGCATGGGCCTTGACTCCAGTAAACTGCCTCTCGTCATCACCATCGAGCTGTTCCCACCATCGAGCTGTTCCCAGACTCTGGGCTCTGTGACAAACACAATGTTAGCAGCAAGATTAGACAGTGATTAATATAAAGAGAGATTTGTTGCTTCCTGAAAGCTGTCTGATGCAATGGACCAGATCCTCCTTTGCTTACAACTTAATCTGCCATAGGACCCATCCTCCCGGGTCACACTGTGTCCGATAACCCACATCCCCAATGTCCTTCCACTCCACCAGTAGCCCCACAACTTCCCCACCAATTACCCCACACTCGTACACGTAAACAGATCCACGTTACTGTTGTGCCGACTGTCTAACACTGCCTCCCATATTATCCCCCACCTTAAATACCTCCATATACCTGTCTAGTAGTCTCTTAAATTTCACTAGTGTATCTGCCTCCACCACTGACTCAGGCAGTGCATTCCACACACCAACAACTCTCTGAGTAAAAAACCTTCATCTAATATCCCCCTTGAACTTCCCTCCCCTTACCTAAAAGCCACAACCTCTTGTACTGAGCAGTGGTGCCCTGGGGAAGAGGCGCTGGCTGTCCACTCTATCTATTCCTCTTAATATCTTGTACACCTCTATCATGTCTCCTCCCAATCTCCTTCTCTCCAGGGAGTAAAGCCCTAGCTCCCTTAATTTCTGATCATAATCCATACTCTCTAAACCAGGCAGCATCCTGGTAAATCTCCTCTGTACCCTTTCCAATGCTTCCACGTCCTTCCTATACTGAGGTGACCAGAACTGGACACAGTACTCCATGTGTGGCCTAACCAGAGTTTTATAGAGCTGCATCATTACCCCATGACTCTTAAACTCTATCCCTCGACTTATGAAAGCTAACACCCCATAAGCTTTCTTAACTACCCTATCTCTGTGAGGCAACTTTCAGGGATCTGTGGGCATGTACCCCCAGATCCCTCTGATCCTCCACACTCCCAAGTACCCTGCCATTTACTTTGTACTCTGCCTTGGAGTTTGTCCTTACAAAGAAGTGTACCACCTCACACTTCTCTGGGTTGAACTCCATCTGCCACTTCTCAGCCCACTTCTGCATCCTATCAATGTCTCTCTGCAAACTTCGACAATCCTCTACACTATCCACAACACCACCAACCTTTGTGTCATCTGCAAACTTGCCAACCCACCCTTCTACCCCCACATCCAGGTTGTTAATAAAAATCACAAAAAGTAGAGGTTCCAGATTAGATCCTTGTGGGACACCACTAGTCACAACCCCCTAATCCAAATGTACTCCATCCATCTTGACCCTCTGTTTTCTGCAGGCAAGCCAATTCTGAATCAGTTAATGTAATCAACTAATTTCCGAGTATGGGCTGCACATTTAATAACAGCCAAAACTCGAGGTAGCTGTAGAGCGGTGACTAAGTTGTTTACAAAGGTGGCATTACTAATGGGGTGGCCAGAGTAAGTCAGGAATCCCCAAAGCCCCGTAGTCATGTACAATCCCAAATGCATAAGCTTCAAAAGAGGCCTGCTCAATTACTTCACTGTCCATCACTATCGCATCATTTCCCTGCTGGATCCACAAAAGAGCTTCCATCCTCAGAAAACGTTGCCTCAGGTATGGGGACCACCAGTTCTGCTTGTCGCCAAAGGAAATCCGGAACTTCGGCCAGTAATGCACTGCCCTCTCTTCCTTTAACCTCTCCAATCTCCGTGACTGGGAACTTCTGTCCCTCATGGGTCAAAGCACAGAGTCACGTAGGGGTCGGCCGCTGACAGAAGGGGTTCAAACATGGTGGAGTCCAGATTAAGTGCCCACCACTGGGGATTCGGAAACTGGGGAAGCACTCGGTTGTTCACTAGTCCCAGGGTGATACCCTTGTCCGTGCATAGAATCTCGACTTCCAACGGACAGAGCAAGTCTCTCCCTGCTAGATTACACCCCCGTCTGGTGGTGACTGTAAATGAAACCTCACACTGGTTCCCCTGGAATTCCACCTGCAGTGGCTGGGTACGGGAATACATATGTTCCGTGCCTTCCAACCCTGACAGAGTGATTGTAGCGTCTGATAACTGGAATCCCTTTTCCAATACTGTTTCCTGATCGAGAGTGGTTGTGGATGCCCCATATCAATCATAAACAGAATTGAAATTCCAGCAACTCTCAATATTACATTGGGCTCTTCCTGAGGGGTGGAACTCACAGTAGGAAGCATCCTTGCTTGTTCATTTCTAAACGGGTTGTTGTCCCCACCTGTCCCTTGGTAGGTTCTTGTTCCCATTTCTGATCCCCAGATGTAGCCCACTCGCGTCCTTCTTCCGGCTGAGCATATTCACCTTTAATATTAGTTCCCTTAAGGGTTGATCGGGATTCGAAAGCCGGGTCCCAATAATATGTCAAAGCTTGTCGCATTCGGTTTCGGTCATTGTCAGGCCAATCAATATTATTTGTTTTAATCATGTTGGCTAACTCAGTTGGTAAGCATTGGGGCAGTAGGGCATTGAACTGGGGGGACAGATTCCCATCATTAAAGTCTTGGTCTCCTGCAAAGGTGCCGTAGCAGGCCACAAATCACTCTCAATAGTCTGGTCCTGATTCCCCAGGCTTAGATTTGCATTCAGGTACTTTAGTGATGTTTACAGGTTGCTGGAGAGCCCTTTCCAAGGCCTGAATAATCTGGTCTGTCTGTTCATTCCCATTATGGTTTTCCACCTGTAACTCCTGATAGGTTTGGTATCTCAATTCTGCCTTCCATTTCCGCCCCTCATCAGCTGAGAGAATCATGCAGCAGAGACTGAATAAATCTTGCGGAGTTGCAGTAAACATTTGTGTAGTACTGTGGACACACTGAGCAAACTGTGCTGGTTTTTCTTTTCTATCTGGGGCCTGATTCATGATCATGATCATTTCCTGAGGCTTCCAGGGTGCATACACAGGAATCACCATAAGACAAAGGAGCAGCAGTCGGCCATTCAGCCCATCAAATCTGCTACGCCATTTCAACATTAGCTGATCCAATCTCCCCTTGAGTCCCATTCCCCCGCCGTCTCACCATAACCTTTGATGCCCTGACTACTCAGATACCTATCAATCTCTGCATTAAATACACCCAATGACCCAGCCTCCACTGCCGCACGTGGCAACAAATTCCACAGATTTGCCACCCTCTGGCTAAAAAAATTTTTTTGCATCTCCATTCTGAATGGGCGCCCTGCAATCCTCAAGTCCCGTCCTCTCGTACTAGACTCCCCCACCATGGGAAACAACTTCGCCACATCCACTCTGTCCATGCCTTTCAGCATTCAAAATGTTTCTATGAGGTCCCCCCTCATTCTTCTAAACTCCAAGGAGTACAGTCCTAGAGCGGTCAAACGTTCCTCATATGTTAACTCTCTCATTCCCAGAATCATTCTAGTGAATCTTCTCTGAACCCTCTCCAATGTCAGCACATCCTTTCATAAATAAGGAGCCCTAAACTGCACACAATACTCCAAGTGACGTCTTACCAGTGCCTTATAGAGCCTCAACATCACATCCCTGCTCCTATACTCTATTCCTCTAGAAATGAAAGCCAACATTGCATTCACCTTTTTCACCACCGACTCAGCCTGGAGGTTAACCTTAAGGGTATCCTGCACGAGAACTCCCAAGTCCCATTGCATTTCAGAACTTTGAATTCTCTCCCCATTCAAATAATAGTCTGCCCGTTTATTTCTTCTACCAAAGTGCATGACCATACACTTTCCGACATTGTAATTCATTTGCCACTTCTTTGCCCATTCCCCCAATCTATCCAAGTCTCTCTGCAGATTCTGTTTCCTCAGCACTACGGGCCCCTCCACCTATCTTTGTATCATCAGCAAACTTAGCCACAAAGCCATCTATTCCATAATCCAAATAGTTGATACACAATGTAAAAAGAAACGGCCCCAACACGGACCCCTGTGGAACACCACTGGTAACCGGCAGCCAACCAGTATGGGATGCCTTTATACAACAACACACACAAAATGCTGGTGGAACACAGCAGGCCGGGCAGCATCTATAAGGACAAGCACTGTTGACGTTTCGGGCCGAGACCCTTCGTCAGGACTCAATGGGGATGCCTTTATTCCCACTCTCTGTTTCCCGCCAATCAACCAACGCTCTATCCACATATGTAACTTTCCCATAATTCCATGGACTCTTATCTAGTTTAGCAGCCTCATGTGTGGCACCTTGTCAAAGGCCTTCTGAAAGTCCAAATATACAGCATCCATTGCATCTCCCTTGTCTAGCCTGCTTGTCTTCCTACAAATTTCCTCAAAATTTGCACTAGGTTTGTCAGGCAGGATTTTCCTTTAAGGAAACCATGCTGAGTTCTGCCTATCTTGTCATATGTCTCCAGGTACTCCATAACCTCATCCTTGACGATTGACTCCAACAACTTCCCAACCACCGATGTCAAGATAACAGGTTTATAATTTCCTTTTTGCTTCCTTGCCCCCTTCTTAAGTAGCGGAGTGACATTTGCAATCTTCCAGCCCTCGGAACCAGGCCAGAATCTATTGACTTTTGAAAGATCATTGCTAATGCCTCCGCAATCTCCACTGCTACCTCCGTCAGAACACGAGGGTGCATTCCATCTGGTCCAGGAGATTTATCTACCCTTAGACTATTCAGCTTTCTGAGTACTTCCTCTGTCGTAATTGTGACTGCACATATTTCTCTTCCCTGACACCCTTGAATGTCCGTTATATTTCTGATGTCTTCCTCAGTGAAGACTGATGCATAATCCTTGTTCAGTTCCTCCGCCATCTCCTTATCTCCCATTACAATTTCTCCAGCATCATTTTTTATCAGTCCTATATCTACTCACACCTGTCATTTACTCTTTATATACTTGAGAAAGCTTTTAGTATCCTCTTTGATATTATTTGCTAGCTTCCTTTCATAGTTCATCTTTTCCCTCTTAATGACCTTCTTAGTTTCCTTCTGTCAGCTTTTAAAAACTTCACAATCTTCTGTCTTCACACTAATTTTTGCTTCCTTGTATGCCCTCTGCTGTGCTTTTACTTTGGCTTTGACTTCTCTTGTCGGCCACGGTTGCATCCTTTTTCCATTCGAAAATTTCTTTTTCTTTGGAATATATCTGTACTGCACCTTTCTCACTTCTCGCATAAACTTCAGCCACTGCTGCTGTGCCATCCTTCCTGCTAGTTTCCCTTTCCAGTTAACCTTAGCCAGTTCCTCTCTCATGCCACTGTAATATCCTTTACTCCACTGAAATACCGACACATCGGATTTTGGCTTCTCTTTCTCAAATTTCACAGGAACTCAATCATGTTGTGATCACTGCCTCCTAAGGGTTCCTTCACTTCCATCTCTCTAATTACCTCTGTTTCATCACACAATACCCAATCCAGTACAACCGATCCCCTAGTGGGCTCAACAACAAGCTGTTCTAAAAAGCAGTCTCGGAGACATTCTACAAATTCTCTCTCTTGAGATCCAGTGCTGACCTGATTTTCCCAATCCACTCGCATGTTAATATCCCCCAAAATTGGAATTCCTTGGAATGTAGAAGATTGAGGGGAGATTTGATGGAGGCATACCAAAATTATGAGTGTTATAGATGGGGTAAATGCAAGCTGGCTTTCTCCACTGAGATGGAGTGGGACTACAACCAGAGGCCATGGGTTAAGGGTGAAAGGTGAAATGTTAAGGGAAACATGAGGGGAAACTTCTTCCACTGACGGTCATCCAGGTGTGGAATGAACAGAAAACCCAGCTGGTCCATGCGAGCTCAGTTTCAACTTCTAAGAGGGTTGTATAGGTACCTGGATGGTAGGGGTACAGGAGCAGACAGTTTAAGTAGTTCAACACAAACTAGATGGGCCAAAGGGCCTGATTCTGTGTTGTACTTTTCTGTGACTGTGACAAGAACCTGAAATAATATGATTATTCATTTAATTCCTTTTAACAGCTGTGCGCATTCATCTGGGCAGGAAATGTTTACATGGCTTCAAAACTGTGGCACTTTACATTGACAGTAGATAAAAGAAAATCCCAGCTGCACGTCAACAAAGGGTATTTGTGTGAGAGTGTTTCAGTTACTGTGGGGCCAGGCACTCTTGCAGCTCAGTGGGAACAGAGAATTATACCAATGGAGAGAGTCAAACTGAGCCAGGTCACAGATTGGTGATGGCAGAAATGCCCCATTCTTATAGAGACAGGAAGATCATCAGAGAGTTTGATGGTCATTCCAGATACCAGCACTGTGCCCAGCTGGAAGATGATTTCTCTCTCCAACTTGCGTTGAACCTCACTGTAACAGTGTGATGCCAGATCACACCTTCACATCTCAAGTAATCTCGTCTGAAATATTGTCCTTCACCCATTGATGTACTATAAATCTTTTTCAGGTTAAAAACGACAAGGAAATTATCTACGGGAAGGTCGAACACAATACGCTGTTTTGTTGTCTATGTCCAGATATTTAAGAAGTGGAACAAGGGATTCACTCGATCATCATTCCTACTCAGACTGTGGGGAGGGATTCACTCGATCATCATTCCTACTCAGACTGTGGGGAGTGATTCACTCGATCATCATTCCTAGTCAGACTGTGGGGAGGGATTCAGTCGATCATCTGATCGACTGGCACGCCTGTCAATTTACACGGGGGGAATCCATTTATCTGCTCAGACTGTGGGAATGGATTCAGTCGGTCATTTCAACTGAAGGTACATCAGCAGGATCACCATGGGCAAGGCCATTCACCTGTTCTGTGGCTGAGAATGGATTGAGACGGTCTTCCTGCCTGTTGGATACACCAGTCAGTGCACATTGAATTTGTGGGGAAGGATTCACTCGGTCATCTGACCTAATGGCTCACCAGCGAGTTCACACTGGTGAGCGGCCGTTCACCTGCTCAGACTGTGGGAAGGGATTCACGTTGTCAGCTCACCTACTGAGACACCAGTCAATTCACACTGGTGAGAGGCCATTCACCTGCTCTGACTGTAGGAAAACATTTACTTCGTCATCTGAACTTAAGTTACATCAGCGAGTTCACACTGGGGAGAAGCCGTTCATCTGCTCAGACTGTGGGAAAGGATTCATTTCATCATCTAACCTTAAAGTGCATCAGCGAGTTCACACTGGGGAGAGGCCGTTCAGCTGCTCAGACTGTGGGAAAGAATGCACTTCATCATTCCAACTTAAGATACATCAGCGAGTTCACACTGGGGAGAGGCCATTCACCTGCTCAGACTGTGGGAAAGGATTCACTTCGTCATCTAATCTTAAGCTACATGAGCGAGTTCACACTGGGGAGAGGCCGTTCACCTGCTCAGTCTGTGGGAAGGGATTCGCGTTGTCATCTCACCTACTGAGACATCAGTTAGTACACACTGGTGAGAGGCCGTTCACCTGCTCAGACTGTGGGAAAAGATTCAATTCGTCATCTCAACTTAAGGTACATCAGCGAGTTCATACTGGGGAGAGGCCATTCACCTGCTCAGACTGTGGGAAAGGATTCACTCAGTCATCCCACCTACAAGCACATCAGCGAGTTCACACTGGGGAGAGGTCGTTCACCTGCTCAGACTGTGGGAAGGCATTCACACGGTTCGCTACCCTACAAGCACACCGGTCAGTTCACACTGGGGAGAGGCCATTCACCTGCTCAGACTGTGGGAAAGGATTCACTTCATCATATAAACTTAAGGTACATCAGCGAGTTCACACTGGGGAGAGGCCATTCACCTGCTCAGACTGTGGGAAGGGATTCACTCAGTCATCCCACCTGCGAGCACACCAGTCCGTTCACACCGGGGAGACTCTGGTCACCTGCTCGGACTTTGGGAAGAGATTCACTCAGCCAAATCAACCAAATGTGCATCATTGAGTTCACTCTGGAGAGATCGTTCACTGGATGTGTGTCCATCACCGTTGCTGAATGCAATTTCGAGAGTGACTGTCGGTGCTGAACTCTGCAATTATTGCTGCTGCTCACCACACCCAGTTCTGCACCCTGGTCACTGGGCATGAGAGGGGTTTCTTCTGCTGCATATTCACCTTTAATGGGACTGGAGTTTAATATTCTGCATCTGTGACAAATAAGTCAGTTCTATTTTAAACTTTGTCTCTGGTACTTAGTGAATTTATAACACACCTAGTGTACAGTAGAGAGTCAAATCAGGCTGGCTGGACCTTGCCAGAGTTTCAACTACACGACAGTCCCTTTAAATCCTCCCCTGTTGTTCCCCTCTCGCTCTCCCTGTGAGATGGGTTCCAAACAGTCACCACTCTGTGGGTGAAGAGGTTTCCCTTGAATTCTCTGCAGACTGTAAAAGTCGAGCTGACTGCAGTTCTGTCTCAGATGTCCTTTGTCCCTCTAATCTCTGGGCTCAGGAAGAATGACATTGGGAGTTAACCTCCTTATTTAGGGCTCATTTCCACATTATGGGTCATTTTCCCTGCTTCTAAAGTGTTGTTAGAGAACACCACTGTCCTCTAAAGACTGAAAGCAGAATGGGAAACCATCTGTTGGATGTTCAACAGAGCAGGGTCAGAAAGCAGAGGCAGGTCTGCACAGGGCAGAGTGTGGGGCTCCGGGAAATGGTTGGTGTAAGAACGGACCATGAGAAGGGAATCAGCAGCAGGGAGTGGAAACGAATAACAGAGTAGCAACATTTCGAAGCTGATTGACAGAAAATAATTTGGTTGTCTGACTGATGACACAAACAATACCTATTGTGAGGTGCTCCATTGGTTGAGGGAGATGTGGGTGTTGGGAATGGTTATATCTATTGAGGGAGTTAGTCCTGCTTGTTTATCCTGTAATATTATTTCTGGATGGTAATTATATAACCATATAACAATTACAGCACGGAAACAGGCCATCTCAGCCCTTCTAGTCCATGCTGAAAGCTTACTCTCACCTAATCCCACCAACCCGCACTCAGCCCATAACCCTCCATTCCTTTCCTGTCCATATACCTATCCATTTTTAAAAAAATATCGAACTTGCTTCTACCAATTCTACTAGAAGCTCCTCCACACAACTACCACTCTCTGAGTAAAGAAGTTCCCACTCGTGTTACCCCTAAACTTTTTCCCCCTAACTCTCAACTGAAGTCCTCGTGTTTGAATCTCCCCTACTCTCAATGGAAAAAGCCTATCCACGTCAAATCCATCTATCCCCATAATAATTTTAAATACCTCTATTATGTCCCCCCTCAACCTTCTACACTCCAAAGAATAAAGATCTAACTTGTTCAACCTTTCTCTGTAACTTAGGTGTTTAAACCCAGGTAACATTCTAGTAAATCTTTTCTGTACTCTCTCAATTCTATTGAAATCTTTCCTATAATGCGGTGAACTGAACTGCACACAATACTCCATATTTGGCCTGAACAATGCCTAGTATAATTTTAACATTACATCCCAACTCCTATACTCAATGCTCTGATTTATAAAGGTCAGCATACCAAAAGCTTTCTTCACAAATCTATCCACATGAGATTCCACCTTCAGAGGACTATTCACCATCATTCTATTATCTATGCCCCATAGATCACTCTGTTCTACTGCATTATTCAATGCCCTACCATTTAGCATGTATGTCCTATTTTGATTAGACCTACCAAAATGTAGTGCCTCACACTTATCAACATTAACCTCCATCTGCCATCTTTTTGTCCACTCTTCTAACTGGCTTAAATCTCTCTGCAAGCTTTGAAAACCTACTTCATTATCCACAACGCCACCTATCTTAGTATTATCTGCATACCTACTAATCCAATTTAGCACCCCATCATCCAGATCATTAATGTATATGACAAACAACATTGGACCCAGTACTGATCCCTGAGGCACACCACTAGTCACCGGCCTCTAACCTGACAAACAGTTATCCACCACTACTCTCTGGCATCTCCCATCCAGCCACTGTTGAATCCATTTTACTACTTCAATATTAATACCTAATGATTGAACCTTCCTAACTAACCTTCCATGTGGAATCTTGTCAAAGGCCTTACTGAAGTCCCTATAGACAACATTCACTGCTTTACCCTCATCAACTTTCCTAGTAACCACTTCAAAAAGTTGAATACGGTTTGTCAAACATGATCTTCCACGCAGAAATCCATGTTGACTGTTCCTAATCAGACCCTGTCTAATCAGATAATTATATACCATATCTAAGAATATTTTCCATTAATTTACCCACCACTGACGTCAAACGTACAGGCCCATCATTGCTAGGTTTACTCTGAGAACCCTTTTTAAACAATGGAACAACATGAGCAATTCGCCAATCTTCCGGCACCATCCCCGTTTCTAATGACATTTGAAATATTTCCGTCAGAGCTCCTGCTATCTCTACACTAACTTCCCTCAAGGTTCTAGGGAATATCCTATCAGGAACCGGAGACTTGTCCACTTTTATATTCCTTAAAAGCTCCTGTACTTCCTCTTCTTTAAGCATCAGAGTTTCCATAACTACCCTACTTGTTTCTCTTACCTTACACAATTCAATATTCTTCTCCTTAGTGAATACCAATGAAAATAATTTTTCAAAATCTCCCCCGTAGCTGTCCACTCTGATTCTCTAAGGGACCAATTTTATCCCTCACTATCGTTTTGCTATTAATATAACTGTAGAAACCCTTTGGATTCATTTTCACCTTACTTGCCAAAACAGCCCCATATCCTCTTTTAGCTTTTCTAATTTCTTTCTTAAGATTCTTTTTACATTCTTTATATTCCTCGAGCACCTCATTTGCTCCATGCTGCCTATATTTATTATAGATCTCTCTCTTTTTCCGAACAATGTTTACAATATCTCTTGAAAACTATGGCTCTCTCGAACTTTTAACCTTTCATTTCAACCTAAAAGGAACATAAAGATTCTGTACCCTCAAAATTTCACCTTTAAATGAACTCCATTTCTTTGTTATATCCTTCCCATAAACAAATTGTCCCAATCCACTCCTAAATCTTTTCGCATCTCATCAAAGTTAGCCTTTCTCCAATCAAAAATCTCAACCCTGGGTCCAGTCCTATCGTTCTCCATAATTATATTGAAACTAATGGTATTGTGATCACTGGACCCAAAGTGCTCCCCAACACATACCTCTGTCACCTGAGCTATCTCATTCCCAGCAGGAGATCCAACACTGCCCCTTCTCTAGTTGGTACCTCTATGTATTGCTGCAAAAAACTATCCTGCACACATTTTACAAACTCAAAACCATCCGGCCATTTTACAGAATGGGCTTCCCAATCTATGTGTGGAAAATTAAAATCTGCCACAATCACAACCCTGTGCTTACTACAAATATCTGCTATCTCCTTACAAATTTGCTCCTCCAATTCTCGCTCCCCATTATGTGGTCTATAATACACCCCTATAAGTGTTACTACACCTTTCCCATTCCTCAATTCCACCCAAATAGTCTCCCTAGACGAGCCCTCTAATCTGTCCTGTCAAAACACCACCCCGATATTTTCTCTGACAAGCAATGCAACGCCTCCCCCTCTTGCCCCTCCAATTCTATCACACCTTAAACAACGAAATCCAGGAATATTTAGTTGCCAGTCACACCTGTCCTGCAACCATGTTTCACTAATAGCTACAACATCATATTTCCAGCTATCAATCCATACTCTAAGCTAATCCACCTATCTGACAATGCTCCTAGCATTAAAATAGATGCATTTAAGAAACTCTCCACCTCTTCCTCTCTGTTTATCCCTAACGGTGGAAGCAACTTTATCATCTTTTTGTTTTCCTTCTCCCCTACATCTTCGGTCTGAACCCACATCAGGGAGGAAGTTCAAATCAGCTCTGTGTTAAAAGTCTAACCATCACAGTAACTGAAGGCAGCTGCAGGTTCATGAGGGACTGTTACTGTCAGATTCTGCAGTTCTTGCGGCTGCTCATCGCACCCAGGACTGAACCCTGGTCACTGAGCATTGGAGGAGTCTGTTCTGCTGATGTTAGCCTTAAACTAGACTGGTGTTTAATATTGTGGGGCTGTGAAAGATAAATCACTTCTGTATCAAATCCCGTGTGTCAGGTACTTACTGTCTCTATCACACTCAAAATGTACACTAGAAAGGCCACTCGGCCCATCTGGTTCCTGCCCATGTTTCTGTTCCATATCCGTATATCAAAATCTACCACTGCCGTTCCCCTCTCACTCTCCCTGAGATGACAGGTTGCAACTAGTCACCACTCCGTGGGATAGGAGATTTCCCTTGAATTTCATAGAATCATAGAAATCTATTTTCCTAAGCTCCATGTACCTATCTGAGAGTCTCTTAAAAGACCCTATTGTATCCGCCTCTACCACCGTCGCTGGCGGTGCATTCCACACACACACCACTCTTTGCTTAAAAAATTTTGCTCTGATATCTCCTCTGTACCTACTTCCAAGCAGCTTAAACCTATTCCCCCTCGTGTTAGCCGTTTCTGCACTGGGAAAAAGCCTCTGGCTATCCACACGACCAATGCCTCTCATCATCTTATACACCTGCATGAATTCCCTGCATGATTTTCTCCGGGCTGAATAAGACGATGAGCTCACTGTGGTTTTGACGTTCTCGCCCCTCTCCCCTCTCCTCCCCTCTCCCGTCCCCCTCCCCTCCCCTCTCCCCCTCCCCCTCCCCCTCCCCTCCCTCTCCCTCCCCCTCCCCCTCACCCTTTGTGTTTTACGTCAAAGACCCGCCTCAATCAGGCACTTAAAGGGACACTCACAGAAAACGAACCTGCAGTCTCGTAACACAATGCACCTCTAAAGTCTGACAGCAGACTAGCGAGTGAATCTTCGATGGTGCAGAGTCAAAAACCAAAGAGTTGCCAGATTGAGTCAGGCTTTGGGGCTGCAAAGAGAGATGGGGTCTAGAGTTTACGAGGAGGAGGAATCAGACCAGCAGGATGTGGCTACAAAAGAAAGATTAGAAGCATTTGGAAACTGGTTGATCGAAAAAAAAGCTGGTTAATTTCTGCAAAATACTGGTGGAAATCAACAGTCAGGCAGCAATTGTGAAGAGGAATAAAAAGACAACGTTTAGACCGAGCCTCTTCAGCATGCCTCGCCTGTGTACTCCGCTGCTTAGTTGCTGCTTGAACTGCAGAGTTCCTCCAGCATTTTGTGTGTGTGCGTCTCTGTATTTCCAGCAACTGCAGAATCTCCTGTGTTTTATAACTGCATTTTACTTTGGCATTAGATACACGTTGATATTGAGTATATTGCTTATGGGAGCTGCTGTCTGCGTTAAAACAGCTGCAGATTTTTCGATACACACGAAAACAATAAGGTATGGACCTTGAACCGGTGCCTGCACAAATCTTTAATGGCACCGTGATTACCCATAGGGCCATGAGTTAAAAATTTCGCCGTCGTTGAGGCACCGATGAAATGCGCAGGCGTCGGGCTGAGGACGTCCCCGAGTATCACGCATGCGCTCAGTACACTGAAGGCCTTGAAAATGTCGGTTGCAGGTAAGAGCGATTTTCCGTGTTTTTATCTTAAACACCGACTTCAGGATAATTCCTGTGAACTTCGAAAACCGTGACCCGCAATTCTGGGACAGTCCTGCTCTCTTCCCTCTCTCTCAGCCCCACGATCCGTACACGGGCCCCGGGGAGCTTCCGGCTGATGAGGGATTTGGAACCGATGGATCTCTCAGACAGAGCTGAGCTCCAGCTATCCAAATGCAAGGATTAGGAACTCGGAGAAAGGGAACAAAATCTTTTACATCACCAGTTGAGAAAATCACCTTTGTTCTACCTCCGATCACTGACAAGAGGAAATCTGCAGATGCTGGAAATCCAAGCAACACACACAAAATGCCGGCGGAACTCAGCATTAGTACTCTTTTCCATAGATGCTGCCTGGCCTGCTGATTTCCTCCAGCATTTTGTGTGTGTTGCTTGTTCCACCTCCTTTTGTTCTGGAATTTTCTACCCGTGACGACATGTTTTGTACCATTCTCTGTGGGAAGATAATGATATCAAAAACCTTTGCCCTGGGCAACAAGTAGCTTTCACATCACAAATGTGCCAGACTCCAGTGAGACAGACTACTGCCCTTCCCTTCATATTCATTGGAATTACCATCACTGAGTTCACCACCGTCAGTCACCTGGGGGAGGGTTCAGGGGAAATATTTATGTACAATACAGAAACTGGTGATACCTGTGTGTATTGTGGTGATGCAAAAGTTGTTGGAGAGTTTACAAGAGGGAAGAATTGGAGTGATATTTGGAAATCTGACTTTTTAAAGCATAATTTAGCAAGCAAACCACTTATGGACAATGTGCAAAAGCACTGGTGAGAAAATCCTTCATTACCCGTTACAGGCCTGCGACATGGTGTGAGAGTGCAGATGAACTGGATCGAGCCCAGAGGAGATCACAGTTCTTACAGACAGTGATTTGCTGGCTGTTAAAATGAATACCTCTCTATATAAAATTCACAGTGCACATGTCGTCACTGGGTAAGAGAATGCACAGTACAAGATTTATGTGCACACTGGTCATTACAAATTAGAGGGGACATTGGTCGGAAGGTGGGGAGAACTCCAGTGTCCCTGACACCCTAACCTACAAGATGTGCGTCCAGCTGCACTTTAAGGAGTTGGAGCTGAAAATGGATGAATTCTGGATCATCCAGCAGTTGGAGGGGTGATAGATATGACAGGAAGGGAGGTGAGTTGCACCTAAGGTGCAGGACACAGGAAACTGGTTGAGAGACATGAAAGGGAATGAAGTTAAATAGCCATCACAGAGTACTCTTGTTGCCATCCCACACAACAGCCAGGTGAGCCGCTTTAGAAACTGTTGGGGAGGGAGGGATTACCTGGCAGAGGAAAGTCAAACGGGTGATAGGGGATTCGTTAGTTAGGGGAACAGAACAGAGGGGATGAAAGGTCAGTTTTGATGCTGTCAAAAGGACCTGAAAAGTGTTGTTTGGGATAGGCCGTTTTCTGGCAAAGGAGTACTTGGTAAGCGGGAGGCCTTCAGAAGTGACATTTTTGAGAGTGTAGAGTTTGTATGTTGAAAGGTAACTAGTGCAGGGAATCTTGGATTTCAAGAGATATTGAGGCCCCCGATATTTTGTTCCTCTAAATGCCTCAGACTGTTGGGTGCTACCAAGACTCATTAATGATAACAGTATTGTTACGTACCCGTGACACATGACAGTGGTACCCTTGTCACGTGACTGGGGTTGAAGTTATACTGGACATGAGGTAATGGTCTTGTGATGGTGGAGTTATGTCATTTTCCCGCCAGTAGAGGTCATGTGACAGGTTTTTTCTACAGGGTATAAAAGGAAGACCCACCCTGTCAGGTGGGGCAGTTCGTGGCGGAATTTGCCAAGATGACTTCATGTCACTGCGTGATTTAATGTGATGACGCAGTTTAGTTAAAAATGAAGTTCTATATAATGCCTAAAGCTTAAAAGGTCACTGCCAATGGTTTCTTTGCCATGGAGAGTGAAGAAAAGTTTGGAAGGTAAAAATCGAGGAGAACCGATTTTCGAAGGTGGAAAAGTTCGACCTTGTTTGATCCTCATTCGGAAGGATTTCGTTGACTATTCTCGCTGTTAATCCCTGGGTTGACCAGAAAGGATTGAGAATAGTGTGGGAAGAAAGGTCAGTACCTTTAAGCCGTTATATTTTATAAAATTCTTCGTGGGAAAGTTCGACGCCGGGGAATTGAAGGACATCGACGTGGAAGAGAATTTAAATCGCCTTAAAAAGTCTCTCCCTTTTAAAAGGACTGTGAGCTTTTGAACTTTTGGCATATCGCTCTAAAGAACTGTTTACTTTCGGCATACCGTTTTAAAGAACTGTTTTTTTTTCAATACTGCTTTAAAGACTGTTTGAACATGCAGCGCTATTAAGAACTGTGAATCTGCCGCACAGCAGCTGAGTTCCGATTACGTTTGGGTTTGTTTACTTTTGAGGGGGTTTGTTTCAGTGTTTAATAAACGTGTTATTTGTTGTTAAACCCTTGCCTATCTCATCTATATTTATTGTTGCCTGGATACGTAACATTAATTATGGGGGCTCGTCCGGGATTTGGATCGTTTGAGTTTAAAATGTTTTTTGAATTTTGAATCGGTGTTTTGGTAACGGGGATTGCTCGGGTTTTTTTGTTTGATTGGCTTGTGAGTGGTATTTGGCAACGATGAATATTGATGAGTTTCTGGATTCGCCAGACGCGGATTTGTTAGCGAAGGCGAAAAAAACTGAAGTATCTGAGATTGCTAAGAGATTGCAACTTAAAGGTATTTTGGCGACTACATCAAAGGCTGTAATACAGAGAAAGATCGCATCACATTTTGTGGCTTCGGGTGATTTTGATGAATCGAATTTAGAATCGTTTCCAATAAGTAATCTGGAGATGCAGTTGCAAATTGAACAAATGAGGTTGGAACAAAGTAAAGCAGAGTTGGAGCGTTATAAATTGGAATCTGAACAGAAAAAGAGAGAGTTTAAATATGCAATGGAGAATTTAAGGTCTGAGAATCAGTCTTCTGATTCTAGAAAACCGTTTGTTGCTAGCCAAGAAATTAAATTGGTCCCTCCATTTAGTGAAACAGAAGTGGAAAGATATTTTCAACATTTTGAAACTATTGCTCGGATGTCAGAGTGGCCGAAAGATAAATGGTCAGTGTTGTTACAGAGTGTGATTAAAGGCAAGGCACAACAAGTTTACACAGCTTTAACTGCTGCGCAAGCATTAGATTATGATATTGTGAAAACAAATATTCTCAAAGCATATGAATTGGTCCCAGAAGCATATAGAGAAAGATTCAGGGGTTTGAAAAAGTCTGTGGAAAAGACTTATGTGGAATTTGCCTATGATAAAGCTATGTGTTTTGAGAGATGGGTTTCTTCTAAAAATGTAAATGAGGACTATGATACATTGAGAGAGCTGATTTTAATGGAGGAATTTAAAAGAAGCATTCCTGTTGAAGTAAGGACCTACTTAAATGAGAGGGATACTGATAAATTGCAGGACTGTGCTAGATTAGCTGATGAGTATGTTTTAATCCATAAGAATAAATTTCTTCAGGGTAGAATTTTCAAGAGGAAAAATAATATGGAGACTCCAGGTAAATTAGAAATTAAATCAGAGGTTAATGAGAAAGGTAAGGAGGAAGGTAAACCTGTGAAGGAAAGACAGTTTGGTCTTATTTGTAACTATTGTAAGAAGCCTGGCCATGTAATAGCTAACTGTTTCAAATTGAAAAAGAAAGAGAAGGAAGCAGTTCCAGATGCTTGTGTGCAACATACTGAAGCACCTGTAAAGTTACAGGGTTTGGTAAACACAAATGAGGATTTGTTAGAGTCTGACAAAGTTAGAAAGGGATATGATCACTTTATAACTGAAGGGTTTGTATCCTTGAAAGACGGATCTACTCTGGTGCCAATAAAAATTCTTAGGGATACTGGAGCTTCTCAATCACTGATGTTAGATAGTGTGTTGAAGTTTAATGAAGAGAGTGATACTGGTGAGGTAAATTACATAAGAGGTGTTGGAAGTGATTTTATGCCTGTACATTTACATGAAGTAAATTTAAAGTCAGGGTTAGTTACAGGATTTGTTAAAGTAGGATTACAGCATAGCTTACCTGTGAAGGGTATTTCTTTCTTGTTAGGTAATGACTTGGCAGGTGGACAAGTTTTTCCTGAAGTGCATTTGACAATGGAATCAGAGGAACCAGAGGTGAATTCTAACACAGATTCTTCCTGTGTTGTGACTAGAGCTATGGCTAAAAAGATTGATGTGCAGAATGAGGTTGTTACTCATGACTGTTCAACTCAGGATGTGAGTTTTGAGGATGTGTCAGAGACTTTCTTACCTTCGTTGTTTGAACAAGATTCTGGGAGTAAGTCTGACTATGAAGATTTATCTCTGTCTCGGAAGGAGTTGATAGCAGAGCAGAATAGAGATCCTGAGATTGTAAAATTAAGGGAACAAGCTTTACTAGGTAGTGAAATTGAGAAGGTGTCAGTAGGATATTACTTGGAAAAAGGAGTGTTGATGAGGAAGTGGAGGTCGCCTACAATTCCTGCAAGTGAGGAATGGAATGTTGTTTATCAGGTAGTTGTTCCTAAAGTTTATCGGAATGAGATTTTGACTTTAGCTCATAGTGTGCCTTTAGGTGGACATCAAGGGGTAAGGAAAACTGTGGACAAGATTTTAAAACATTTTTACTGGCCTGGTTTAAGAAAAGATGTGGCGATGTTTTGTAAGACGTGCCATACTTGTCAAATTGTGGGTAAACCAAATCAGGTTACACCAGTAGCTCCATTACAACCTATTCCAGCATTTGGTGAACCGTTTTCTAAAGTTATTGTAGATTGTGTTGGTCCATTACCAAAGACAAAAACTGGTTATCAGTATTTGTTGACTATCATGTGTACTTCGTCTAGGTTTCCAGAGGCAGTACCACTTAGGAATATAAAAGCTAAAACTGTGACGAAGGCTCTTATAAAATTCTTTACTTATTTTGGATTGCCTAAGGAAATACAAACTGATCAAGGTAGTAATTTTATGTCTGGATTGTTTCAACAGATAGTTTATAAATTGGGAGCTAAGCAAATCACTTCGTCTGCATACCATCCAGAATCGCAAGGTGCCTTGGAGAGGTTTCATTCTACTCTCAAGAATATGATTAGGACATATTGTGTGGAAAATGAAAGTGACTGGGATGAGAGTATAAACTTACTTTTATTTGCAGTAAGGGAATCGGTACAGGATTCTTTAGGGTTTAGTCCATTTGAACTTGTGTTTGAGCATAGAGTTAGAGGACCTTTAGCTTTATTGAAGGAACAGTGGATTAGTAAGGAAGTGCATACTAATTTGTTGGACTATGTTTTGAAATTTAAGGACAGGTTACATAAAGCTTGTAGCTTAGCCAAGGAAAATTTAAAGTTGGCTCAGGAGAAAATTAAAACTTGGTATGATAAGGAAGCTAGGATGAGGATGTTTAAGCCTGGAGATAAGGTGTTGGTTCTTTTCCCAGTGCAGACAAATCCTTTTCAAGCTAGATTTCATGGTCCTTATGAAATTGTGTCTAGAATCAATGATGTGGATTACGTAATAAAAACTCCAGATCGTAGAAGGTCAACACAACTTTGCCACATAAATATGATTAAACCATATTTTGAGAAACAACCTGATACTGTGACTGTTGTGGTTAGTGAGAATGAGTTTGATTTAACTGGGAACATGATAGATGATTCATCTGACTTTCATTCTAAATCTAACATTGTTTCTGTTAGGCTACCTAATTCGACCATTCTGGAAAATATGGATGAGAAATTAGCACATTTACAGCTAGAGCAGAAACAACAGATGAAGGAATTGATTTTTAAGTATAAGGATTTGTTTCCAGATGTTCTGAGAAGGACTACTATAGTTTCACATGATGTAGATGTTGGAGATGCCAAACCTATTAAACAACATCCATATAGAATGAACATGGAAAAATGTGAACTTGCTGAGAAAGAAATTGAATACATGTTAGAGAACGATATTATTAGACATTCTAACTCGAATTGGAGTTCGCCATGTGTTATGGTGCCAAAACCTGATGGTAGTATTAGGTTTTGTACGGACTATAGGAAGGTGAATGCTGTAACGAAAACAGATGCATATCCAATTCCTAGAGTAGATGATTGTGTAGATAAAGTTGGGAAAGCAAAGTTCCTTACAAAGATTGATTTATTGAAAGGGTATTGGTGTGTTCCATTAACGGACAGAGGTAGAGAGATTTCTGCATTTGTAACTCCATCTGGGTTATATGAGTATAATGTTCTTCCATTTGGGATGAAGAATGCCCCAGGTACTTTCCAGAGGATGATTAATTCTGTGATTCAGGGATTGAAAGATACTGATGCTTATATTGATGATTTAGTGACAGGAAATGATACTTGGGAAGCACACATTATTGCGGTGGAGAAATTGTTTGAAAAGCTTTCAAAAGCTAACTTGACTATTAATTTAGCCAAGAGTGAATTTGGACATGCCACTGTGACTTACCTTGGTTATGTTGTAGGTCAAGGTAAGGTAGCTCCTGTTCCGGCAAAAGTTCAGGCAATTTTAGAGATTCCCACTCCGACGGGGAAAAAAACTCTCAGAAGATTTTTGGGAATGGTAGGATATTATAGAAAATTTTGTAAGAATTTTGCTAATGTTGCCCTTCCATTAACTAATCTTCTGCAGAAGAATGTGAAGTTTGTGTGGACAGTGTTTTGTCAGGAAGCATTTGAAAAATTGAAAACAATGATATGTCAACAACCTGTGCTTAAGGCACCTGACTTTGAAAAACCTTTTTCATTAGCTGTAGATGCTAGTGATGAAGCTGCGGGAGCAGTATTGATGCAAAGGAATGAGGGTGATGAGGTTGATCATCCAGTAGCTTACTTTTCTAAGAAATTTAATAAGCATCAAAGAAACTATTCAACAATAGAGAAAGAATTGTTATCTCTTGTTTTAGCTTTAGAATATTTTGAGGTATATGTTGGTACAACTCAAAAACCACTTATTGTTTACACTGATCATAATCCGTTAGTTTTTCTGAGTAAGATGAAAAACAAAAACAGAAGATTGTTAAATTGGAGTTTGATGTTTCAAGAGTACAATATTGTGATAACTCATATTAAAGGTAAAGATAATGTGGTTGCTGATTGTCTATCTCGATGTTGAATGTACAATGTAATATTTTTTTTTGAGTGTTTTTTTTATTGTAACACTCCTACTGTATTGTATATTGTGTATGTTATATAATTTATACATTTGTTTTTCTTGTAAGTGATTGTTAAAATTTTTGTTCTTGTCAGACCAAAAATGTCTTTTTTTGGAGGGAGGTGTTACGTACCCGTGACACGTGACAGTGGTACCCTTGTCACGTGACTGGGGTTGAAGTTATACTGGACATGAGGTAATGGTCTTGTGATGGTGGAGTGATGTCATTTTCCCGCCAGTAGAAGTCATGTGACAGGTTTTTTCTACAGGGTATAAAAGGAAGACCCACCTTGTCAGGTGGGGCAGTTCGTGGCGGAATTTGCCAAGATGACTTCATGTCACTGCGTGATTTAATGTGATGACGCAGTTTAGTTAAAAATGAAGTTCTATATAATGCCTAAAGTTTAAAAGGTCACTGCCAACGGTTTCTTTGCCGTGGAGAGTGAAGAAAAGTTTGGAAGGTAAAAATCGAGGAGAACCGATTTTCGAAGGTGGAAAAGTTCGACCTTGTTTGATCCTCATTCGGAAGGATTTCGTTGACTATTCTCGCTGTTAATCCCTGGGTTGACCAGAAAGGATTGAGAATAGTGTGGGAAGAAAGGTCAGTACCTTTAAGCCGTTATATTTTATAAAATTCTTCGTGGGAAAGTTCGACGCCGGGGAATCGAAGGACATCGACGTGGAAGAGAATTTAAATCGCCTTAAAAAGTCTCTCCCTTTTAAAAGGACTGTGAGCTTTTGAACTTTTGGCATATCGCTCTAAAGAACTGTTTACTTTCGGCATACCGTTTTAAAGAACTTTTTTTTTCAATACTGCTTTAAAGACTGTTTGAACATGCAGCGCTATTAAGAACTGTGAATCTGCCGCACAGCAGCTGAGTTCCGATTACGTTTGGGTTTGTTTACTTTTGAGGGGGTTTGTTTCAGTGTTTAATAAACGTGTTATTTGTTGTTAAACCCTTGCCTATCTCATCTATATTTATTGTTGCCTGGATACGTAACAGTATCATAATTCCACCCCCGAGCTCAACTGACTTATTTTTAATCATCTTCTGTTGGTTTCTAAAAGCTTCGAATAGTTTTTGCTCTTTTGTTTGCCCTCTCTTTGGCTTTTATGTTGGCTTTGGCTTCTCATTTCAGCCACAGTTGTGTCTTCCTGCCTTTACAATGCTTCCACTTCTTTGGGATGTACCGATCACTCAGCTCCTGAATTCTCCCAGAAACTCCAGCCATTGCTGCTCCGTTGTCACTCCTACCTTTTCCCTTCCAAACAAGTTTGGCCAGCTTGTCTGTCACAGAAACATGGAGAAGTTCAGTACAGAAACAGGCTATTTGCCCAATCCAGTCAATGCCAAACAAACATTTAAACTGGCTAATGCAACTACCTGCACCGGGACCATCACCCTCCATACCCGTACCATCCAGGCTCCCATCCAAACTTCTCTTAAGTGGTGAAACCGAGCTCATATTCACCACTTGTTCTGGCATCTCATTCCACACTCTCACGACCATTTCAGTGAAGAGCTTTTCCAAATGTTCCCATTAAATTTTCACTTCCCCACTTACCCATGACCTATGGTTGTTATCGCACCCATCCTCAGTGGAAATAGCTGCTTACCTGTACCCTATCTATACTGTCATAATGTTGTCTATTCCCAACAAATCCTCAAAGAAATGTATAATATCTTTGTTTATGTTTCGAGCCTTTTTCAGATGTATAGGATGATGAGGGACACTGATCATGTGGATAGCCAGAGGTTTTTTCCCCAGTGCTGAAATGGCGAACGTGAGGGAGCATATTTTTAAGGTGCTTGAAAGTTGATAAGGAGGGAATGTCAGGGGTAACTTTATTTACAGTGAGAGTTGTGGGTGCATGGAACGGATTGCAGGCTACTTGTGTGAGAGTGTTTCAGTTACTGTGGGGCCAGGAACCCATGCAGCTCAGTGGGAACAGGGAATAATACCAATGGAGAGAGTCAAACTGAGCCAGGTCACAGATCGGAGATAGCAGAAATGCCCCATTCTTACAGAGACAGGAAAAGCATCAGAGAATTTGATGGTCATTCCAGATACCAGCACCGTGCCCAGTTAGAACATGATTTCTCTCTCCAACTCTTCACTGTAACAGTGTGATGCCAGCTGACACCTTGACAACTCAAGCGATCTTATTAGAAATGCCCTGCACCCATTGATGAATTTTGTAAATCTTCTTACAGGTTAAAAATGACAAGGAATTTGCCTACGGGAATCTCGAACATAACACGCCAGTTTTGTTGTCTCTGTCCAGATATTTAAGAAGTGCAGCAAGGGATTCAGTCGATCATCCTTCCTGCTCAGACTGTAGGGAGGGATTCACTCGATCATCTGACCCAATGGCACGCCCGTTAGTTTACATGGGGGGAGCCCATTCATCTGCTCAGACAGTGGGAATGGATGCACTTGGTCATCTCAACTGAAGGTACATCAGCAAGTTCACACTGGGACAAGGCCATTAGCCTGTTCTGTGTGTGAGAAGGGATTCAGTCTGTCATCCCACCTCTGGACACACCAATCAGTTTACATTGGGCAGAGGCTGGTCATCTGTGGAATTTGTGGGGAAGAATTCACTCAGTCAACTAACCTAATGGCTCACCAGCGAGTTCACACTCGGGAGCGGCCGTTCACCTGCTCAGACTGTGGGAAAGGATTCACTCAGTCATCTCAGTTACTGAGACACCAGTCAGTTCACACTGGGGACAGGCCATTCAACTGCTCAGCCTGCGGGAAGGGATTCACATCATCATATCAGTTACTGAGACACCAGTCAGTTCACACCGGAGAGTGGCCGTTCACCTGCTCAGACTGTGGGAAGCGATTCACTGAATTATCTCGACTGAAGATACATCAGCGAGTTCACACCGGAGAGAGGCCATTCAACTGCTCAGACTGTGGGAAGGGATTCGCTCAGTCATCTCAACTGAAGGTACATCAGCGAATTCACACTGGGGAGAGGCCATTCACCTGCTCGGACTGTGGGAAGGGATTCACTTCATCATCTCTACTAAAGGTACATCAACAAGTTCACACTGGGGAGAAGCCGTTCACGTGCTCGGACTGTGGCAATGCATTCACTTCTTCAGCTCACTTACTGAGACACCAGTCAGTTCACACTGGGGAGAGGCCATTCACCTGCTCAGACTGTGGGAAAGGATTCACTTTGTCATATAAGTTACTGAAACACCAGTCAGTTCACACCGGAGAGTGGCCGTTCTCCTGCTCAGTCTGCGGGAAGGGATTCACTGATTTACCTCAACTTAAAGTACATCAGCGAGTTCACACCAGAGAGAGGCCATTCACCTGCTCAAACTGTGGGAAGGGATTCGCTCAGTCATCTCAACTGAAGGTACATCAGCGAATTCACACTGGAGAGAAGCCGTTCACCTGCTCAGACTGTGGGAAAGGATTCACTCAGTTATCTCAACTGAAGGCACACCAGGGAGTTCACACCGGAGAGTGGCCAATCACCTGCTCAGACTGTGGGAAGGGATTCGCTTCATCATCCCATCTGAAGATACATCAGCGAGTTCACACTGGAGAGAGGCCGTACACCTGCTCAGACTGCGGGAAGGGATTCACTGCATCATCCCATCTGAAGGTACATCAGCGAGTTCACACTGGAGAGAGGCCATTCACCTGCTCAAACTGTGGGAAAGGATTCACTCAGTCATCCATCCTAAAGGCACACCAGCGACTTCACACTAGGTAGAGACCGATCTGCTCAGACTTTGGGAAAAGATTCTCTCAGCCAAATCAACCAGTGTGCATCATTGAGTTCACACTGGGGAGAGGCCGTTCACCTGCTGTGAATGTAGGAAGCGATTCACTCAGTCATCTAATCTTATGTAGCTCTCATTTCTGCTGGCAGCTTAACAGAGGGGTTTATAGCCCCCCCACCCCAGTCTGGCCAAACTGAAGAATCTCGTTTGTGTGGATACTGTGCGATGTGTCCCCTGTGTAATCTGCCCCTGGGGTTCATACTTTCTATGGACTATCTCTTTAAAATGCAAAGAGAACCGAGACTGACTTTGGACACGCTGTTGGATTTCTGCAGAAGTGCTGGGTTGCTATGGTGACCAGCAAATGTTTATACTCTCTGTGGTTAAGCAAGGTCAGAATGATCCTTTACCGACACAGAACAAACAAGCAACTTCTTACAGAGAGAGGGGGCGGAGCTACATGATGGACAGCTGGTGTTCAGCACAACGGTATTTAAACACACGTAACTGCTTTTCTCGCAGGACACGCGGACGCACGAAGGCAAGTGATGAAAGTTTCTGCCAGTTGGACTTTCTAGCAGGGTGGGATTTGAGGATCGATAAAGAAGAGTCGATCTGTGGCTGTTAGTGCGTGTAAGAGCGGCCCTGTGGAATCTACCGGTGAGTCTAACCCTTGACTGGGTTGGTAGATTTTCTCTTGAAGAAGGTGCTCTTCAGTTGGTCATCTCTGGCTAACTTGGAAGATTTGATGGGCATTGGAAAAGGTCAACAACACTTGTTTACTTGGATTACATCTCCCTCTCCCTCCTTCCCTCCCTCCCTCCCTCCTCTCCCCCCCCCCCCCAATCTTGTGAACTAAATTGAATCTACCACATCATCGTAAGACTATGCCGTTTACCACCTAGGTTTGGATTTTATATACAGGTGGCCCCCGTTTTTGGGACGCTCGCTTTACGACAGCTCACTGTTACGAAAGACCTACATTAGTACCTGTTTTTGCTGACCAAAGAGGATTTTCGCTTTTACGATAAAGATGATGCCTCCTTTATATGTGAGTTTACCCCGAAAAAGACTACCATGACCGTGAAGCCTTGTGCGGCAGTTGTGTACGCATGTGTGTACGTGCATAGCTGTGCACGTGCCGATTCTTTTTCTCTCCAAATCAATTTCAGTTCACTATCTTCCCGATTTTCAGTGAAACTACACTGTAAATACAATATTTCTACTTTATATAGTGTGTATATTTATCATATCATTCCTACTTTTACTATAGGTTAGTGTTATTTTAGGTTTTATGTGCTATTTGGTATGATTTGGTGGGTTATTCTTTGGGTCTGGGAACGTCCAAAATCTTTTCTCATTTAGATTAATGGTAATTGCTTCTTCGCTTCATGACATTTCGGTTTACAAACGGTTTCATAGGAACGCTCTACCTTCAGATACCGGGGGAAACCTGTATTCACACCTATATATGCATAACATTGCTAACCCTTGGATTATCTGGTTTAAGTTCACTATTATTAGTAGTTACCAATAAAATAGTGTTTGTTAACTGCAAAACCAGACTCCAAGTGTGTTCAATTGTTGCTGGTAGTTTTATAGGTTTGCGTCTGTGTGACACCTGAAGTAACAAATGGTACATAATATGTGATTAAACTATTAAGATTTATAATTCTTACTTTGATTATAGGGTTAGTAAAGAAAACAAAAAGAAAGAAAAAGGGCCCACTCTCTCCATTCACGTCTTCTCATCTCTCCCCAGCAAAAGGCCATGAGAATCTCTCTTCCAGACTCACAAGAAAGAACATTTCTGTCATTGGATAATTTTGTCGTGGTTTTTCGTGCCCCACAAATGACCAGGAGACGCAGAAGATTCTTCAAGAAGTATTAAACTTTAATTTGCAAATCAAACCTGAGACAGTCATTGAGCTAGTCGCTGATTGCCCACCAATCCTTGGACATAGCATGTTTTATAGCAATCTCCTGGCTTAGTTGCATTAGCATATGCAATCGGTCTATAGTTGCGTACCACACGTACATCCGCCACTATTGTTTCTACCCATTGACTTAATCATGTTCTAATCTACATCTCTTAGCTACCTCTCAGTAACACACCATTGTCTTCTACATTCTTAAGATTTCATTCTCCTACTAAATTGGGTACAAGCATAGCAAATAGCAAACTCAGACTACATAATCTACGTCTTTTAGCTTCTTATTAACAAACCATTGTCTTCTACATTCTTAAGATTTCATTCTCCTATTAAATTGGGTACATGCATAGCAAATAGCAAGGTTCAAAGCTGACTACATAGTTTTGGTTACACATCAAATAATCTCAACTTTTATACTCCAATATATCCCCCCTTTGAGACCCAGAGGGTCTCACACAGAGAAAAGACGAAGAGTCTGCGCACAAAAGCCCCAATAAACTCAAGCACTTATTCCCAAATCTTGGGTTAAACTATAATTTTCTGCGCCAAGACCTCAAAGTATTCTCTCCCTGTTACCCTGGGCTGCTGAGCCAAAAACCTGTCCTTCTGTACCTGAGACAGGGAAAAAGACTCAGAAGCCCTTACAATTTACTTCCACACTGTTGTTTTGCTCTTGTTCATCCTGCAGGTGTTGTAAGCTGTAACGATACATTTTTGGTGTTTCTTTCTCCACTAAGCTTGCTTCAGTAATTGCCACGAGCATCGGAAATTGTTTGGTTGCAGCATGCACTACAAGAGATTTGAGACAAGGAAGAAAACAGCACAGCACAAGCGCACAGTTCAACAATATAATACTGACAGTTATTGCTATTTTAGTCAGCCATGCTCCCCATCCTCCGAGTCTACTTTCCAACCAATCAAAGAACTGATGTCCGAACCCTGCATTCTGTTTGACCTCCGTCCGCAGATTCTTTAACTTATTCATTACTCTGGTGAAAGGCCCTTATGGGCTAGTATTGTTCGGTATAAAAGTGCAGCATTGTTCTCCAAACATTACACACACACCCCCTTTCTCTGCCAAAAGCCAATCTAGTACCTGTCTGTTTTGCCACGTCACCCTCCTAGTTGCATCCAGCTGTTGCCCTAAGGCCTCCAGTGCATCATCGGTGTAGTTGATGAATCTCTGTTGATTGTAGTATATATAGTTTATCCATTCAACATTTTTGCTTACCCCTATCACAGGTATGATAGCTTCCCAGTGAGCATCTCATGCGGTGTCAGGCATGTTATTCGATTAGTTTGCATGCGGTAACTCATCAATTCTAACGGTAAAGCATTGACACAATTAAGTTTAGTGTCTGCACAAATTTTGTTTAGTTTGGCTTTCAGGGTTCCATTAATTCTCTCTACCATGCCCTGCGACTGAGGGTGGTATACACATCCAAATCTTTGCTTTATCCTCAGCGCCTGTAGTACCACTTTGACCACTTTCTGGATAAAAGCTGAACCATTGTCTGAGCTAACTTCTGTAGGTATTCCAAACCTTGGGATCACTTTATTTGTCAGAAATTTTACCACTGTCTTTGCCCCTTGATCTCTTGAAGGTACCACCTCCACCCATCTGCTAAATCGATCAATTACTACCAGCATGTATCTTTTACCTCTCACTGTCTTTATCATGTCTACATAATCAATCACTAGATGTTTAAATGGTCCTTCAGGTACAGGAATGTGACCTATTGGGGTTGTAATTCCCTTCCGAGCATTATTTTGTGCGCATACCTCGCACTGTGATAAGACAAAGTCCACTGAAGCCTGTAAATAAGGTGACCAAAAACCATCCTTCTTTATTTTCCTTATCACTTCCCCCCTTGCACAATGGTCCATCCCATGCGCTTCTGAAATCAGAATCGTCAGTAGAGGGGTGGGCGCTACCAACAAACCGTCTTCCGTGCTCCACAAGCCTTCCGGGTTCTGCTTGGCCCCCCTTTTTCTCCACATTGTCTGTTCTGCCAAAGTTGCCTTACCTTGTATTTCAATTAGGTCCTCTACCTCAGGTTCTGGAGTTAGGCTTACCTGGGGGGCAATGACGGCTGACGTACATCCGGACGCTTTTCTAGCAGCCTCGTCTGCAGCTTGATTTCCCTTTGTTATTACATCGTTTCCTTTTTTATGTGCCTGGCACTTTACTATAGCCAATGCTTGAGGTTTCATTATGGCTTTTATCAAGTCTAGAATTTGCTGACAATGTTGTATGGGATCTCCGCTACTTTTTTTAAAACCTCTCTGCTTCCACACTGCCCCGAACAAATGGCATACTCCGTGAGCATATGCTGAATCAGTATAGATGTCTACTTTCTCACCTTTCATCATTTCACACGCAGCTGTCAGGGCTTTGAGTTCTGCTAGTTGGGCGGAACACGGTTGGGGACAGGACTCCATCCTAATAATCTTATAGCTCGACTGATCCTGCTGCACCACTGAGAATCCTGCGTGATTTCCATCATAATCCGTATAATAAGAGCCATCTACGAACAGAACCTTTTTATCTATCTCCTCTAGTGGTTCTGACCGTAAATCTGCTCTCAATCTGGCAAATGCCATCGTCTTCCCTACACAATCATGGGGTTCTCCTTCATAGTCTAAAGGGACAAAATCGGCTATATTACTGGTAGTGCATCTCTGTATAGTTATGTCAGGAAATGTCAATAGCATCTGATACGCTGCTATCCTGGCTGGCGTCAGCACAAATTTCCCTTTTTCCAGCAATTCTGCTACTTTGTGGTGTGTGTACAGAGTTACAGGATAGCCCAGGGTTACCGATGATGCTTTTTCATATGCATAGTACAGCGCCGCCAATCCCTGATAACAGGGTGGGAACCCCTGAGCCACCTCATCTAGTCTCGTACTGTAGTATGCTATCGGCTGCTTTGCTTTTCCTGTGCCTGTCTCTTGTGTTAGAACCACTGTAACATAACCCTCCTGTCGATTGGATACATACAAATAAAAAACCTTCTCGTAGTCAGGCAAAGCTAATGCTGGTGCTGACTGCAGTTCCTGCTTAATAGTATTGAAAGCTATCTCCGCCTCTCCATTCCACTGTAAGCCGTTCTTCAAATTTGTATGTCCTGCTTCTTTCATTATCTTTCTTAAAGGTGCCACAATCTCAGCATATTCTCCTATCCAATCTGAGCTATACCCTGCCATTCCCAAAAATGTCATCATCTGCCCTACAGTCTGGGGTTTTGGGACCTTAGCTATCGCCTCAATCTGATCTGGTGCTATCGCCTTCACTCCCTTGGATATTACCCTGCCTAAGTACTCCACTTGCTGTGTGCAGAATTGCAGTTTCTTTTTGGATACTTTATGTCCTCCGTGCGCTAGCTTCTCTAACAGAGTTATAGTGTCCTGCTTACACTGTTCCTCGCTGTGGGAGCAAATCAACAGGTCATCCACATATTGTAACAATGTACTTTCCAATGGCATGCCCTCTAGGTCTGCCTTCAATACCTGATTAAAAATGTGTGGTGAATGTTTAAATCCTTGCGGCATTCTGGTCTAGGTATACTGAGCACCTCTGTAGGTAAATGCAAACAAATACTGACACTGGTCGGCCAGAGGAATGCTGAAGAAAGCCGAACACAAATCAACACTGAAAAGTAACTTGCTTCTGGTGGAACATTAGTCAAAAGCGTGTGTGGGTTGGGGACTACCGCTGGCCAGTCCTCTACCACATTGTTTACCGCTCGCAAATCATGCACCAATCTCCACTAAGATTTATCTGCTTTTAAGACCGGCAACAACGGGGTATTGCATGGACTGTTTGTTCTTTTAAGCACTCCTATTTCAAGCAACCCCCGCACTGTCGATGCTATTCCCTCTTCCGCTTCTGGTCTTAGTGGGTATTGTGGTCTCCTGGGTGGAATTGCTCCTTTTTTCAGCCTTATTTCCACCGGACTAGCTGTTTTTATTTTCCCTACGTCCGTGTCATGCTGTGACCACAGAATAGACGGCAACTCATCTAACCTTTTATGTTTCTGCTGGTCTCTTTCCTTTCCCAGCACGGGCATGTGTGATTGGGGAGTTATTTCGACCTCCCTCACTGTCCCTACCATATCTACACTTACCATTATTTGAATACAATTATTGTCTTCTGATATCCACACCTCTGGCGTGATTTTCCTCCACATTGTTACGGTTTCAGCACTCTTAACTAAAGGTCCTAAGTCTTTAGACTGATATCCCTTATTTACCAACAACGTTACGTGGGGCGCCGCCTCCGGTATCCTGTACCATTTTTCTAAAAAGGTGTTCCACTTAACTTGTAAAGCTGCCCCTTGCTTTCCAATTATCACCGCCTCCCCTTCCAGGTGCTGTTGGGCACATGCCTCCAGGTGCCATTTCTCCTCTAACTCCCTGAGTCTCGTCAAAAATCACTGTACAATGTAGCTCAGATTTGGGCATTACAACCCTGGGTAATATAGCCTGCACGCCCTTTTTCCATTTTTCCCAGGTTTCCTGAATCTGATCTGTGATGTCTCCTATCCAAAAGACATTAGCCTTCTTGTCTTCTCGCACTATCAATTGAGCCCCTGCTCTTTCCACACTCAGCCCATTTCTGGTGCATTCTAATTTTAATTTCAGTTTCAATAAGGCATCTCTGCCTAACAAATTAATCGGAGTTCCTTTAAATACTAGCACCGGCAAAACAATTTCTTTATTTCCCATTCTCAAACACACTGGAGCCATGCACTGTGTCAACTGTGTTTTCCCCGAGAACCCTACCGTCTTAATAAACTTTCCTGACATGGGAAGGTGAAGGGCATACTGTGGCTGTACGCAAGTGTACGTGGCTCCAGTATCTATCATCATTGGTGTCAGTTGCCCTTCTAACATAACCTGAACACTGGGTTCCTCATCTGCCTCCCTTGTTATCATTGGGTAATGTCCCTTCCCACTCAAGTTCTCGGGGCACCCCTAAAACCTCGCATAGGGGTTCACAGGTCCGCTTGGGCCGGTGGGGGCTAGTCCTTGGCTAAACTTAGTTCCCTTCTTATCGGTTCCTGCTGGTGTGTGACAGGCCATAGTATAAACGGACAATCTCTTCTCATGTGACCTTGCTGATTACATTCCCAGCACAATCTCTCTACCTCTCTTTCCCACTGTCTTCTCACTGGTCTCCTTTGCCCATAGCTCCTCTGTCCCCCTCCTTGGGACTTCCAGTCCTGTCTGGGCTGTTTGAATTTAGTCTGTTCCTGATAGAGCATTTGTGGGAACGCTCCCTCAAAGTTAATTATTGGCATGGGGTTTTCCAGCCCTTGTCTTACAGTATGACCGCTCCCTCCATATAGCAGTGCTTTGTCCAGCTCGATGGCTGTACTCGAACCGGTGGTTGTTGGCAGCATCTTTTTGTTTTTCGCTTTTTCCTTCTTTTTGAGTTCTTCAAGCTGCATTTGTATTAACTTTCTTTGCACCTCTTCCTGCTGCTCAGCCAACCTTTGTTTGTCTTTCCGGTATTTCTCAACCGCATGGACTACGTGGACTCTAAATTCTTGTGGGGTCTTTGACGTTAGCCCAACCACCTCCTCCAGTTTGGATTTTACTTGTGGTGGCATTGCATCCAAAAGGCTATGTCGGAACAGTGAGGTCATAAATAAGCTATTCTCCACCTCTTGCTCAGTCTCCAGTCTCCACCTTTTCAACTGGTTTTCTACGTAGGCTGCTGGGTTTTCAGTGTCTCCCAGTGGATCCCCTTTTAAGGCTTTGGGGTCCACTTTGGGTGGATAAAGCTTTCTGAGGGCCTGCCATACCCTCTGCCTCACTCTGTCAAAGCCATCTCCATCAGTTCTTGGTTCGTTCGAGTTTACTATGCCAGCCATTTCCATTAGTTCGTTAAATTTGGAGGTTCCCATCAGCCTTATCAACAATGCCTTCAACTCTCCCATAGCCAATAATCGTCCCGCTGTTTCTTCTTCAAAGGCTCTAATCCATTTCCCTGCTCCTTCATGTAAATTGGGCAGAGTGTTTTTCAGACCTTCTAGGTCCTGGGATCCCCAAGGGATATACTGCACTTGTCCTGATCCTTTAACTAACAACGGCATCATTCTTCCTGCTCCTTCCCACCTGCCCTGGCTTTCCTCCTCACCTGACTCCCCATCTGTCTCTGGGTATGTCTTTACTGCCTCCCACACAAATGTCTCCGGGGTTCTGCTCTTCCCTCGGTCTCCCTGTGGAGTCCTTCCTTTCTGTATTGATTCAATACTTGGTTGGCCCCTAGAATATTTTTCGCATCTCTCCTGGCAATCCCCTTTCAGTAACTTATCTGGCTCTCTCTCTACTTCTGCAAGTCGCTCTCCTACTGCCTCCTTCTTTCCTTCTAGGCTTCTGCCTCCTACCTCTTCCCCACAAATTCTCACATCCTCTCTCTCTCCACTTAACTCTTGCTCCTCCAATGAGTCACCTTTTCTAGTCTGTTTATTTCTATGGTATAATCGATACTCCTCATATTTCTTTTCCTCTCTCAAGTATTTCATCCGTTCAATCTGTTTTTGCATTTCTCTCTGTACCTGTTCTATCTTTATCCTTTCTGCCTGTATCTCCTGCCATATCGCCGCTTTTTCCTTCTCGTATTTCTTTTTCCTCCTCATTATCCCAAACTTGGACTTCTCCCTGCATGTTTACTGTTCCCGTCAGCAGGGGGCACTGCTTAGGGGTTCCTTCCTCATTATAGGGAGGGGGTTTTTCTGTTTCTTTCGCATCCGGGTACGGAGCCGAAGACAACTTCTCACCGTACCCTTCTCTCTCTTTAACAGGCTGTTTCTCCAGCACCTTAGTGTCTTCCTCGCTTGTAATCAATATTCTACCTGTCCTCCTCAGCATTTCTCCCTCCGTTCTGAAGAGTTTTAGCACTTCCATTTCTCGTTCTCTTTTTTGCTCTCTTTTCTTAGATTTATCTTTTGATTTGTAACTTTTAATTAGTCCCTCCATTTCTTCGCACAAACTTACATCAAATGTTCCTTCTTTTAGCCACTTTGTGACCAGGTTTTTGGTTCTTTTTTCCCATTTTTCTGAAGTTTTTGTGATCTCATCTTGAACTAATGGGAGTTTTTTGCTCAGAATCTCTAATGCTGTTCCTTTACCTGTCATGTTATTCTCTCTTGTTAAGGTATTTTAGAGATTCACAGTTTGTTTACTGGATAATACTATTTACTCTAATTCTACACCTAGTCCTAGTCTAACACCATGTGGCCTTTTTCTTCCTATAACTTACTCTAATTCTACGCCTAATCTAACACCTCGCCCATTCAGACCCTTATCTCTTAAGGCGGTAACCACGAGGACTTTCTACTCTAATTCTATTCTAACACCTCGCCCGAGCAGACCCTTATCTCTTAAGGCAGTAACCACGATGACTATCTACTCTAATTCTATTCTAACACCTCGCCCGAGCAGACCCTTATCTCTTAAGGCAGTAACCACGAGGACTTTCTACTCTAATTCTATTCTAACACCTCGCCCGGGCAGACCCTTATCTCTTAAGGCGGTATCCACGAGGACTTTCTACTCTAATTCTATTCTACTTTCCCTGCCCGTTCAGCCCTTCCTTTCATACGAAGCGGTACCCACAGGGATTTACCAACACCACGTGGACTTTTTCTTAACGTATTAACTTATTTGTACTTACCCTCACTGCAGTGTTCTTGAGCAATCCTCTGAGCCTCCTCTGTTAACCCCCAATTCTGCCAGATTCTTTGGCAGTGGTTCCACACTTCTGAGACTCCAAGACCTCCCCAAAGCCAACCGAATTCTTAGTCCAAATTGTCGCAAAAAGCGCTTTCGTTTTGTTTGGGTGCACCCTTAATTCTGTTAGCCTTGTGGGGGTCCCTAGAGGACCGGGAAGCGTTCCCAATCTGCCGTTTCCCTTCCGCAGGTCTCTATCCGGTCCCATCTGGGTCGCCAATTATGTCGTGGTTTTTCGATCTTCACAAATGACCAGGAGACGCAGAAGATTCTTCAAGAAGGGTTAAACTTTAATTTGCAAATCAAAGCTGAGACAGTCATTGAGCTAGTCGCTGATTGCCCCCCGATCCCCGGACACTGCAGCTTTTATAGCAATCTCTAGTTGCATACTGCATACACTGCACGTACATCATGTCCCTTTTGTTCCTATCAATTGGCTTAATCATGTTTTAATCTACATCTCTTAGCTACCTCTCATTAACACACCATTGTCTTCTACATTTTTAAGACTTTGGTCTCCTACCAAATTGGATACATGCATAGAAAATAATAAACTGAGAACTGAGCAATGTTCTAATCTACATTTCTTTAGTTCTTTAGCTACCTCTCATTAACACACTATTGTCTTCTACATTCCTAAGATTTCATTCTACTAAATTGAGTACATGCATAGCAAATAACTGACTTCATAGTTAAAGTTTATACTTTTATACTCCAATAAACACAGCAGGCAAGGCAGCATCTATAGGGAGAAGCACTTTCGACGTTTCAGGCCGAGACCCTTCGTCAGGACTAACTGAAAGGAAAGATAGTAAGAGATTTGAAAGTACGAGGGGAGGGGAAAATGCGAAATGATAGAAGACTGGAGGGGGTGGGGAGAAGCCAATAGCTGGAAAGGTGATTGGCGAAAGTGATACAGAGCTGGAGAAGGGAAAGGATCATGGGACGGGAGGCCTCAGGAGAAAGAAAGAGGGAGGGGGGCACCAGAGGGAGATGGAGAACAGGTAGAGTGACGGACAGAAAGAGAGAAAAAAAAGGAGGGTGAAAAAAAAAATATATCAGGGATGGGGTAAGAAGGGGAGGAGGGGCATTAATGGAAGTTAGAGAAGTCAATGTTCATGCCATCAGGTTGTAGGCTACCCAGCCGGTATATAAGGTGTTGTTCCTCCAACCTGAGTGTGGCTTCATCTTGACAGTAGAGGAGACCATGGATAGACATATCAGAATGGGAATGGGACGTGGAATTAAAATGTGTGGCCACTGGGAAATCCTGCTTTCCTTGGCAGACAGAGCGTAGGTGTTCAGCAAAACAGTCTCTCAGTCTGCGTCGGGTCTCACCAAAGGCCACACCGGGAGCAGCGGACGCAGTATACCACACCAGCCGACTCACAGGTGAAGTGTCGCCTCACCTGGAAGGACTGTCTGGGGCCCTGAATGGTGGTGAGGGAGGAAGTGTAAGGGCAGGTGTAGCAGTTGTTCTGCTTACAGGGATAAGTGCCAGGAGGGAGATCGGTGGGGAGGGATGGGGGGACAAGGGAGTCGGATAGGGAGCGATCCCTGCGGAAAGCAGAAAGGGAATGTGGAGGGAAAGATGTGCTTAGTAGTGGGATCTCGTCGGAGGTGGTGGAAGTTACGGAGAATTATACATTGGACCCGGAGGCTGGCGGGGTGGTAGGTGAGGACAAGGGGAACCCTATCCCGAGTCGGGTGGTGGGCAGATGGGGTGAGGGCAGATGTGCGGGAAATGGGAGAGATACGTTTCAGAGCAGAGGTGATGACAGACAGACAGACATACTTTATTGATCCCGAGGGAAATTGGGTTTCGTTACAGACGCACCACCAAGAATAGTGAAGAAATATAGCAATATAAAACCACAAATAATTAAATAATAATAAGCTAATCATGCCAAGTGGAAATAAGTCCAGGGCCAGCCTATTGGCTCAGGGTGTCTGACACACCGAGGGAGGAGTTGTAAAGTTTGATGGCCACAGGCAGGAATGAATTCCTATGATGCTCAGTGTTGCATCTCGGTGGAATGAGTCTCTGGCTGAATGTACTCCTGTGCCTAACCAGTACATTATGGAGTGGATGGGAGTCATTGTCCAAGATGGCATGCAACTTGGACAGCATCCTCTTTTCAGACACCACCGTCAGAGCCCCTTTGTTTAAAAAAGGAAGACATCTCCTTCGTCGTGCAATGAAAAGCCTCATCCTGAGAGCAGATGCGGCGGAGACGGAGGAAACGTGAGAAGGGATAGCATTATTGCAAGAGACAGGGTAGGGAGAATAATAGTCCAGGTAGCTGTGAGAGTCTGTAGGCTTCTAGTAGATATCAGTAGATAGGCCGTCTCCAGAGATGGAGACAGAAAGATCAAGAAAGGGGAGGGAGGTGTCGGAAATGGACCAGGTAAATTTGAGGGCAGGGTGAAAGTTGGAGGCAAAGTTAATGAAGTCAACGAGCTCAGCATGCGTGCAGGAGGCAGTGCCAATGCAGTCGTTGATGTAGCGAAGGAAAAGAAGGGCACGGATACCCGTATAGACTTGGAACATGGACTGTTCCACAAAGCCAACAAAAAGGCAGGCATAACTGGGACCCATGCGGGTGCCCATGGCTACACCCTTGGTTTGGAGGAAGTGGGAGGAGGCAAAGGAGAAATGATTGAGAGTAAGAACTAATTCCGCTAGACGGAGGAGAGTGGTGGTAGAGGGGAATTGTTTAGGTCTGGAATGCAAAAGGAAGCGGAGAGCTTTGAGACCGTCCAGGTGGGGGATGGAGGTATAGAGGGACTGGACGTCCATGGAGAAAATAAGGCGGTGGAGGCGAGGGAACTTAAAATTATTGAAAAAATTCAAAGCGTGCGAAGTGTCACGAACATTGGTGGGAAGGGATTGAACAAGGGGGGATAAGACAGCGTCAAGGTATGCAGAAATGAGTTCGGTGGGGCAGAAGCAATCTGAGACAATGGGTCTACCTGGCCAGGCAGGTTTGTGGATCTGCAGCTTCGTTCCGAGGCCCCGCCCACTTACCTGGTGACGGGCTGGCGACATCGCGCATGCTCAGTACGGGAAGGGCGGTGTTGTTTTTCGTTCTTTGTTGAAGCGGGTCGGCCGTGGGATCGAGATCGGGATCGGGAGGGGGTCCTCACCCTCGCCCCCTGGGGTGCGGAGCCGGGGACAGATTATTCTCTGCAGGGCGACGACAACAGTTTCCTTTCGGTGAGTATTGAAACAGGTCCGGAGCGGGGAGGTCCCGAATTCAAACAAGAGAACTGGAGAACAAAAGATGGGGGTGGGGAGGGAGAGAGAAACACAAGGTGATCGGTGAAACCTGAAGGGGGTGGGGATGAACTTTCCCGAACTGGCGGCCTCGCCTCGCTTCCTTCACAGAATCTGCCGGGGTCGGTCCGGGTTGTGAGACTTTCACACCGAACCGTCTGAGATGAGCCGGCGCTCAGCCCCTGTTGTTCTGGTCCTATTAGCATGATGAAGTAAAACATATTTCGATATTGTTACTGACAGAAAATTGTATAATTTGTGTTCCGTGTGTTATCTGAATGTACTTGCCTGTGATGCTGCCACAAGTCAGTGTTTCTCTCTCCCTGTACCTTCCCGTACTTGTGCACTTGGTAATAAATTCAACAGGACCTGAGAAATCTCAGTGAGATTTGATTAGTGATGATCATCTTGGCAGCTCGGTAGGTCGAATGTATGCGACAGTACACTGTTAAATGCAAAACCCTGAACAGTGTTAATGATCAGAGGGATCTTAGACTCCAAGTTCATCGTTCCCTGAAAGAGACTGCTCAGATTGATCGGGTGGTTAAGAAGGCAAATGGTTGTCTTTATTAGTTGAAGCATTGAGTTCAAAAGTCGGGAAGTTGTGTTGCAGCTTTATAAAACTAGTTAGACCACATCTGGAGTGTTTCATACAGTTCTGGTCGCTCCCATTCTCGGAAGGATGTCGGGGCTTTGGAGAGGGCGCAGAAGAGGTTTACCAGGACACTGCCTGGATTAGAGGGCATGAGCTATAACGAGAGGCTGGACAAACGTGTTGTTTTCTCCAGAGCGGCGCAGGCTGGGGTGAGACTGGATGGACATTTATACGATTATGAGAGGGATAGAGTGGATAGACGATATATTTTTCCCCAGGGTTGAAATTTCTAAGATAAGAGGCCATCCGTTTGAGGTGAGAGGGGGTAGGTTAATGGAGATATGAGGGGCGTGTATGTTGTTCCTCACCGAGTCTGCTGGGTCGGTCACTGGAATTTGCTCCCTGGGGTGACCCTCCGCTCTGACGCAGTAATCATCCTGTGCATGCTCACAGACGCCGCCCCCCCCCCCCCGTCCCCCGGATCGATGGTGGTTTTTCTCCCCGTTCGTTGTTGAAACGATATATATATACCTTCGGGCCGGGAGCCGGGGGAAAATCAGATTCCCGTCGGTGAGTACTGAGGCCAGTGTCGAGTCGGCAGTGAGTCCCGGTAACTTCCCGAACTGTCGGCCATTTACTCATTTTCCAACTATCTGGTCGTGGAGTGGGGCTGAGGAGGGGGAAAAGGGTCACCCTGATTGAACGCCGGAGCAGAGTCGATGGGCTAAACGGCCTAATTCTGCTCCTATGTTCTGTGGAGCCGGTTTATTGTCGGGGAGACGCGCCCACCGGTCACGGTATCCTGTTTTCCGCTCTTATTCTGCCGCAGATCTGCAGCCTGCGGGTTTTTCCCGAGGCCCCGCCCCCCCCCCCCCGGCTCTGTCGATGTGAAAATCTCATTGCGCATGCTCACAGTCGCGGAATGCAGTGATTTTTGGCCGGCAGAGTGCAGTCACCGTTTTGTGCTGACGTGGATTTTTTGGAGAAATCTAATATTGGCCAATGAGTCCCGTTAACTTCCCGAACTGTCGACTTCGCCTCGCTTCCTGGAACTTCTCAAAAACTTTTTTCACTTCAGATAAACCGCTTTTAAGCCTGGTGATATGTATCTTCTCCCTAATGGGGGTGGGTGAGAAAAGGGAATGCCCAGGTTGTGGGGATCTTTGATTTTACCGAGGGAGTGGGAAGTCCAGAAGGAGTTCACGCAGGGGAGACTAGTTTCTGTGATGAGCTGATCTGTGTCCGTAACTCTGCAGTTCCTTGCCGCCATGGGCAAAGCAGTCACCATACCAATGTGACTTATAGTTTGTTCCGGTTTGTTCAGATCTTTTATATAGTAGTATTGTGGTGAGCATTTGGTCCATAATGACAGATGAGGCAGCTCATTAAACTCAATAACAGTTTTATCGTGATAAACACAAAATAGACCGGCCAGCACGACCCTGAGAGTGAACCCAACCAGTCTCATACAGACAGGGGAGGCGACCATCACACACCCTGGTTACAGTTAGTGTGACCCAGAAATATATGATCCAAGCTAAAAGGTAACAATAAATGAACTGGAACATCCCATCATAATCCCACAAAAGCATTTTAATACAAGAACAATAAACAGTGCTGTTCATTAGAAATCTAGGGGCGGGCTGTTAACCAACCCCTCCTCCTGAGGACCATCAGTGATCATCCTTGATCCCTTCTCCCAGCTGATCCCATCTGCTCATTCCCCGCCCATGCTGTTCAACCTCTGTCCAGTCTGTATCCCACCACCCCAATGATATATATCAACCATCTTGTTCAACCTCTGTCCAGTCTGTATCACATCACCTCAATGATATGTATCAACCATCTTGTTCAACCTCTGTCCAGTCTGTATCCCATCATCTCAATGATGTATATCAACCATCTTGTTCAACCTCCATCCAGTCTCTGCTGCCTGGGGTGATGGTAGTGGCAGATACATTGGGACTTTTAAGAGATATTTAGATCAGCACATGAATGTGAGGAAAATGGAAGGATATGGACATTGTTCTGGCAGATGGGATTAGTTTAGTTGGCCACTTCATTAATTGAATAGACTGAGCACTGTGCTGTACTGTTCTGTGTCTCTTGTTGAGAGGTTTTGGGGTAATGGAGGGAAAGGAGTGAGTGGGAACAACAGGTCACAGGAGCCCAGTGTGGGAAATGGCAGATCACCCACTTCTGTAGGAGAAACTGAAATCCTGAGTATGTTAAAATGGAGAGTTTGTGCAGTGGGTAGAGAGGGAGGTGAAAGGTACATTGTATTTATTGTAAGAGTTATTGGGTGTAAGAGTGAAATGACATTAACAATTACTTGCGTTTTGTTGAGATTGTACCTGGAATATGGTGTAAAATCCCGCTCCCCATACTAACATGGGTTATATGTTGAAGAAACATGCTGTTGAAGAAAGGCTGAAAAAAATAAACCAGCAAACTATAGGCCAGTGCTTCTGACATCAGTATTAGAAGCACTGCATATATAAGTATTTGAAAAGACAAGACTGACTTGGAACAGTCAGCATGACTTTGTTTGCTCTTGGCAACACACAGAATTTTTTTTTTGGATGAGGTTATGGGGAATGTTACCAGTAAAGTAGATTTCCTTGTTACCAATAAAGCAAATTTTGTTTACATGGTCTTTTGCAAGCATTTAACAATCCCGCGTGGGAGGTTGTTCAAGAAAATACATTTGCATCACGTTCAACGTAAGGAAGTAAATTGGAGTAGACAATGGCATTTTGGGAGAAGGTGGACTGTGATGGTAGATGATTGTCTCCATTAATCGGGGCTTATGACCAGTGGAGAGCCGCAAAAATGTAGTTGGGTCCGTTGCTGTTTGTCATCTATATCAATGATTGGGATGGTAATGTTTTTAACTTAATAAGCACATTTACATGTGACACCAAGATTAGGGGTGTAGTTGACAGAGAGGCAAATTATCTATCATCGGTTACAGGGATCTGGAACAGCTGGAAATACTGAGCTGAAAATGGCAGATGGAATTTAATGCAGGCAAGTGCAAAGTGTTGTGCTATGGTAGGTCTTACACAGTAAACAGTAGAGCACTAACGTTGCGGTGGAACAAAAGGATTTGGGAATAAAGGTCCATAATTCATTGAAAGCAGCGCCACAGGTAAATAGGGTGGTTAATAAATGCTTTTGGCATAGTGACCTTCATCAATTAAATTATTGAGTGCAGGAGATGGGATGTTATTTTGAAGTTGTATAAGACATCGGTGAGTCCGAATTTGGAGTATTGTGTGTAGTTTTGGTCACCTACCCACAGGAAAGATGTAAGTAAGTTTGAAAGAGTACTGGGAAAAATTTCAAGAATGTTTCCGGAGGACCTGGGTGATAAGGAAAGGATGAATAGTTTTGGACTTTAATCCTTGAAATGCTAAAAATTGAGAGGAGACTTGATAGAGCAGTACAACATGAAGATGGGTAGAGATAGGTAAATGCAAGCAGGCCTTTTCCACTGAAGTCAGGTGGAACGACAACCAGAGATCATGCATTGTGGGTGAAAGATGAAAAGTTTTATGGGGACATGAGTGGATAAGTCTTCAATCAGAGGGTTGAGAGACTGTTGAATGAGCTGCCAACAGGAGTGGTACATGCGAGCATGATTTCGCCTTTGAAAATATGGATGGGTGAATATGGCTGTGCAGGTGGGTGGGAACAAGTGGTTCAAATGACTGAGACAAAGCGCCTGTACTGTGGAGCGTTTTGATATGACTCTCTAACTATGACTCTGACTGCTTGATCACAGACAAAGGTTTGATTGAGTAAATATCAATTAAATATTAAAAAATTAATATCAGACTTGAATGATTCACACCTTAATTCCCCAAGAATATTCAACAGCGTGGATATGTTTTGATATGATGTCAAACTGCCCACACACTCCCAGTCACGGATCTTTCGTAACCAGGGAAAGACAAAATGCTGGAGTAACGCAGCAGGTCCGCGGAGGCAGTGTGTATGGAACTGAATACAAAGGGAGCGTTTCGGGCCGAGACCCTTCAGAGGAACTGGAAAGGAAGGGGGAAGAGGCAATATCATTGATTGATTTGGATTGTGCAGGTTGCTTTTCTGTGAGACTCGGAGCTCAGGGTTTGTGTTTAAGCAGCTGCCTGCACATTCTTTAGAACAGGGAGCAGCATTTCTGCTGAAACTGGTTCAACATTTCACTCTCAATCTTGTAAACAAAGTCACTTCAGTATTCTATTTAACTATTTCTGCATATGCAAATATGCTAAGCTGTTAATAGTTTGCAATGAACCTGTAGCATGTCGTAAACGACACTGCTGATGGGCTCGACCCAGCTATGTTACCAATTACAGCTGTGAGTTTGCAGTATTTACCGTAGATTCCGGATTTTAAGCCGCTACTTTTTTCCCACATTTTGAACAGCTTTGAACTTTGCGGCCAATAATCCGAAGCGGCTAATGCATGATTTTTTTCATGCCGCCTCGTAAACATTTTGCCTCATAACAGTAGACCAATAAAATTGATGAGTAGTTCACAGAGGTCCAATGAAATTGTACGATAAATCAAGCGCACTTTCACAATTAAATTATTGTAAATCAGTCATTTGTACTCACCCTCATCAACATGGAAAACACTCGAAGCATTGTGCTGCCTACTTAGTTTAAACTATATTTGTTTTCTGTACTACATCGCGGGATGCTATGACGTCACACCCGGTTTCGCGGTGTCTTGTGGGAAAATGCCGGTTTGCGATAAACGGAAAGGAGGGGGGGGAGCGCATTACGCGAGCGGCTTTGGATCTGAGCGAACTTTGCTTTTAAGTTAAAGGTGATCAATAACTTTTCCTGGTAGGCTGCAATATATATATTTTTTTACCAGTCGTTAGGAGATATTGGAATGTTGTTCAGTAAAGAAGTATACGCAACGTATATTTAAAAGTAGCCGCGTACGGGCACGGTTCGAAAAAAAGCATTTGCAATATGTATTTGTTTTTGTTACCATATGGATTTAATTAAAAGTTAAAAAAATCCTCACGTGTAATATCTTTCTGTGTAAATATCTCATATTACAACGTGGGACACCTGCGGCCGAAAATCCGGTGCGGCCTAAAATCCGATGCGGCCTTTACAATTAAAAAATTGATTTTATTTCTAAAATTAGAGCCAGCGGCTTTTAATCAGGTGCGCTCTGTAGTCCGGAATCTACGGTAATTATTTTTACTTCAGACTCACATTATCTGCAGTTATTTTTAAACTTTTTTTCCCAGTACTTTTTAAAAAAAAATGGATCCACGACATTCCCAACTGTGACATTCCTTAATATAAAGAATATTACACAGTGTATGAAACATGCATGCATCTTTCTCAGTCAAAGTTGCCAATAACCCTTGAAATATTGTTGATGTAAGGGTAAACGTGAGGGGTGGAATGAGGTGGAGAGAGAGAGGTTGAGCAGGGAGAAGGGAAACGGTCAGGGCGAGGGTCTGCAAGGTGGACAGGGAGCAGCTAAGATGAGGGTGAGTCAGTGGAGTAGGTAGATGGGGGTTAGACCTTGGGACAGAATGGGTAGACAGCGGGAGGAGATATAATTAGAGAGAAAGGGACAGAGAGGGCGGAGGGTGACAGAGTGGGTGAGTGAGGGGTTTGAAAGATGGGTAGAAAGGGGAGAGAGAGGTGGGAAGGGAAAGAAGAGTGAGAAAGGTTAAGAGGGAGTAGAAGATACAGGGTGAGAGGGAGGGACTGTGAGAAAGGGAATGAGGGAGAGTGAGAAGAGTAGAGTGTTGGTAGAATAGGAGAGAAAGTTGGAGAGGTTGATGGACAGAGTAGAGTGAGTAACATGTAGAGAGGATGAGGGAGTAGAGTGGGAGTGATAGTGTGAGTGGGGTTTCGGGAGTGGAGGATGGAGATGAGGAAGGAGAGGTGTGGACGAGGGGGCGAGGAGGATGGTTGAGCGAGAGCAGCTGCAAGCAAGCAGGGGTGAGTGACTGGGGATTTGTGGGAGAGGGACGAGTGAGATAGGCCGTGAGGAGGGAGCAGAGCTGGATGTTCAGTGAGTAGCGAGGGGTGACTGAGTTGTCGTGGCAGGTATATTTAAATTATACTTGCTGATATGTGAGGTAATGGAGGGTTGGAGGATAGCTAACGTTGTTCTGTTTAAGAAATGCTGAAAAATTAAACCAGAAAACTATAGGCCAGTGATTCTTAATACTTAATACTTTATTGTCACCAAACAATTAATACTAGAGCATACAATCATTACAGCGATATTTGATTCTGTGCTTTGCACTCCCTGAAGTACAAATTGAATTAAGTATAATAAAAATTGAAATTATAAATCATAATTAGAAAATAGAAAAGGGAAAGTAAGGTAGTGCAAGTTAGGTTTGGTTATTTGGAAGGTACGGCCCAGATCCGGGTCAGGATCTGTTCAACAGATTCTGACACCAGTAGTGTGAATGGTATTGAAAGCACCACATTATATAACTATTTGAAAAGACAGGACTGATTTGGCATGATCAGCATGACTTCCTCTGTGCTTGGCAATGACAGAATTTTTTTCGATGAGGTTAGGGGGAATGTTCCGAGGGAAGTAAGTAAAGTCAATGCAGTGGACATTGGCAACATGAACTTTTGCAAGGCATTTAACTATCCCGTGTGGGGGTTTGGTAAAGAAAATTCATTTGCTCCAAGTTCAATGTAAGGAAGTAAATTAGAGTAGACAGTGGTGTTTTGGGTGAAGGCCGACAGTGATGATAGATGGTTGTCTCCCTGATTGGGGGTTTATGACCGGTGGAGGGCCACAGAAACGGTAGTTGGGCCATTGCTGTTTGTCATCTATGATAACGTGTTTAACTTGATAAGCGCATTTGCATATGACAGCAATATCAGGGGTGTAGTCGGCAGAGAGGCAGGTTACAGTGGGATCTGGCGCAGCTGCAAATTCTGAGCTGAAAATGGCAGATGGAATTTAATGTAGACAAGTGCAAAGTGTTGCACTATGTAGGTCTTACACAGTAAACGATTGTGCACTAAAGAGTGCGGTGGAATAAAGGGATCTGGGCATACAGGTCCATAATTCATTGAAAGTAGCGCCACAGATAGATTGGGTCATAAAAAAGAGCCTTTTCCAGATTGCCTGTGTAAATTAATGTACTGAATCCTGGAGATGGGATGTTGTTTTGAGGTTGTAAAAGACAATGGTGAGTTAGAATTTGGAGTATTGACTGCAGTTTTGGTCATCTATCTATAGAAGACAAGTAAATAAATTTGAAAGAGTACTGGGAAAATGTTTTTCTGTGAGATTCTGAGCTTGGGGTCTGATGTAAGCAGCTGTCTGGCCCCACATATTCCACAGAACTACAGGCAGTTCTTCTTAAAGCAGAACTTTAGGCCATTCTGCTAAAACCATATCCAACTCTCATTCGGGTGTTAAAACATTCACATTATTTGTCTGTTTGACTATTTCTGCTGCAGGGAGGGTCAATGAATGTGAAAACTGATATAAAGAATACTACCGATGATTTCGAAACCACAACATTACCAATTACAGATGATGCTCTGCTTGCTGTGAGTTTCTGGAATTTTATAATTTCTTCCTTCAGACTCACATTGTCTATATTTGTTTCTAAAACTTTCTTTTCATGATTCCTTAAAAAATCAGTTTGTGACAGTCACCGGACCATGAGACACAGGAGTAGAATTCAGCCTATCGATTCAGCTCTGACATTCCATCATGGCTGACCCCTGATCCCACTCAACCCTATACATCTGCCTTCTCACCATATCCTTTGATGTTCTGAATGATCAGGAGACAATCAACTTTTGCCTTAAATACACCCACAGATTGTCCTCCACTACAGTCTGTGACAGATTCACTACTCTCTGGCTAAAACAAATCCTTCTTTAATCTTTTCTAAACGGTCGCCCCTCAATTTTAAGGCTGCAACCCCCAGATTTGGATACCTTCACCACAGGGCCCATCCACTCCACATTTGCCCCAGCCAGTCCTTCTAACAGTCAGTAGGTGTCAATGAAATTCCCCAGCATTCTTCTAAATTCCAGTGAGTACAGACCCAAAGCTGCCACATGCTCCTCATATGTGAACCCCTTCATTGCTGCAATCATCCTCATGAACCTCCTGCGGTCACTCAACGATGACAACACATGGTTTCTGAGATATTGGGCCCAAAACTGTTGACAATACTGAAAGTATGGCCCGATTAGTGTCTCATAAAGACTCAGAATTATCTCCTTGCTGTTATATTCTATTCCCTTTGAAATAAATGACAACATTGCACTTGCCTTCTTTATCACAGACTCAACCTGTAAATTAACCTTCCAGGAGTCAGACCCGAGTACACCTGATTCCCTCTGCACCTCTGATGTTTGAACATTCTCCCGTTTAGATGACAGTCTACATTATTAGACAGGGATAGACAGGCGGTAGCTGGGCAGGAAGAAGAAGGAGAGATGGAGAGGGATGAAGGCATGAGAGAGCAGGGAAGGGTGTGGGGAATGAGGAAGGAGAGTTGAGCATGGGATGAGTAGAGCACGAGAGGGGGAAGTAGAGAGCTCGGGGTAGGTGGGGAAGGAGAGGGTGGGAGGAAAAGTGGACAGGGGGTGGGAGAAGAGCGCAGCGGGGAGGGGGCAAGTGGGAGGACAGCGTGGGAAGGAAAGCGAGTGTTTTGTGCTGAGCGACAGACACTATATAACCGAATAACCTCGGGTGTAGCGGCTCAGACTGACATCTCTGTGTATGCTGAGCAGACCACTCACCCGGCACCTCACTGAACTCCGTCCGGTTTCAACATCACAGTAAGTGTTGTCTCCGATTCTTCAGAACCAGGGAGCATTTACAATGGGTTTTGGCTTTTGTCGGGCTCGGGAGGGAAGTCAGTGGGAGAAGGGATCTCTGAAATCTTCAAATTAACAAATTAATTATTGACCAAATGGATTAAAAGAAACAATTACCTTCAACTACAAACATTCTCCAGTTGATTTCTACTGAGACGCTGTAGAAAAACCTTTCTGCAGTGATATGCGAAATGTCCCCCCAGGGCAGTGAAAGAGTCTCTCTCCCTCTTCTCCCTCCCTGACACACACTCACTCACATACACAGGAAAAACTACTGAGAATACAGAGCTACTGTAAGATATTGGCATTCGGAACATCGTCGTGGACTATGCCACAGATCGATTCATTTAATTATGTCGCAAATATATATATATATATATATTAAAACTACAGATATTGGGTGTTTGAAGTAAAATAAACTACTGGAAACTCTCAAAGTCTGATATCAATTGTAACAAGTAGACATTCAGATTGCAGACACTGGTGAACTCTCTTTTCTATATCATCGGTGTTTTAATGTTTTTTCCTGTTACAGAAATATTTAAATACAGTGTTAAATTAGCTTTGTTCACAGTTGAATGTGAGCGCGAAATGTTGAAGTAGTTTGTTCATTTTCAGCAGAGAAGCCGCTCCCTGCTCCAAGGAATGTCTGCGTGTCAGAATTTGCCCTGCAGACAGGCAGCAGCTTGCACATAGAAAATTGCACTGTGAGTCTCACAGAGCAGCAACACCGGCCCCTCCCCCATAGTTACTCAATGACCCTCGTCTGATGGTCTGGTGTAAAGTTAGAAGAAAACGACTTGAAAATATACCCACAGGGAGACTAAACGTTCTTAGTGAATTAAGGTGAGAACAGTTCAGCTTCAGATATTTTGATATTTCTGATCTTTACTTCCAGTTGACACGTTTCCCATGTTTTGGATTAGTGTTCAAGAAGATATTCGCAAACAAGAGAACATCTGTAGATGCTTGAGCAACACACACAAAATGTTGGAGAAACTCAGCAGGCCAGGCAGCATCTTGGGAAAGAGTGAACAGTCAACGTTTCGGGCCGAAATCCTTCGGCAGGACTCCTTTCCCAGATGCTGCCTGGCCTGCTGAGCTCTTCCAGCATTTTGTGTGTGTTGCAAGAAGTTACTCGCTCTATTTTGTCCCTTCTGTCGGTCGTGGTATTTGTGTTCTTGTATTATCCTGTCTGCACGGTTGAGATTCTCCACAATTCATGTCAAGGTTAAAAATAGTTCCCAAATCAGGGGTTAAGATTCCAAAGCAAGTGTGCCAAAAGATGTTTAGTCAACATGGCTTCTGTTTCCAAAACCTGTGACTTCAGATGAATGCATGTCGTTTTTCTCATGACTGTGTTTATTGTTGGTGTTTCGAGCTGATTTCCTCAACGTCCTTTAAAAGAAAAGACGTTGATTCTGTTCAAGGTCTCGATACATAACAAACATTGGGGGTGGTGTGGTGACAGGCGGCATTGCAGAGTGAACATCATGATTTCACAGTATGGGGCAGCAGGCTCGATGGGCTGAGTGGCCAATTTCTTGCTGGTCTGTGCACAAGAAAAGCTCTGACTACAGAGTTACTGTAAACTAAGTTAATGTACGGACCACGGCAAATAACCTACTGTTGAACAAACAACAACTATTGCAGTAATTAAATCATCCAGAACATTGACCGAGATGATAAGCAACAATGAACCTAGCACCGACCCCCGCTGCACCCGACGAGTCACTGGTCTCCAGTCAGAGAGTCAAACCATCTTCCACCACTTACTGGCTTCTCCCGCAAAACCAATGTCCAAACCAATTTACCACCTCATTCTGAATGCCAAACCTTCTTGACTAATCTCCCAGGTGGGACTCTGCCTAATGTCTTGCTACATTGTACTGAACTATATATTTTTAATTCAGTAAATTAACTGTTCTCTCTCCCAGAGCAGTAAGTGTCACGTTGTTCCAGTCTGATAACTGTCCAACAACATTCTTGCACATCATACTTTCACTGCTCTGGGGAGAAACGAACCATAAAAGTAAGGAAATGGGGGGGGGGGGGTAGAGACTTTGTGGAACTGTGCTGTTGCCCATTGTCTGAGTCTAGGATCTGATGAGCCCAGGGCTGCTGCAGGACCATCCACACTGCAAGTGTCCTCTCAGGGCTGTGGGAACGAGTCTGTTTCAAAAAGCCTCGGATATCGCTGTGAACACAGTCCCAAATCGGCAGTGTCCAGTGTCCGGCTCTCTGGAAAGTGAAACGATAAAGATGGTTTCCCATCACTGACAAGTGGAGCAGCGGCATTACTGGCTCACGATGGCTGTGATTGTCCCAGGGATGAGGATGTGATCTTTGGCCGTCCAGCTGCACAGTTTGTTATTGGGGAACAGAGAAGAACATGGGAAGTGGATCTTCAGCCCGATGGACTCAATCGGAATTAATACCCGAAGAGTCATCAGGAGGATGTGTCATATCACAGGCATACATAGTGAATGTTGTTGACTTTGTGGCAGCAGTACAATGCAATATATAATAGTAGAGAAAAAACTGCATTACAGTAAATATCTGTTACTAAAAGTTAAATAATTATTGCAAAAATGAATTCAGTGAAGTAGGTTCATGGGTTCCATGTCAATTCAGAAATGGGATGGCAGAGGGAAGGAAGTGGTTCCTGGCTAGTTGAGTGTGTGCCCTCAATCTCCTGTACCACCTTCCTAGTGATACCAATGAGAAGAGGGCATCTTCTTGGTGAAGCAGATCCCTAATGACTGATGCCGCAGTTTTGAGGCATCGCTCCATGACGATGTCCTGGATGCTATGGAGGCTACCGCCCATGATGGAGCTGACTGAATTGACAACATTGCTGAGAGTATTTCAATCCTCTGCAGTAGCTTCACCACTTCCCCCACCCCACCATATCAAGCGATGTGCAGACAGTTAGAACAATTTTTACGGTACAACTGTAGAAATCCGCAGTCGTTGTTCACATCCCAAATCTCATCAAACTCCTAATGAAATATAACAGCTGCCGTGCATTCTTTGTAACTGCATTGATATGCTGGGTCTTGGATAGATCCTCAGAGATGCTGACACACAGGAACATGAAGTTGCTCACTCTTTCCACTGCTGACCGATCAATGATGATTGTTGTGTGTGTGTGACCTCGTCTTACCCGTTCAGAAGTCCGCAGTTAGACCATTGGTCTTACCGATATTGAGTGCGTTTGTTGCTGCAACACCACTCATCCAGGTGATATATCTCGCTCCTGTTTGCCTTCTTCTCGCCATCTGAAAATCTGCCAACAATAGTGGTGTCATTAGCAAATTTGTCACTGGCATTTGAGCTGTGCCAAGCTGCACAGCCATGGGTGCAGAAAGAGTAGGGCAGTGGGCAAAGCACATATCCTTGAGGTGCACCAGTATGGATGGTGATGTGCAGGCGTTACATCCAAACCGCATAGATTGTGGTTTTCTGTTGAGGAAATTGAGGATCCGGTTGCAGAGGGAGGTAGAAAGGCCCAGCGGTTCAAGCCTTTTGATCAGAACTGTAGGAATAATTGCATTACACGCTGAGCTCTGGTGGAGAAACAGCATTCTGATGTAAGTATTCATATTGTCACGGTAATCCAAAGCCGCGTGAGGAGCCGATGAGAGTGCATTGTGTCCTATTGTGGATGCAGGTAAATTACAGTGGGCCCAGGTCCTTGCTGAGAGAAGAGCTAATTCTAGCCATCGCAAACCTCTCAAAGCATTTCCTCACAGTAACTGTTATTGCTATGGACGATAGTCATTAATGCAACTCACACTGCTCTTCTTGGGCACAAGTGTAATTGTTAGCCTTTTAAGGGATGTGGAAACTTCCAACTGCAGCAAAAATGACCCCATCTCGGAAACATTCACAGAATACAACTCCTGTTGTTCTGGGGTGGCTGAAATCCCTTGTAAATATGTGTGACGACAGCACCCACCACTTCCTCACTCTCCGTAAATCGATAGAAACACAAAGAAAATTCCCACAATGTATTGTATTGAAGGAAAGGCAGATGAGCTCAGGCATGGATCAACACATTGCATTATGATATTGTCACCATTATTGAGACTGGCTTGCAGAGAACTGGCAGCTCAGTATTCTGGGATTCTGTTGTTGTAGAGTTGACAGAGCGTGGGGGATTAAAGGGTAGGGGTGGTTTCACTCAGGGAAAATGTCACGGCAGTGTGCAGTAAGGGCAGATGGGAGAACTCATCTAGTGAGCCTTTATGGCTAGATCGGAGAAATAAAATTTGTTTAAAGATGTTAATGGGTCTGTCTTATAGACTGCCCAAGAGTCTGTGGGATTTAGAGGAACAAATTAGTAGACGTCAGAGAATATTGCAAAAAACATAATTTGTTATAATTTGATTTTAACCGTCCACATACGGACTGGAACTCTCATGCTGTAGATGTACTCATGTAGTTGACAAATGTCTTCAGGAAAGTTTCATTAATCAGTACATCGATGTCCCAAAGACTCAAGTGTGATACTTGATCTCCCATTAGGGACTGAGACAGGACAAACGTAACAGAAGTCTGTGTAGGGAAACTGTTTGCATCCGGTGATCACAACACCATCATATTCAAAGGAAGTATGGAGAACGATAGCTCTGCTCCGTGGTATTGAGGCCCTGGTATAGAAAAAAAAAACGTACAGAAAAGCTGGATGAACTCAGTAGGTCGGGCATCATCTGTTGAAAGGAGCAGTCAAAGTTTCGGGTTGAGACCCTTCATCAGGACTAAAGAAGGAGGGGGCAGGGGCCCTATAAAGAAGGTGGGGGGAGGGTGGAAAACCAATCAGAGGAAAAATATTCTTGAACATCAAAATCTCCAACTTCCAGTAATTCCCTCTCTCTCCCTTCCCCCATCCCACCTTCACTCTGTCTCCTCTTCTAGCTGCCGGTCACCTCTCATGACTCTGCCTTCTTCTACTACCCATAGTGCTTTTCCCTTAGATCCCTTCTTCACCTCTCCTGCCTATCCCCTCCCTGCTTCCTCTCCCCCACCCTTTGATCTTTCCTCTGATTGGTTTCCCACCCTCCCCCACCTTCTTTATAGGGCCCCTGCCCCCTCCCTCTTTAGTCCTGATGAAGGGTCTCGACCCGAAACGTTGACCGCTCATTTCAATGGATGCTTCTCGACCTGCTGAGTTCATCCAGCTTTTTTGTACATCTTGATTTGACCACAGCATCTGCAGTGTACTTTGTGTTTAGAAAAAAAATAGATGCATAACCGGTGTAGGCAGGTAGGAAAAAATTGAGGTACTTTTGGAGTTGAGAAAATGCAAGATAACATTGAGGAAAGAAACCAGGAAGGCTATAGGGTGGCATAAGGTTGTCCTAACAGACAAGGTGAGGGATCATACAGATGTTTTAAAAGCAAAGGGATTTCAGGGGACACAATTGATTGTCTGGATTATCAGAATGCCAATGTATGCATGGAGCCAAAACAGATAGAGGTGTTCTTAAGTGGATTTTTGCTTCTGTGTTCACTTGTGAAAATAATCTATAGAAGTGAGACAAAGGAGAATTGAGGCCACGGATGTTATACAAATTACAGATGAGAAAGTGTTTTGGGCAAATTGGGCAACTTCGAGTGTATATAAATCCCCAGTGACTGAGAAGTTCAGTCCTTGGACCCCGATGTAGGCGGATGCAGAAATTGCAAGGATGTAACCGTTATGTTTAAATAATGCTCAAAGACAGGAGAACTACCAGAAGATTGGAGGATAGCTAATTTTGATCCACTGTTTAAAAAAAGGCTCCAAAATTAAACCAGAAAATTATAGGCCAATGCACTTGACATCAGTCATGTGAAGACATTGGATATAGGAGTATTTAAATAAACAGGACTGATTAGGGACATCCAACATGACTGTGTGTTCTAGACAATCTATTGAGTTTTTTGAAGAGGTTACAAGGAATGTTACCAGGAAAGTTGATGAAGACAAGGCTCTAGATATTGTCTACATGGACTTTAGCAAGGCATTTGGCAAGGTCCCGCAGAGTGTGTTGACCAATAAATTTCATTCTCTTGGCATCAAAGTTGCGTTAGTAAATGGGAGTAGACATTAGCATAGAGGAGGAAGGCAGATAGTGGTAGCAGATGATTGCCTCTCTGACTGGAGTCCTGTGACTGGTAGAATTCCACAGGGATCGGTGCTGATATCCGTTGTTGTTTATAATCTATATCAATGATCTCGATGATAATTAGATTATCCGGATCAGCATATTTGCGGATGACTCCAAGGTTTGGAGTGTATTTGACAGCGATGAAGACTATTGGAGCTTGCAGCGGGATCTGCATTGGGTGTAAAAATGTCTGATAATGGCAGATGGAGTTTAATGCAGGCTCGTGAGCTGTTACGCTTCAGTAGGATCAACCAGGGTGGGACTTACACAATGAAGGGTTCGGCACTGAAGGGTGCGGTAGGACAAAGGCATCTGGGAATACGGGTCCACAATTCATTGAAAGTGGCAGCACACCTAGATAAGGTAGTAAAGAAATCTTTGGCACATTGGCCTTCATAAATTAAAGTATTCAGTACAGAGCTTTGCATGTTATAAGCTGGTTATGAAGCCTAATTGGTTGCAAAGAAAGAAAAATGAGAGATCCACATGGAAATCTGGACAGAAAGGTTAACTTTGTTAACCTGTTTGTTTTCCTCTTCAGGGTTGCTACATTGATCCCACTCCCGCCTCCTCCCGCTGTCAGACCCGTCCTGAGCCGGTGAGAGTTAGTGTGACCCGGACTGCGGCAGTCCCGCTCTACCCCGGCTCACCCGGCCCTGTCCATATGTAATGAGCGACGGACACATCACAGCCGAGTGGCCTTGGGAGCAGCAGCTCAGACTCAACTCTCCGTACAGGGTGAGCACACCGGTGCAGGACCATTGTCGATTACCCAGGAAGTCAGACTGTGATTTCCTGGGACCACATTGAACGTCGTTCAGTTACATCATCAGAGGTAAGTGTTGTCTATGATTCTGTACAACGATTCAATGTTAACAGCGAGACTCAGCTTTGGTCAGGATCGGGAGTGAATTTAGTTGGAGAAGGGAGTCCTGACATGTTCATGTTAACGAGTCAAGTTACTGTCCAAATGGATTAAGAGAAATGACGTCTTTGCCGTCAACCAGAAATACTCTCCTGGGTTGTTTCTACTGAGTGCGAGCAGAAAGCATCTTTTACCCCGGTAGTGAGATGTGAAATATCCCACGGGGCAGTGACCCGTCACCGATCTCTCTCAAACAAGAGAAATTCAGTAAATGCTGGAAATTTGTGTAACACACACAAAATGCTGGAGGAACTCTGCAGGCCAGGCAGCGTCTATGGAGAAAAGAACAGTCGACCTTCGAGACCCCAGCTAATGGATTTTACATCGCGTCATTGGTTCTATCGCTCTTCTCTGTACCACAAAGAGTTAAACTTTCTTCACGCTTGAATGAAAGTGTTTTCACTGGAACACTGGAATCTAGAAGGATGAGAGGGGATCTGATCGAAACATATAAGATTATTAAGGGATTGGACACACTAGAGGCAGGAAACATGTTCCCGATGTTGGGGGAGTCCAGAACCAGAGGCCACAGTTTATGAATAAGGGGTAGGCCACTTAGAACAGAGTTGAGGAAAAACTTTTTCACCCAGAGAGTTGTGGATCTATGGAATGCTCTGCCTCAGAAAACAGTGGAGGCCAATTCTCTGGATGCTTTCAAGAAAGAGTTAGATAGAGCTTTTAAAGACAGCGGAGTCAAGGGATATGGGGAGAAGGCAGGAACAAGGTACTGATTGCGGATGATCAGCCATGATCACAGTGAATGGTGGTGCTGGCTCGAAGGGTCGAATGACCTACTCCTGAACCTATTGTCTATAGAACTGCACCGTCTGGCACCAACAAACATTCCACTCTCAAAATCACTGGGACATTTCATCTCCATGGTGATGTTTGTTGGAGACAGAACGTACCCTGTACTAAGGAACAGGACAGAGGGAGAGACCTGCTGGTAATGCTGTGGGTTTAGTTAATGATTACCACCAAGAGCTGACTGAACATTAACCAGGGTGTGTTCATTACTTACAGAACCCGTAACACAGCTACTGGGACAGGGTGGTATCAGAACCTGGAGCCGCTGTACACGGTAAGAAGCTCTATATACTGAAATATAAACATCACAAAGGCAGTCAGACACTTAAATGAACAATCAAATGAGATTGATAAAGTATTGTGTTGATCGACATTAGAACTGTAGCGAATCGCTTTTAAGTGAATTAACAATTCCCTTCATCTAATTGAATGCATCGACTTCCTGTGCATGTCCCGCGGGGAACCGGGGCAGCTGATAGTGCTATTGGAATCGCCGCACGTTCAACTGAGCTGCGAATCATCAGCAAAGGCTCGGGAGGTACGAGCTTCCCGCATCTCGGAACTGTCCCCGGGCTACTGCTTCCAACAGCAGGAGGCCGATCCGCCCACACTCGGGGCTTTACTGATCCCCGACCGAGGGAGCTGAGGATTTGCTTTGCTTATTCCTTCACTGGCGGGATCGACACTATCTGTCCATCCTGGACGGCATTGCGATTCGTGGTCAAAAGTATGGAACCACCCACATTGGAGATTACAGCCAGGGCGGGGGGTAGTCGTGGGGGAAGGCGGTGTAAGGAGTTGATGCTTCCATTATATAGTCAGTTGGTGAGACCTGTTGAGGATCACCATCTGCAGTGTTGATTCCCTTCTGTCAGATGTGAGTGGGTAGGTGGGAAATGAAAGGAAGGTTTACCAGACAGATATCTGCCCCCGTGAGTTTTTCTATGAGGAATCTGTTGTCATCTTGCCTTGTGTTACATAAAACAGGGGAGACCTGCTTGTATACATCACAGTTTTTTTTTAAAATAACAATGTACATGATTGTTTCTGTGGAAATTTGGTAAAATGAGTGGGAAATTCGATGAGACATAAAGTATGCCGCGGAGTTTGACAGGAACGTGGACAAAATAGTTCCTGTTGTGTGAGGATCTGAAACCAGGCACCGCCAGTTGAAGACAGTTGAGATGTTTTCTCTCTCTCTCTCTGTGGGTCTAGTGTGTCATGGGAATGACTGTCCTCAATATTCAGGAGAAGGAGAGTCTTTCAGTTAATATTGTAATCCTGCAGTGTGGTGGCACTTGATACACAAATGAGTGAGATGTTACAGGTGAGAGGCAGGATTGATGAGCCGAGATCACAGTCAGATCTGCGTTGGTCACAATCAATGCGGGATGCCAATGTAATTAAATCTCCCGTCAGCAACTTCTGGCTGACAAAAACACATATCAATGGGCACTGTACTGTGCACGTCCCATACCTAATACTGCGGCCACTGATTGTATGTCCGTGGTTTTCTACATCTGTAGCCCATCCATTTCAATGTTCGACATGTTACACGTCCAATGACGCCTCTCTGCACAATGCATTTGCAGCATGGTTATTTCAGTTACTGTCGCCTTCCCGGCAGATTGAACCAATTTCGCTTTTCCCATTCAATCTCTCTCATTAACAAGGCGTTTTCGCTCTCAGAACTGCCGCTCGCTGATCTTCTTTCGCGCCATTCTCCGCAAAACTGAGACTGTTGAATGGGACAATCCCAGGAGTTCAGCGGTTCCTGCGATATTCAAAATGCATCCTCTGGCACCGACAAACATTCCACTCTCAAAATCACTGAGATCACATTTCATCTCCATGGTGATGTTTGTTTGGAGACAGAACGTACCCTGTGCTAAGGAACAGGACACGGAGAGACCCGCTGGTAACGCTGTGGGTTTATTTAATGATTATCACCAGGGCGCTGACTGAATATTAACCAGGGTGTGTTCATTACTTACAGAACCCGTAACACAGCTACTGGGACAGGGTGGTAACAGAACCTGAAGCTGCAATACAAGGTAAGGAGCTGTGTATATTGATATATAAACATCATAAAGGCAGTTAGCCACTTAAATGAAACTGAGAACTTATTGGGTTGTTCAACAATTGAACTGTAACGAATCACTTTTGAAAGAATTAATAATTCCCTTCAACTAATTGAATGCATCGACTTCCTGTGCATGTCCCGGGGGAGACCGGTGTAGTTGGAGGTGTTATCGGAAACGCCGCTCTTTCAACCCAGCTCCGAATCATCAGCAAAGGCTCGGGAGGTGCGAGCTTCCCGCATCTCGGAACTGTCCCCGGGCTACTGCTTGCAACGGCAGGAATCCGATCCGTCCACACTCGGGGATTTACTGATCCCTGACTGGGGGAACTGAGGATTCACTTTGCTTATTCCATCGCAGGTGGGATCGACACTATCTGTCTGCCCTTTACGACATTTCGGTAGGTAGCTGCTGGGAGAGGGCAAAATTATGAGAACTCCTCACACTGCAGTTTATGGGGGGGGGGGGGACTGGGAGGGGTGTAAAGATGTGATGGTTCCATTATATAGTTGGTTGGTGAGACCTGTTGTGGGTCACCTCCTGCAGTGTTGTTTCCCTTCTATCAGAAGTGTGTGGGTAGGTGGGAGATCAAAAGAAGGTTTGACAGAGAGACACACACAAAATGCTGGTGGAACGCAGCAGGCCAGGTAGCATCTATAGTGAGAAGCACTGTCGACATTTCGGGCCGAGACCCTTCGTCAGGACTAACTGAAAGGAAAGATAGTAAGAGATTTGAAAGTAGGAGGGGGAGGGGAAAATGCGAAATGATAGGAGACCGGAGGGGGTGGGGTGAAGCTGAGAGCCAGAAAGGTGATTGGCAGAAGGGATACAGAGCTAGAGAAGGGAAAGGATCATGGGACGGGAGGCCAAGGGAGAAAGAAAGGGGAGCACCAGAGGGAGATGGAGAACAGGCAGAGTGATGGTCAGAGAGAGAGAGAGAGAAAAAAAAGGAGGGGGAAATTAAAACAAAATATATCAGATTGAACTGAAAGCAGGCACCGCCAGTTGAAGGCAATTGACATGTTCTCTCTCTCTCTCTGTGTCTCTCTCTGTCTCTCTCCCCGTCTCTCTCTCTCTCTGGGTCTGGTGTCTCATTGGAATGGCCTCCGCAATATTCAGGAGAAGCAGATTATTACAATTAATTCTGTAATCTGTGCACTGTAATGGTCTTTGAAGGACAAGTGAGTGAGATGTTACAGGTGAGAAGCAGGATTAAGGCGCTGAGATCACAGACTAGATCGGTCACAGTAAATTCAGCATGTGAATTTTATTAAATCTCCCATCAGCATCCTTTGGCTGACAAAACACATCTAGTAAATTTAATGCTAAAGGGATTTTCATCAATCAGTAAAGGGAAACAGCTCAGCTATTTGTAAAGTATGAGTGATAGCGAGGAAACACACTGACAGGAGGAAAGTAACAGACACATTAATCATAATTTTATCTGATCGATCCGGTTACTTATTCCTAATAAGTGAACACTAATTTCAAGGTGAAATATATTCTTATCTTACTGTACTCGTTAGGGTGTGGTTATCTCCAGTTTGTAATCTCGACACAGTTGCTGCCTTGCCCATTATTGTAATGGCCCCATTGTGGACAAATATTGAAGTTTGCTTTATCAAAGGGCTGACTCTGAGATCAATGGAGCTCCAGACATTTGGGGCACAGTTAATCTGGTGAAAGGGAATGTCCGGTGTTCAAAAGAAAATACTATTCCAAAATCATAACTTTTCACCAGAGTTGACAGCGCCCGTCCTGCTGCTGTGCTTTTCCTATAAGCTCACAGGGATCTTTGCCCTCAGCTATTGCTACAGTTTATAGTCTGAAAATAAATTACTCCCCAAATATACAATAAATTAATGCCAAGAGTAAATCTGCAGAAGCTGGAAATTCAAGCAACAAACACAAAATGCTGGAGGAACTCAGTAGGCCAAACTGTATAGAAAAGAGTACAGAGGATGTTTCAGCAAGACCGGACAAAAAAAGAGATGATAGGTCAGAGCTAGAAGGAGGGGGAGGGAAGTGGAGGAAGAGGTGGAAAATAGATAGATAGATAGATACTTTATTCATCCCCATGGGGAAATTCAACTTTTTTCCAATGTCCCATACACTTGTTGTAGCAAAACTAATTACATACAATACTTAACTCAGTAAAAAAATATGATATGCATCTAAATCACTATCTCAAAAAGCATTAATAATAGCTTTTAAAAAGTTCTTAAGTCCTGGCGGTAGAATTGTAAAGCCTAATGGCATTGGGGAGTATTGACCTCTTCATCCTGTCTGAGGAGCATTGCATCGATAGTAACCTGTCGCTGAAACTGCTTCTCTGTCTCTGGATGGTGCTATGTAGAGGATGTTCAGAGTTATCCATAATTGACCGTAGCCTACTCAGCGCCCTTCGCTCAGCTGGTGATAGGTGAAACTGGAAGGAGGAGGGATGAAGTAAAGTGCTGGGAAATTGATTGGTGAGAGATGCAGGGCTGAAGAAGTGGGAATCTGATAGGAGAGGACAGAAGGCCATGGAAAAGTAAAAGTGGGGAGAAGCACACAATGGAGGTGATGGACAGGTAAGGAGATAAGGCCAGAGAGGGAAAGAGGGATGGGGAATGGTGAGGTGGGGGGCGCTATTACCTGAAGTTTGAGAAATTGATATTCATGCTATCAGGTTAGAGGCTACCCAGACGGAATATAAGGTGTTTCTTCTCCAGTCTGAGTGTTTCCTCATCACGGCAGCTGAGGAGGCCATATATTGACATGTCAGGATGTGCATGGGAAGTGGAATTAAAATGGCCGGCTACTGGGAGATACCGCTTTTTCTGGCGGACGGAGTGTAGGTGTTCTGGAAAGCGGTGCTGCCGGAAGTTCTTGGCCCAAAATGTCGACTGTTTTCTATAGATGCCTCCTGGCCCTGGCCCGCTGAGTCCCTCCAGCATTCTGAGCGTGTTGCAATGAATTAGTGTGTTGACACCAACTGAACGGAGCCGGGTTGCGGGTCGCGGTTGCTCCCTGGAGCGGATCGAGTTGTGGACAGATACTGGATGTAATCTGTGTCACCGGGCACTGAGGCACAATAGGAAGCCTGGACCGAACAGCCCAGTAGAATCGTTTGCTTGAATCAGCTTTTGTGTCATATAATGTGCTGTGGAGCAGGGTGTGGAATTACATGCTGACTGATGTGAAGCCCAGGTTTATATGTGTGTTATCAACTGAATCTCGCTCATGGTGTGTTCACTTACTGTTTGCACCCACAAAGTTGAGGTACTCGGATTCGCTGGAACAGAAACAGAAGCTCAGCACCGAGTACACACAGAGACCGTACTGGGTGGGGAACGTTGTGGTGTTTCAATATGTCCCCTCGTCAGGAGAGGATTTCCAGTGTTTCTACCTGTTCGATATCGTCTTTAAAACTGTGTGGCATTACGGACATGGATGCTTTTTACTGTGTGTGTGTTTTTAAGGAAAACAGACATGCACCTGGCAGTGATACTTAATGTAAAACTTGCTGTACTGGATTTCAGTGGGTGTTGATACAAATATCAAAGTCTGCCCTCCGTGGGCAGTTTAGTATGTACCTCCTGTACCTAATAAAGTAGCTACTGAGTGTATGTTCGTGGTCTTGGACATGGCATCGAAGTTTACGGGGAGAAGGTCAGGAACTGGGATTCAGACGCAGATTAAACAGAAAGGATCAGCTATAATTGAACGGTGGAACCGACTCGATGGGCCAGATGGCCTAATTATGAACCTATGTCTTAAGGTCGTATGGTCTTCTGCTGCTGCAGCCTGTCCACTTCCAAGTTAAAATGTTACGTGATCAGTGATGATTTTTCTGCACACTACTGTTGCAGCCTGTGATTATTATAGTTACTATCACCTTCCCGGCAGCTTGAATCAGTCCGGCCATTCTCCTCTGGTCTCTCTCATTAACACAGCGTTTTCCCATACAGAACTGCAACTCATTGGATGTTTGTCTGTTTGTATTTCACACCATTGCCTGTAAATTGAGACTGTTGTGGGTGACAATCCCGCAGATATTCACACTACACCATCTGGAATCAACAATCATTCCACTGTCAAAGTCACCGAGGTCACATTTCTTCCCCAATCTGATGTTCTGAACAACATCTGGACCTCTTGACCATTTCTGCATGTTTTTATTAAAGTGCCTGAGCTGGTGCCACGTGATTTGTTGATAACGAGCTGGTGTACAGGTGCACTTTGTAAAATTACCATTGAGTTTATTTCCTATTTAGAGAACCCACTCACACCCAACTCGGTGTTATCATAAATGAGATCTGGATCTATTTATTCACTCCCCTGTTTCCCACAACTGGATGGCACAACTGCGAACTAAAAATTGTCATGATGACAAGGGCGGGTCAATAGAAACATAGAAAACCTACAGCAAAATACAGGCTTTTCGGCTCACAAAGTTGTGCCGAACATGAACCTACCTTAGCAATTACTAAGCTTATCCATAACCCTCTATTTTAAAGCTGCATATACCTATCCTAAAGTCTCCTATAAGACCGTATCATATCCTCCTCCACCTCCTTTGCTGACAGCCCATTCCACGCACTCACCGCTCTCTGCGTAAAAAAAAAAAACACTATGCCTGACATCTCTTCTGTATGTACTCCCCATCACCTTAAACCAGTGTCCTCTTGTGGCAACCATTTCAGCCCTTGGAAAAAGCCTCTGACTATCCACACGGTCAATGCCTACCATCATCCTATACACCTCTATCAGGTCACCTCTCATCCTCCATCACTCAAAGGAGAAAAGGCTGAGTTCACTCAATCTCTTTTCATAAGGTATGCTCCCCAATCCAGGTAAGATCCTTGTAAATCTCCTCTGCACCCTTTGTATGTCCTCCATGTAGAATATGACCCATCCCCAACCACTCTTTGCCTTCTGTGGGCAAGCCAGCTGTGATCGACAAAGCAATGTCCCCTTGGATCGTATGCCTCCTTTGGCGTTACATGCTGAATAGACTGAAGTTCAGGTTTATGAACGTGTTATCAACTGAACATTGCTCAGCGTGTGTTCACTTTCTGTTAGGGACAATAAAATTCAGATGCTCGGATTCGCTCAAACCAGACCCAGGAGTCCAGCACCGGGTAAAAACAGGGACTGTACTGGGCTGTGTAATGGTGTTTCAATAACCCCACTTGTCACGGCAAGTATTTCTAGTTTTCTACCGTATCCATACTATCAGTTGCAGTTCCAGGGGAAGCTGAAACAGGTGAAGGTAGATGAGGTTATTTTTCTGAGGTGGAACTGTTTTCAAAGGAAATGAGAAGCAGAGTTTTTTTTTTCAATGTGTTTAATTCTGCAGGGCACAAATTCTGGACAGACAAAGGAGTGACGTGTTGCAGGCGGTCGCAGGGATGTGCCACTGAGATCACAGTCCTGCTGTGATCATAGAGAATGGCAGAACAGGACTGAGGGGGGCGAATGTCCTGTTACTAATTCCACACTCTATGTGGTGGAACTAGTGTGTGTTTGGAATTCTCTTCCTCAAAGGAAACGAGAAGCAGGGATTATTTTCAGTGAGTTTAATTCCACAGCGGAGAGATTCTTGACAGACAAAGGAGTGAATTGGTCCAGACGGTCACAGGGATGTGTCACTGAGCTCACAGTCCAGCTGTGATCATAGAGAATGGCGGAACAGGACTGAGGGGGAGAATGTCCTGTTGCTAATTACACATACCAGCAGCGCACTCTGACAAATAAGAAACGTAGTGAAATTAATGTTTTTCCCCATCGTTCTCTGACGAGGAATGGTACAAATACTTGGAAAATAAATATGATGTTGGTTGCTGTATGTCTGAAGTAAATGGGTTGCCAGGCAAATTCCCCATCGGGATATGATCATAATTTCATATGATTGCTACTGTAAGTATCTACCTCCACCACTGACTCAGGCAGTGCATTCCACGCACCAACCACTCTCTGAGTACAAACCTTCCTCTAATATCCCCCTTGAACTCCCCTTACCTTAAAGCCATGTCTTCTTGTACTGAACTGTGGTGCCCTGGGGAAGAGGTGCTGGCTATCCACTCTATCTATTCCTCTTAATATCTTGTACAACTCTATCATTTCTCCACTCATCCTCCTTCTCTCCAAAGAGTAAAGCCCTAGCTCACTTAATATCTGATCATAATCCACACTTTGTAAACCAGGCAGCATCCTGGTAAATCTCCTCTGTACCCTTTCCAATGCTTCCACATCCTTCCTATAGTGAGGCGACCAGAACTGGACACAGTACTCCAAATGTGGCCTAACCAGAGTTTTATAGAGCTGCATCATTACATAGCGACTCTTAAACTCTATCCCTCGACTTACGAAATTTAACACCCCATAAGCTTTCTTAACTACCCTATCTATCTGTGAGGCAACTTTCAGGGATCTGTGGATATGTACCCCCAGATCCCTCTGCTCCTCCACACTACCAAGTATCCTGCCATTTACTTTGTACTCTGCCTTGGAGCTTGTCCTTCCGAAGTGTATCACGTCACACTTCTCCAGTTTGAACTTCATCTGCCACTTCTCAGCCCACTTCTGCATCCTATCAATGTCTCTCTGCAATCTTCGACAATCCTCTACACTATCTACAACACCACCAACCTTGGTGTTGTCTGCAGACTTGTCAAGCCACCCTTCTACCCCCACAGCCTGGTCGTTAATAAAAATCATAAAAAGTAGAGGCACCAGAACAGATCCTTGTGGGACACCACTAGGCACAACCCTCCAATCTGAATGTACTCCCTCCACCACGACCCTCTGCTTTCTGCAGGCAAGCCAATTCTGAATCCACCTGGCCAAACTTCCCTGGATCCCATGCCTTCAGACTTTCTGAATAAGCCTACCGTGTGGAACCACTGGGGGAAGCAACAGTGGCCATGCTCCGGTACAGAGTCCGAAGCTCAGAAGGGTAAGGAAAGGAAGTGGAAGGCAGTAGTAATAGGAGACTCGATAGCTATGGGGTCAGATAGGCGATTCTGTGGACGTGATCAGGAGACCCGGATGGTAGTTTGCCTCCCTGCTGCCAGTGTTCGGGATGTTACTGATTACTGAACTGGGAGGGTGAAGAGCCAGAGGTCGTGGATTACTGCCTGTGCCACGCGACAGTGAGAGTAGGAATGGAATGAGGTGGAGGATAAATGTGCGGCTGAGGGATTGGAGCTTGGGACAGGGATTCAAGTTTCTGGATCATTGGGACCTCTTTTGGGGCAGGTGTGACCTGCACAAAAAGGACAGGTTACACTTGAATCCTAGGGGGACTAATATCCTGGCGGGGAGATTTGCTAAGGCTACTGGGGAGAATTTAAACTAGAATGGTTGGGGGGTGGGAATCAATTTGAAGAGACTAGGGGAGAGGAGGTTAATTCACAAATAGAGAAAGCTAGTAGACAGTGTGTGAGTGAGGATAGGAAGGTGATAGAGAAGGGGAGCGCTCCAAACGAAGATGCAGGGGAGAAGGAAGAAAAAGATAATAAAGTTGATTGCATTGTTAGGGATAAACAGAGAGGAAGAGGTGGAGAGTTTCTTAAATGGATCTATTTTAATGCTAGGAACATTGTAAGAAAGGTGAATGAGCTTAGAGCATGGATTGATACCTGGAAATATGATGTTGTAGCTATTAGTGAAACATGTTTACAGGAGGGGTGTGACTGGCAACTAAATATTCCTGGATTTCGTTGCTTCAGGTGTGATAGAATCAGAGGGGCAAGAGGAGGAGGTGTTGCATTGCTTGTCCGAGAAAATATTACAGCGGTGCTTTGGCAGGATAGATTAGAGGGGTCATCTAGGTAGTCTATTTGGATGGAATTGAGGAATCGGAAAATGTGTAGTAACACTTATAGGGGTGTATTATAGACCACCTACTGGGGAGCGTGAATTGGAGGAGCAAATTTGTAAGGAGATAGCAGATATTTGTAGTAAGCACAAGGTTGTGATTGTGGGAGATTTTAATTTTCCACACATAGACTGGGAAGCCCATTCTGTAGAAGGGCTTGGAGGCTTGGTTTGGAATTTGTAAAATATGTGCAGGATAGTTTTTTTGCAGCAATACATAGAGGTACTGACTAGATAAGGGGCTGTGTTGGATCTCCTGTTAGGGAATGAGATAGGTCAGGTGACGGACGTATGTGTTGGGGAGCACTTCAGGTCCAGTGATCACAATACCATTAGTTTCAATATAATTATGGAGAAGGATAGGGCTGGACACAGGGTTGAGATTTTTGATTGGAGAAAGGCTAACTTTGAGGAGATGCGAAAGGACTTAGAAGGAGTGGATTGGGACAATTTGTTTTTTGAGAAGGATGTAATAGAGAAATGGAGGTCATTTAAAGGTGAAGTTATGAGGGTACAGAATCTTTATGTTCCTGTTAGGTTGAAAGGAAAGGCTAAAAGTTTTAGAGACACATGGTTTTCAAGGGATATTGGAAACTTGGTTAGGAAAAAGAGAGATATCTACAATAAATATAGGCAGCATGGAGTAAACGAGGTGCTCGAGGAATATAAAGAATGTAAGAAGAATCTTAAGAAAGAAATTAGAAAAGCTAAAAGAAAATATGAGGTTGCTTTGGCAAGTAAGGTGAAAATAAATCCGAAGGGTTTCTACAGTTATGTTAATAGCAAAAGGATAGTGAGGGATAAAATTGGTCCCTTAGAGAATCAGAGTGGACAGCTATGTGTGAAGCCGAAAGAGATGGGGGAGATTTTGAACAATTCTTCGGTATTCACTAATGAGAAGGTTATAGAATTGTGTAAGGTAAGGGAAACAAGTAGGGAAGTTATGGAAACTATGACGATTAAAGAGGAAGAAGTACTAGCACTTTTAAGGAATATAAAAGTGGATAAATCTTCGGGTCCTGGTCAGGATATTCCCTAGGACCTTCTGAGAGGTTGGTGTAGAAATATCAGGGGCTCTGACAGAAATATTTCAAGCGTCATTCGAAATGGGGATGGTGCTGGAGGATTGGCGTATTGCTCATGTAGTTCCATTGTTTAAAAAGGGTTCCAAGAGTGAACGTAGCAATTATAGGCCTGTCAGTATAACGTCAGTGGTTGGTAAATTAAGGGAAAGTATTCTTAGAGATGGTACATATAATTATCTGGATGGACAGGGTCTGATTAGGAACAGTCAACATGGATTTGTGCATGAAAGGTCATGTTTGACAAACCTTATTGAATTTTTTGAAGAGGTTACGAGAAAAGTTGATGAGGGTAAAGCAGTGGATGTTGTCTATATGGACTTCAGTAAGGCCTTTCACAAGGTTCCGCACGGAAGGTTAGTTAGGAAGGTTCAATCGTTAGGTATTAATATTGATGTAGTAAAATGGATTCAACAGTGGCTAGATGGGAGATGCCAGAGAGAAGTGGTGGATAACTGTTTGTCAGGTTGGAGGCCGGTGACTAGTGTTGTGCCTCAGTGATCTGTATTGGGTCTAATGTTATTTGTCATATACATTGATGATCTGGATGATGGGGTGGTAAATTGGATTAGTAAATATGCAGATGATAGTTAGGTAGGTGGCGTTGCGGATAATGAAGTAGGTTTTCAAAGCTTGCAGAGAGATTTAGGCCAGTTAGAAGAGTGGGCTGAACGATGGCAGATGGAGTTTAATGCTGATAAATGTGAGGTGCTACATTTTAGTAAGAATAATCCATATAGGACATACATCATAAATGATAAGGCGTTGAAGAATGCAGTAGAACAGAGTGATCTAGGAATAATGGTGCAAGGTTCCAAGAAGGTTGAATATCATGTCGATAGAGTGGTGAAGAAAACTTTTGGCATGCTGGCCTTTATAAATCAGAGCATTGAGTACAAGAGTTGGGATGTAATGTTAAAATTGTACAAGGCATTGGTAAGGCCGAATTTGGAGTATTGTGTACAGTTCTGGTCACCGAATTATAGGAAAGATATTAACAAAATAGAGAGAGTAGAGAGAAGATTTACTGGAACGTTACCTGGGTTTCAGCACCTTAGTTACAGGGGAAGGCTGAACAAGTTAGGTCTTTATTCTTTGGAGCGTAGAAGGTTGAGAGGGGACTTGATAGAGGTATATAAAATAATGAGGGGGATAGGTCGAGTTGATGTGGATAGGCTTTTACCATTGAGAGTAGGGGAGATTCAAACAAGAGGACATGATTTGAGAGTTTAGGGGCAGAAGGTTAAGGGCATCATGAGGGGCAATTTCTTTACTCAGAGAGTGGTAGTTGTGTGGAATGAGCTTCCAGTAGAAGTGGTAAAAGCAGGTTCGGTATTGTCATTTAAAGTAAAATTGGATACGTATATGGACAGGAAAGGAATGGAGGGTTATGGGCAGAGTGCGGGCCACTGGGACGAGGTGAGTGTAAGTGTCGGCACGGGCTAGAATGGCCGAGATGGCCTGCTTCCGTGCTGTAATTGTTATATGGTTATCTGGTTATATGTAGATCACATCCACTGCACTATCCTCATCTATATGCCTGCTCACCTCCTCAAAGAACTCTATCAGGCTTGTTAGACACGATCTGCCCTTCACAAAGCCATGCTGACTGTTCTGGATCAGACCATGATTCTCTAAATTCCCATAGATCCTATCTCTCAGAATCTTTTCCAACAGCTTTCCCACCACAGACGTAACGTAAGGCTCACTGGACTATCATTACCTGGACTATCCCTACTACCTTTTTTGAACAAGGGGACAACATTTGCCTCCCTCCAATCCTCCGGTACCATTCCCGTGGACAACGAGGACATAACGATACTAGCCAGAGACTCAACAATCTCTTCCCACGCCTCGTAGAACAGCCTGGGGAAGTACAGGAGGAGCAGCGTTAGGCCCGGGGACTTTTCCTTCCCAATGTATTTTAACAACTCCAACACCTCCTCTCCCTTGATATCAACATGTCCAGAACATCAATCTCACTCATATTGTCCTCACCGTCATCAAGTTCCCTCTCACTGGTGAATACTGAAGAGAAGTATTCATTGAGGGCCTCGCTCACTTCCACAGCCTCCAGGCACATCTTCCCACAATTATCTGTAATCGGTCCTACCTTCACTCCTTTCATCATTTTGTTCTTCACATAATTGAAGAATGCCTTAGGGTTTTCCCTTACCCTACTCGTCAAGGCCTTCTCATGGCCCCGTCTTGCTCTTCTCAAACCCTTCTTAAGTTTCTTTCTTGCTACCCTATATTCCTCAAAGGAGCCATCTAATTCTTGCTTCCCAAACCTCATGTATGCTGTCTTCTTCCAGCTGACTAGATTTTCCACCTCACCTGTCACCCGTGGTTCCTTCACCCTACCATTCTTTATCTTCCTCACCGGGACAAATTTATCCCTAACAACCTGCAAGAGATCCTTAAACATCGACCACATGTCCATTGTACATTTCCCTGCAAAAGCATCATCCCAATTCACACCCTCAAGTTCTAGTCTTATAGCCTCATAATTTGCCCTTCCCAATTAAAAAAATTCCAGTCTTCTCTGATTCTATCCTTTTCCATGATAATACTAAAGGCCAGGGAGCGGTGATTACTCTCCCCCAGATGCTCACCCACTGACAGATCTGTGACCAGACCCGATTCGTTACCTAATACTAGATCTAGTATGGCATTCCCCCTAGTCAGCTTGTCAACATACTGTGACAGGAATCCGTCCTGGACACATTTAGCAAACTCTGCCCCATTTAAACCCTTGGAACTAATCAAGTGCCAATCAATATTAGGGAAGTTAAAGTCACCCATGATAACAAGCCTGTTATTTTTGAACCTTTCCAAAATCTGCCTCCCAATCTGTTCCTCCGTATCTCTGCTGCTACCAGGGGGCCTATAGAATACTCCCAATAGAGTAACTGCTCCCTTCCTGTTCCTGACTCTCAACCATACTGACTCAAAAAGGGATCCTGCTTCATTACTCACCCTTCCTGTAGCTGTAATAGTATCCCTGACCAGTAGTGCCATCCCTCCTCTCCCTCCCTCCCCCATCCCTTTTAAAGCACTGAAGTCCAGGAATATTGAGTATCCATTCCTGCCCTGGTGCCAGCCAAGTCTCCGTAATGGCCGCTACATCATAATTCCATGTATGTATCCAAACTCCCAGTTCATCACCTTTGTTCCTGATTCTTCTTGCATTGAAGTACACACACTTTAGCCCTTCTGACTTACTAGGTTTACACCCTTTATTCTGCTTCTCTTTCCTCAAAGCCTCTCTATATGTTAGATCTGGCTTTCCTCCATGCACTTCTTCCACTGTTCTATCGCTCCGGGTCCCATCCGCCTTGCAAATTAGTTTAAACCCTCCCGAACCATGCTAGCAAACCTACCTGCAAGGATGTTGCTCCCGCTCGAGTTCAGGTGCAACCCATCCAATCTGTACAGGTCCCACCTTCCCCAGAAGAGATCACAATGATCCAAAAATCTAAAACCTTGCCCCTTGCCCCAACTCTTCAGCCACAGATTCAACTGCCATCTCCTCCAATTCTTAACCTCACTATCACGTAGTACTGGCAGCAATCCTGAGAACGCCACCCTTGAGGTCCTGTTCTTCAGCCGACTGCCTAGTTCCCGAAACTCACACTTCAGGACCTCATCCCTCTTCCTGCCTATGTCACTGCTATCAACACGTATCACGACTTCTGGTTGCTTTCCTTCTCGTAACAGTATGTCATGCACCCGGTCAGAGACATCCCGGACCCTGGCACCCGGGAGGCAACAAACCATGCGAGTGTCCTTCTCACATCCACAGAATCTCCTGTCTGCTCCCCTGACTATAGAGTCTCCAATGACGACAGCTCTCCTCTTCTCCGTCCCATCCTTCTGCACCACAGGGTCAGGATCAGTGCCAGAGGCCCTGCTACTGTGGCTCATACCTGGCCGGTCGTCCCCACCAACAGTATCCAGGACATTAAACCGTCATGGTCCGGATCGGTTCCCCTTTAAATTTAGTTAAGTTCCGATCCGGACCATTAACTCCTTGTTCCCGTATAATTCTGTTTCACGCGTCTCTTGAGCTCGGCAATCAAGGTAATCTACCCTCGAGCCGAACCGGCAGAGTATAAACCCCTGGCCTTAGCCGTTCGGGGCAAGAGCGTTAAAGAAGCCGTTACAAGTCGCCGCCGCCACGACAAAACAAGTCAGAGTGATCCAGCCCGCCTTGGAGTAACAGCAATTTGTCTTCCATCGCCAGAGTGGGTCTGGGCAAGGTCAATCTACCAGGCATGAGTTGAAGGCGGAGTCCGGACTCGACGTTTATGCCCCTTGTCCGTGTCTACCCCTGGAAGAGTCTCGGCTCGGTGCCTGAGCTGAAGGCGGAGTCCTGGCTCGATGCCATGCCCAGTGTATGTCTACCCCTGAAAAAGAGCCCCGGCTCGGTGCCTGTGTGGAAGGCGGAGTCCTGACTCGATGTTCCTACGCGTTGCCTCCATCGGGCAAGTCCGGCTGGACTGCCGCTGCCTGGCGGTTGTTCTGCCCCTTCCTACCCGTTGCCTCCGTCGGGCAGGTCCGGATGGACTGCCGCTGCCCGGCGGGGATTCCCCCTTTCTACCCATTGCGCCCCTTGTCCAAGTCCAAGGTCCGCGGATGTCCATGCTCCCCTGTCCGAGTCCAAGGTCCACAGATGTCCATGCTCCCCCTGTCCGAGTCCAAGGTCTGCGGCTGTCCCAGTTCCTTGTTTCCAATCCAAGGTCCGCGGCGATCCTAGTCCCTAGTCCCCTAGTCTGAGGTTCGTGTTCCTCTTTGTCCTCGATTTTAGATCTTCTGTGTAGCGAGTAATAAACGCTATTTTATTGTACCTAAGAAAGAAGTGTTTGTGTCCTGCTTGTGGGACCTTCCCCAGCACCCCTGTCCCCACGACCTGACATAAACTTATTATTCAGTGGAATGGCTACAGGGGTGCTCTGCACTACCTGTCTACTCACCTTCGCTTTCCTCCCTCTGACTGTCACCCAATGACCTGCTTGCGGCAGCCTAGGTGTGACTACCTACCTGTAGCTCTCATCTATGACTGCCTCATTCTCCCTTATGAGTCGAAGGTCATCCAGCTGCTGCTCCAGATTCCTCACACAGTCTTCCAGATCGACCAACCGCATGCACTTCTGGAAGATGTGACTCTGCGGGAGAGGAGAGTTCCCCCAAGACTGTCACATCTCACAGGCGAGGCACATCACCGTCTGAGGAAGCATTGAAAAGACTAACTGGGAACAAGCTCGCCCTCCGACTCTTCTCGCTGAAGCCTCCCAAGTCAAAGCCTCAAAGCTCCACTCCTTCACTGGCCCACTCACTCATTGGCCGCTTTTGACAGACCGCTGCGCTTGAGCTACCCCTCTATTTACTCGTTTGAGTTTTTCAAACTGCTTGCTCACCTGACCTCAATTGCTAAAACAGCTGCTCTCTGCTGAGTCTGAGCTATTCAAATCTTGATTGTCTGATCAGCGGCTTTCTGCTGAGCTATTCAAATCTTGATTCATTTGATTGCACAGTCCAATTACTAAAACTGCCAGAATCTCTCAAGTCAAATTCTCAAAGCTCCACTCCTTCACTGGCCCACTCACTCACTGGCCGCTTTCCACAAGAAATGCGTACACTCCCTTCAGAATTTCCAAAGGAGCAATCCAGGCTGTCTGATATTTCCTCACCGTTGCAATAGAGGATCTTTATTTTGTTTTCCATGTACAGAGGTTGAGTGAAAATCGTGTCTCCGGTATTCTCTGCACAGATCAATGCATTGCAGCAGTACATTGAGGTAAAACAAATCATTCTGGTTACAGAGAAAGTGCAGTGCAGGTAAATATGTGATGCAAGGTCACATCGATTTAGACTGTGAGGCCAGGAGTCCACTCATCACGCTGTTCGCTTCTATCAGCAGAATGGACACCGTTCTTGAGCCCGGTGGCATGTTTCTGTTTTATTTTATCTTTGCCCCATGGGAGGTTGAGAAGTGAGAATGTTCAAGGTTGTGGTGATCTTTCATTCTGTGGCCTGCTTTACTGAGGCAGTGGGAAGTGTAGACAGAGTCCATGGAGGGGAGGTTGGTTTCTATGATGTACTCAGCTGTGTCCACAGTTCTCTGCTATTTCATTCAGTTAAAGGAAGAGCAGTAGCCGTATGAAGATGTGAAGTATCGGGATGGGATACTTTCTGCGGTGCATTGATAAAGTATGTAGAGTAGAAAAGGGCACATACCAAAGTTCTTATTGTTTGTTCTGGCTTTGTTATCTGCTAGTGCGTACCATTATTTCAGGATCTGTGCATTGCTGGAGGACCATCAGAGATCGCCTTTGATCAACCATCTTGTTCAATCTCTGTCCAGTCTGTATCCCATTGCTGCAATGATATATGTCAATCATCTTGTTCAACCTCTGTCCACTGTATCACCATCTCAATGATATATATCAACCATTTTGTTCAACCTCTGTCCAGCCTGTATCCTACCACCTCAATGAAATATATCAACCATCTTGTTCAACCTCTGTCCAGCCTGTATCCCACCACCTCAGTGATATACATAAACCATCTTGTTCAACCTCTGCCCAGCCTGTATCCCACCACCTCAGTGATATACATAAACCATCTTGTTCAACCTCTGCCCAGCATGTATCCCTTGCTGCAATGATATATTTCAGCAATCTGTCTTTCAAACGTTGTCTTCATTGTGAAGTTTTGTTTTGCATCTTTTCCAGGGTCGTTGTTGTCTTCTTATTTTTGATAGCTTGAACACAAAACGAGGCGGGGTAAAAACAGCCATTTCAATTTTAGTTTCACCATTACAAAATGGCTGCAGTGTTAATCTTTGTTATTAAGGAACTCATAACATCTGATGTTGAGTTTGTTATTTCCTTTTTCGTTTATTTCCAGTGAGCTACTTCCTCTGTTTCCAGGATAACAGCCCATCAGAGCTGCAGCAAGTGTTTCTCTTTTTTATCGCTCTGTGGTCACCGCCTCTCAGGGTAGAGACAATGGCCTCAGGAGCAAATGTAGCAGAATGATAGTGGGAGGAAAGGATGCTGTGAGTATTGACTGTATGGGATGAATTACACCAGGGTCAGAATGAACTGAGAACTAAGAAATTGGTTGGGGTGGGATGGTAGTTACAGTTTAGGGTGGCAATCAGTTTACTATCTGTGCATTAAAATGAAGAGGGAGAAATACTACAGTTGCGGGAAATTTAAAGTGAAGAGCAGAAAATACTGGAAATGCACAGCAGATCGGCAGCATCTCGGACAGTCTCAGCTCTGGAACTGGGTCTTCCACCATTTGTCCTTTCAGAGATGTAGTCTGATGTACTGAGTTCCCAGCATTTTCTACTTTATAATTTTACATTTTGTTCTTGCTACACTGAGGACAAGATCCCACACAGCAGGAAGATTGTGATCAAATGTGCTCGGTTTGGCTGCTGGGGTCAGGCTGAAGTGTATCCGCATCCTCTATACAGACCGGGGAACCAGCCAGAGCACCAGCCCCGGCAGAGGGTCATTAGCTTCTGAGGATATGGAACTGGCAGTATACGGGCTTCGGTCCAGGTTGGTAATTCAACAGCTGGGATTGGAATTTCCTCAGTCCGCAGTGAAGCTGAAATCCCGGGATGTTGGACATTGGTTATGGGGAAATCACGGTCTACACTGCCCACTAGGACATCATATCTGTCATGTATTTTGGAGATTATTTAAGAGTTAACTAGGGAGTTGGGTGAAGTTGGGCAGTAATGTTGTTCAACTTTGGTAAAGCTTGTAACAAGATCCCACATGTCAGCTGATCGGAAAGGTTTGTTCACGTGGGATTCACGGGGACCTGGTGAAGTGGATTCACACCGGGCTCGAGGACAAGAAGCAGAGGGAGATGATTGAAAATGGTTTTAGCAAATGGAGGCCTTTGACGAGTGGCATGTGTGTGTGTCACTGTTGGGACCTCTGTAATTCATTATTCATGCCATTGATTTGATCATGAATGTACAAAGCACGATGAGCAAGTTGAATTGAATTGAATTAAATTGAATTGATTTCTTAAATCCTTCACATACATGTGGAGTAAAAATCTTTACGTTACGTCTCGGTCAAAATGTGCAATGTGCAATGAAAGTAATTATAATAATTTATTATAAATTGAACAGTCCATATAATATAGAGTGCACTCAATTGAGTGTGAGTTAACTAGTCTCATTGCCTGGTGGGAGAAGCTGTCCCTGAGCCTGTTGGTCCTGGCTTTTATGCTGCGGTACCATTTCCCGGATGGTAACAGCTGGAATAGATTGTGGTTGAGGTGACTCTGTTCCCCAGTGATCCTTCGGGCCCTTTTTACACACCTGTCCTTGTAAATGTTCTGAAAAGTGGGAAGTTCACAACTGCAGATACGCCGGTCTGCCCACACCACTCTCTGCAGAGTCCTACGATTGAAGGAAGTAAAGTTCCCATACCAGGTAGTGATACTGCCAGTCAGGATGCTCTCAATTGTGCCCCTGTAGAAAGTTCTTTGGATTTGGGGGCCGATACCGAACTTCCTCAACCGTCTGAGGTGAAAGACGTGATTTTGTGCCTTTTTCACTGCACAGCCGGTGTGTACAGACCACGTGAGGTCCTTGGTGATGTGGATGCCGAGGAACTTAAAGCTGTTCACCCTCTCAACCCCAGATCCATTGATGTCAATAGGGGTTAGCCCGTCTCCATTCCTCCTGTCGTCCACAGCCAGCTCCTTTGTTTTTGCGACATTGAGGGAAAGTTGTAATTTTGCCATCACTGTGTCAGAGAGATGACTTCTTCCCTGTAGGCCACCTCGTTATTGCTTGAGAGGTGGCCAGTCGATGTAGTGATGTAGACAAATGTAATTAGCAGTTTAGAACCGTGTGTGGCGACACAGTCATGGGTGTACAGGGAGAATAAATTCGGGAGACTGATTGATAAGGCAACAGGTGACAATGAATTTCAAAGACATCTTGATCAATTATGGAGATGGGCTGAGGAATGGCAATGGTTTTTAACTTGGACAAGTGAGAGATGGTGCATTTTGGACAGTCAGACCAAGGTGGGACTGGTATAGTGAATGGGAGGGCACCGAGTGTTGTGGAATGGAGCGACCCGGGAGTACAAGAGCACAGTTCACTGACATTTGATGGACAAGTATAGAGGGTGAAAAAAGAAGGCATTAATCATGCTGGCCCTCATCAGTTAGGGCTTTGAGTTCTGGATTATGGGCATTATATTGTAGTTATATACTTGCTTGGTGTGGATACACAGAGTATTATGTACAGTTGTGTTCACCCTACTGTAGGAAACATATTATTAGTCTGGAGAGGGTGCACACAAGATTGCAGAAGGTGCTGCCTGGACTAGAGGGCAGAGTTATAGGGAGAGATTGGCTGAGCTGGATTTTTGTTCCAGAGGAGAATGGGGGTAACATTGTCGGAGTTCATAAAATCAAAGGGGAGTATAGGTAATGTGGTTTGTCATTGTATTTTCCCCAGGGTTCAAGATTCTGGACATACGGAGACTGATATTTATTGTCTGTTCATAAAGTGACGTTAGGCACAGGAGAGTCTGGACATACGGGGAATGATATTTATTGTCTGTCCATAAAGTGACGTTAGGCACAGTAGCGTCTGGACATACGGGGAATGATATTTATTGTCTGTCCATAAAGTGACGTTAGGCACAGGAGCATCTGGACATATGGAGAATGATATTGATTGTCTGTCCATAAAGTGACATTAGGCACAGGAGCGTCTGGACATATGGAGAATGATATTGATTGTCTGTCCATAAAGTGACGTTAGGCACAGGAGCGTCTGGACATACGGTGAATGATATTGATTGTATGTCCATAAAGTGACGTTAGGCACAGGAGAGTCTGGACATACGGGGAATGATATTGATTGTATGTCCATAAAGTGACGTTAGGCACAGGAGAGTCTGGACATACGGGGAATGATATTTATTGTCTGTCCATAAAGTGACGTTAGGCACAGTAGCATCTGGACATACGGGGAATGATATTTATTGTCTGTCCATAAAGTGACGTTAGGCACAGGAGCGTCTGGACATATGGAGAATGATATTGATTGTCTGTCCATAAAGTGACGTTAGGCACAGGAGAGTCTGGACATACGGGGAATGATATTGATTGTCTGTCCATAAAGTGACGTTAGGCACAGGAGCGTCTGGACATACGGTGAATGATATTGATTGTATGTCCATAAAGTGACGTTAGGCACAGGAGAGTCTGGACATACGGGGAATGATATTGATTGTATGTCCATAAAGTGACGTTAGGCACAGGAGTGTCTGGACATACGGAGAATGATATTCATTGTATGTCCGTAAAGAGACGTATGGATAAGTGTGAACGAGTGCAGGGAAGAGTATACAGACATTGCTGGTATTTCAAGAAATAATTATAGTTATAGGTTGAACAGGTTAAAACTAGATTACCTGGAATACAGGGGAATGAGGGGGTATCCTAGCAGGGTTCCAACTTTTCTATGCCATTTGCCCCTACAATTAAAGGAAGGAAACCATGGATCCCAGGTTCAGAACCACCGCTAGAGATATAGAGATCTATGATGGTATAAATATGGTGAATGCAGGCATTCCCCTCAGGTGAATACCCCTCAGGTTGGGTAAGGTCATGGATTGAGGGGAAAAGGTGACACACTTAAGGGGTATCCGAGGGGGAATTATTTCATTCAGAGGGTGGTGCGAATGTGGAACTGGCCCCCAGCGGAAGTAAGAGATGAAGGTTCAATTTTAGTATTTGAGTGATGTTTGGGTAGGTACATGGATGAGGGAGGTATAGAGGGCTGCGGTCTGAGTGCAGGGGGGATGGGACCACACCGAACATGGCACGAACTGGATGGGCTAACAGTCCTTTGTCTGTGCTCTAAGGGCTCTGTGAATCTCAACTGAAACTCCTACACATAATCGACATTTATTGCAGATGGGTCGTATCCAACAATATGTTTTTATTTTAGATCAGCGTCTGCACTGCTGAGAGCTCTGTAGATCTGTAACTGCCATGTGATTTACTGAATGCACCGCGAAAGGGTAAAAACAACCACTGGAATTTTAGTATCACCATTACAAAATGGCTGAATGTTCAGTTCATCTTTGTCACAATGAAACCGAGAACGTGTCACACTGAGTTTGTTATTTCCCCGCTCGGTTATCTTTGCGAGCCACTTCCACCGTCACCAGGGCAACAGCTCACCAGAGCTGCAGAGAGTGTTGAACATGTTTATCGCTCTCTGGTTGCTGACTCTCAGCGGAGAGACAGTGGCCTCAGATACGAGGATGCTTTGAGCATTTCCTGTCCGGGATGGAATGAAGAAGAGTGTAGGGATTGTATTTATACAATTCGGTTCAGGGTGTCAAACATCCTGCAGTCTGTCAATCGTTTCTGCATCAAAATAACAAAAGGAAATCTCCTGCACTGAGTTTCCAGTGCTATATTTTCAATTTTATATTTAAAACATTTTCTTCCTGTTACACAACGGGGAAGTGGCTGCTAATTGACCTGGGCTACACCGCACTCAATAAAATAATGAACAACTGTGTTCAATGTAACTGTGGGTGCAAGCTAAAATGTATCAGCGCCCTCTTTGTGATTCAAGACCCATGTTTTGCAGCTAATCCCCGTCTAGAAAGAGGATCATCAGGCTCCAGTTCTGTCATGGGTTGGTGTGGGAGTGTAAGTTTTTGAACTGGGATTAGCTAAGACACTGCTGCATATTACCGGCAGCAAAGAGCCCTGGGAGAGTTGGTGCTTGAGATACAATCTTGGGATGGGGGCTCCAGGAATATGGGACTGTCAGCGTCTGGGCTTCGGTCTACGTTGGTGCTTTTACAGAAGCGGCTGGATGTTCCTCCTTCCGCAATGAAGCAGACGTCTCCGGTGGTTTGATATTGGTAGCGTGAATCTCTCAGTGTGAGATGTGGAAAAGGCTCTCGGTGTGGGCTGTGACCCTCTGGGGTTGCATCCTGGGATACCACACATGTCTTGACCCAGATAAAATGAACCAGGGGATCAAGTTGTCCGGGTTTATGAGATGTTGAGCGAGTATTTCTGTTCTGTGCTCAGATGTTTGGTTCTGAAGTTCCTTTGGAAGCAAAGCAGAGAATTAGTTCCCATTCCATTCCTCACAGGGAGAGGCTGTGATTAAATACACTGTTTTGTGTTTGCACCAGTAGAAATAGCCCGGGGTTTCAGAATTCAATTCCCCCTCACTCCCACCTATCTACCTGCCAGTGGGAGTCAAACAGAAACTCAAGATGCTGAAGATGGAACAGTACATCTCAGGAACAGGCCCTTCAGCCACAATGGTGTGCCAAACCAGCTGAAAAGTAAATCAACCCCCCCCACCCCCATAAAATCTAGAGTTGGTGGGGGGGGGGGGGTGTTAAGGCAGGAGTGATTATTTACACCAACTGAATAACAACAAGCCTGGATACAGTGGAAATGGTGTCTTGACTTGACAGAGTCTGGGATCTGAGAGTGCTGCCTCAGAATAAAGAAGCGTCACTTTAAAATTGAGATGAGAGACATTACTTCAGCCAAAGGTTGTTTGATCCGAGGAATTTGTTACCACAGAGGGTGATGGAGGCTATCCTTGGGTATATTCAAGTTCTGGATTGCTAAATAGGTTGAGAATGATATCAGGAAGCAAGAATACGGTGTTGGAAAATAATCCCGCATGATTGATGATGGAGCAGATTAGAATGACTGAATCGCATAATTCTACTCCTATATATTATGACTTGTATCTTATACCATGACTGAAAGATGACTTCCTTGTATCCCATCACAAACAATAGGAAATCTTCAGATGCTGGAAATCCAAGCAACACACACAAAATGCTGCACTAACCAAGCAGGCCAGGCAGCATCTATGGAAGAGAGTAGCATCGACATATAGACGCTGCCTGGCCTGATCAGTTCCTCCAGCATTTTGTGTGTGTTCTTTTGTATCCTATGTCAGGCTTTGAAAAGTGTGAGCGACAGTTACAGATTTCTTCACTCGGATCATGACAAATGCGTTCAAAATTTAAATTTCAGGTTAATGCTTTGTTCTCGTTTGTTTTAGTAACATACTTCATTATCTCTCTAGTTAAAGTTAGACCTGCGGTGAGAGATTTATTGGAAGAAAAGTCCACGATTGGAAGCAAATCCCAAATGAAGATGAGGGAACAGCAACAATGAACCAGCCCGAGGACTGAGAGCACCAATTCGAGTGAACCCATCTGACTCAGAGATTCCAGTGATTCTGTGAGGAGAAAGTTTGGTGAGTCTCATTTATTCTGACACTGGTCCTTTAGACATTACATACCTGTACAAAGGAAGGCAGGAAATAGCTGCGGTGAGAATGAATAAACCTATAAATACCAGTTATGCCAGTTGCAATCATTCCAGATCTGCCAATGTGCGGTCAGCATCAGCTCTGTGAAGCCACGCACATCCCTCATATTGTTTGCTCATTTGAAACTCTTATCAGTTCTGATGTTTCCTTGCTTGTCTGTGTTAGGTCATAATGAACTCAAAACACGTTGAGAATTTCCTCCATTTATAAGATGCCGCGATTGTTTCCTGCTGTGGTGATTGCAGAAATGTGGAATTACCATGAACTCCAGCAACATATCATTGACGCCTCTGTCTATTGCAAGCTGCAATGATATACTTGCCCTCGAGTATATCGTCGTGCAAGCCTCTGCTAAGAGCAAACCCTCTTGAAGCTAAATGTCCCAGCACCTCATTTCATTCAGTCCTAACTAGAAAATGCCAACGAATAATTTATATTTACATACCCTGTCATCATCAAACACTTTTCTTCTAACAAATTGTCAGAACCTATGAATCTGTGAATAAGCATAAATAGGTTTTGCAATGTTCCCATTTGACCCTGTACCATGGGTTATATCTGCCCTTGAGATGAACAAGTGCTCTTGCAGCCAGGACTGCTGGAGCTGCCAGAATAGGTTTAAACTCAGTCATTTCGGGATGGGAAGCAGCGTGTCGGGTCAGATGATGAAGCTGTTGATATTAAGATATATCCAGTGTTCAGAGAGACTGTGAGAGGTTTAGCTATGGACAGGGCATCATGTAGTGAAAAGCAGCAACAGTTTCCGCTCCCCCCACACACACTCCCCCTCACACCTTCCTATTTTTTGCTGGTGTTAATCGCGGGAGTTAGGAACTCTTTCTACTCACTGAACAGTGAAATTAAAGCCTGTGATTCCATTCAAAGCCCAGTTTCTTTATAAAGAATGGGGTTGAAGTGTTATCGAGATGAACATGGCGGAATGCGTCACGGAAGTTTAAATCAGATCAGCAGCAGTTTTGGAGAGCCGAGTGGTCTCCTTATGCATTTGCTGTGTTAATTAGAAAAGTACCGACAGTTCAATTAGTGTAAGACAATATAACTTCAGCATATTAATTATATTGTGGAACTGGAAAGAAACACTGCATTGATTAACAATATACATTGAGATTTGTGCGTTAATGTTGGACGCCAGCGGGTTGCAGATCGACCATGACTCATTCGGTGATCTGGCCAGCGCGGTACGGGACCGAAGGATGCGCTCCCCGTTCCCTGTTACGCTACCGTGCACTCCCGCTTACCGCCTGTGCGTGCCCTCTCACGGAGCTTCGTCACACTAACACTCCCGGGCTGACGTTGAGACGATTTAAGCGTGCTGCACGTGTCCGGTATGTCTCGTGAAGTGACGTGAGATTTACTTGTCTCTCATTGGAGATTTCAAATGCCTATTTAGTATACCAACCAATGGGGATATGAGCTTCGTCATTTGTCATCCGTAGACCCCACCACGTGTTTCCTACCTGACTGCTGGGAAAGATCCAACAAGCTTGTTTTTGAATGTCACTTTTCCGCGCCAAGGAGTTGGCGGAGCCGTAAGGGTGACACATTGAAGTGGGAGAATAGGGGGCTTCTCTTCTCTGAAGTGGCGAGGACGAAGAGGGCTTCAGTATATCTGTTGCAGACACTGGTAAAGTGTTGCCCTGCAAGTGCGGTGTGGGGAGGGAAGTGATTTTGAGAGCAAGTCACGATCATACTATGGGACACAGTGGGAACCGATGGCTGCCATTTTTTTAATATCTGGGTTTTAATAAAAGGAGTAAACAGACTCACCTTAGGCCAGCAGGCTGTCCCAGTGGCTGTTGTGGGGACAGATGCTTGGAGTATGCTTGCTCCCTGCTTGCATTAGCAATTTATCTGAGGAATAATTTGAGCGGAACCATCCATGGCCGGAGGTCAGTAGGTCAGAGCGTTTGGCTGTCTGGTTCTTTCACTGTGACACCCCGAACTCCACATCAACTTCATCCAAACCACTCAGGGCGAACTTTAATGACCAACAAACATAATCGCTCTCAGTGATCAGCGATCTGAATGATTCAGTCACTTTTAGATGAAAGGATACCTACAGTCAACATTGTGGAAGTGTTTATTTTCCCAGGAGACAAGACTGTGTACGGGAGGTGTTCTGTTACCTGATGCAATCTGTGTTTTCCCTGCTGGCAATTCCAGTTAACATCAATAAAACTGCTGTTTATGAAAATCCTAAACAACGAGACTCTGCACTGACTGCAGCCACTCCATTCCAAAGCAGATCACCCTGGAGAGTCCTCCCCTCTGATGACGCATTGATCACATTGCGCATGCTCGCATTCCCGGAAGGGCGGTGTTTTCCTTTGTATTCTTTGCTGAATAGGTTTCAGGGTCGGGAAAAGTCTCCTGGGCGGAGAGCCGGGGGATGGATCACTGACTGTGGAGTGAAGACATAACTTTCCCATCGGTGAGTATTGAGACCAGACCCGAGTGAGGAGGTCTGATGCTGGGCAGTGAGACCCGTTATCTCAATCGAACTGGCGGCCTTCGCCCCGCTTCCTGGACGGAAACTGCCGGGGTCAGTCCGGGTTGTGGGACCTTCAGACCAAACCGCCTTGGATGAGCTAACGCTCAGCCCCTCTTATTCTGCTCCTCGGGAGGGGTGGGGATGAGGCGGTGATGCTGGGAACACATCCATCTTTCGCCCGTTTGGACAAGGCACTGAGATCTACATCTATCACGTCCTTCCGTTGCAGGTGGGGAATATGTTTCTCCTGACTCCATTCCACTCTTCCAACCGGCCGAAATGCAGCCAGTGTTTCCGGGTATATTACCCATTTGTGTGAGAATTTAGTCTTTTCTATTTTTCTGAGCTACTCAAAAATGTGTACACTTCAATTAAACCTCCCTCCAGAATTTCCAGTCTATCTGATATTTCCACATAATTAAAATGAGGATCCGGTTTATTGTCAGGGGAGACACTTCACCAGTCACAGGATCCTGTGTCTCGCTCTCATTTTACCGCAGATCTGCAACATCTGCAGGTTTCATTTCAGCCCTGCACTGATGGTGCAACAGTCATTGCGCATGCTCACTGTTCCTGGATGGGCGGCAGTTTCCTTTCCATTCTGTGTTGGGATTGTCTGCGGGGTCGGGAGTGGGAGAGGACCCTCGCCTCTGGGGCAGTGAACTGGGGGAACATCACCAGCATGGGCTGAATTAAATGCAGCATGAGGCAGGGTAAAAGGAGCCATTACAACTTCAATTTCATTATTATAGAATGTTGCCGCGTTACTCTTGCTCATAATGAAACTCGCAGTACATGATGTAGAGCTTTGTTATTTGCTTTTTCGGTTACCTTTGGTGAGCAATTGCTCAGTAACAGCCCAAAAAGGAGTGCTGCCTGTTTTTTTCTTTAATTCTCTGATCACTGCCCCTCAGTGAAGAGACAAGTGACTTCAGGAGGAGATGTAACAAATTGACAGTGAGGTGGGGAGGTATTGGGGATGGATGTTGTGAACATTGATGTATTGGAATGAAGAGAAAACTGGTGAATAAGGGAATTGCATTTCAGCAAAATCTGTTCAGGACATCACAAGCATTGTGAAATCAGTCAATGTTTGTGCATTGTTTAAGATAAAAAAAAAGAGAAATTACTGAAATTCTGGGAGATCTCCAGCCTTCCAGATAACCACATCTGCACCAGGTGCACCAAGCAGCAAATCCTCAGAGAATGTGTTAAGGAACTGGAGCTGCAGCTCGATGTCATTTGCCTCATACGGGACACTGAGGAAGTTCAAAGTAAAAATTATCAGAGTACCTTTAAAACCACCATCCCCTCAAAACTATTCAGCAAACTCCAACAACTGACCTCAATACATCCTTGTGCAATTGGATCCTGGATTTCCTCACTTATAGACCCAACTCAGTTCAGATTGGCAAAAACATCTCCTCCACATTTTCCAACAGCACAGGAGAAACACATGGATGTGTACTTAGCCCCTTGCTCTCCTCGCTTTACACCTGTGACTGTGTGGCTAAGTACAGCTCCACCACCATATATAAGTTTGCTGATGATACCTCTGTTGTGGACTCTATCAAAAGGGGAGGTGAATCAGCATACAGGAGGGAGTCTGAAAACTTGGCTGAGTGGTGTAATAGCAACAACCTCTCACTCAATATCAATAAGACCAGAAAACTGATAGTAGCAGTCAGGAGAGGGAAGCCCGAGGTCCCTGAGCCAGTACTCATTGGAGAATCAGAGTTGGAGGGGGTCAGTAACTTTAAATTCTTGGGTCACACTCTCAGAGTTTCTGTCCTGGACCTTTCATATAAATATAATTGCGAAGACAGTACTACAGTGCCTCTACTTCCTCAGGAGTCTGTGGAGATTCGGTATGTCATCAAAAACGTTGGCAAACCTCCGCAGATGTGTGGTGGAAAGTCTGCTGATTGGCTGCATTACGGACTGGTCGGGGAACACCAATGCCTTTGAGCAGAAAATCCTTCAAAAGGTACTGGATTTGGTCCAGTATGTCACGGGTAAAGGTCTCCCAAATATTGAGTTTATCTACATGAAATGTTGCCGTACAACAGCAGCATCCATCATCAAAGATCCTCACCGCCCAGGCAATGCACTTTTCTCGCTGCTGCCATCAGGTAGAAGGTACAGGTGCCTCAGGACACGCAACACCAGTTTCCAGAACAGTTACTATCCTACAAACATTTGGATGTGAATGTACAAGGCTTGACCAGTAAGTTCGCAGATGGCACAAAATTAGTGGATGGTGTTCACGGTGAAGATTATCGTAGCTTATAGGGGATCTAAATGGGCAGAGGAGTGTTAAATAGATTCCAAAACCAACACCAGCAGCAACGTTTCCATGCAGAGATTGGTGATGATGTGGAGGGAATTGCCAGAGGAAGTGGATGAGGCAGACACAATTGTATAATTCCAGAAGCAGTTGGGATGTGCAGATGGAATGAAGAGTCCAGGAGGGAAATGGGCCCATCACAGGAAATTGGGACCATCTCGGTGAGCACTGTGGTCAGTATTGTCTCATTGGGCTGAAAGGTCTCTATCTGTGCTCTGTTACTCTGTAACTCTATCAGTAGATGCACTGGACAGACATACAGACATGGTGTGGGAGTTCATGTTAACAGGGAATGTTTTTTTCCCTAAGCCAACGGATGCTCTGATACAGGGGATGGCGATACTGTTATTTGCAAAGTACTGTAATCGTATTCTCTCTGACTCACTGTTTGCTTGTTTGTAATTCAGGGTATCACCAGCAGGTGGAGCTTTCCTGCTCCGAGACCAAAGTGTAAACAAGACGACGACAATCAACAATCCTGTCACAATCAGAATGGACAGAGGTATGATCACTGGGATCATTCTAATTAAACTTCTGTTCTGTTGGCACACACTAGTACAGATGAACAAACTTACACAGGTCACAGAAAACTTTCATCAAGCAGTGTAATTGATCCCACTGGTAAAGCGGCCTTGAGTTATTAATCAAACTAACAGTTCCAGCACAGTGACCTGACACTGGTAATGGTCGAATCACTCCACTCACCTGAGTGAGTTTCAAAGCTTCACCTGAGTGAAAGGTGCAGAAGATCCTGAATCAGGTGGTCGTGACTGAAACAGAGACAGGAGTGCGACTGCTGGCTTGTGGGTTGTGTAAACGTCCAGGGTCAGTTTCTGTTTCACCTCTTACCAGGCCCTGATGTGTAAGATATTTCCAACTTTCATTTATAAAATTCAGAACCAGATGGTAGGAGCATTTCCAGGAATTCAGAGATTGTGTGATAAATGAGCATTTCTGGTTTTGGAAGGGCAGCTATCAACTCCCTCCTGGTTTTCTTGGCTGCTGCGGAAAGGAGATGAGGGGAGTTTCTGAAATCTGTTTTCTGTAGCCGAGCCGAGAACATTGGCAGCATTGGTAATGGCTGAGGATCAGATGACATCTCATTCTGGATAAATATGCGGTTTGCTTCAGTGTTTTAATACCCAAATCCATGTCTGCGCTGTGTACAAATGGTGAATGTGAGTTCTCAAAATTTCTCTATTAAGATCGTCTGCTACCTGGATTTAAAATTCCCAGGATCTCTGATGGAAAACCCGGTATAGCCAATGACCAAATGTCTCAGTCCCCAGCAGACATTGTGATGGTGCTCAACTCTGATTCCGGGGGTAATAAAACAGAGATTACAGCCTGGACACAGGTCCTTCGGCCCAGCTAATTAATGCTGATCCAAATGTCTTTTGTGCTTGCTCCATTTTCCCACAGCTTTTCCCAAATTTCCCTTATAGACTCATTCTGTCCGTTTCCCTGCCCACATCCTCTCCACTTTGTAAATTTATTTGTGTTTACTGCCTCCTCTGGCTGCATGTAATTTATACCCATCACCCGCCACGTGAACGAATGCCACTTCAGTCCATTTTAAATTTCTGCCCCTGAGTCTTCGACTCCTCTACCCCGGAAAAAAGACTATGACCAGAGTTTGTATGTTCCTGTCAGGATTAAAGGCAAAGTGAATAAGAATAAGGAACCTTGGTTCTGAATGGACATTGGAACTCTGAAAAAGAAGAGAGAGATGTATGACAGGTATAGGCAACAAGGAGCAAATAAGGTGCTTGAGGAGTATAAAAAGTGCACAAAAATACTTAAGAAAGAAATCAGGAGGGCTAAAAGAAGACAAGATGTTGCTTCGGCAGTCACGGTGAATGATAATCCAAAGAGCTTCTGCAGGTATATTAAGAGAAAAAGCATAGTAAGGGATAAAACAGGTCGTCTTGAAGATCAGAGTGGTTGGCTATGTATGGAACCAAAAGAAATGGAGGAGATCTTAAACATGGTTTTTGCATCTCTATTTACTAAGGAAACTGGCATGGAGTGAACGGAAATAAGGCAAACAAGTAGTGAGGTCATGGAACCTATACAGATTGAAGAGGAGGAGGTGCTTGCTATCTTGAGGCAAATCAGAGTAGATAAATCCCGAGGACCTGACAGGGTGTTCCATCGGATCTTGAACGAGACTAGTGTTGAAATTGCAGGGGCCCTGGCAGATATATTTAAAATATCGGTATCTACGGGTGAGGTGCTGGAGGATTGAAGGATAGCTCATGCTGTTCCATTGTTTAAAAAAATGATCTAAAAGTAATCCGAGAAATTACAGGCCGGTAAGTTTGATGTCATATCTTTATTTAATGTCCCAGTATCACCGGACACCGTTGCATTAAGATCCCGTGGTCATCATTCAACTGCTGTGAATTAAGTGTTTAGCATTAATGTGTCTATCCTGTTATTTTACTGGGAGTGAATGTGTCCAGTCATCGGCTTATCGGGATGGTCACCAAGCAGGATGTACGGTTCACATTCACCAGCACGGTTCCACTTCAAATCTGGTCAGCCAGAGTCTCGGCTCCATTGGAGTCTGAATCAGCTTTGCTTAGATCTAAATCATACTCTTATAACCTGCAATTCATCACTTATTTCAGGTGGGAAATTGAAGCTAGTAGGGAAAGTACTGAAGAGGATTTTACCAGGCGGATCATCGGGGAAGGATGATCGGGACACAGGAAGCAAGGTACCGAAGCAGGGTCAGATTGAGAGCGATGTCCCAGAATGCAGTACAGCCGCAGCGGAAGTGGAGCAAATGCAGCCCAGAGACACCAATCAGAGCCCTGGAACCAGCACAAGTGAGTCAACTGCCTGTCAGCCCAGAGACAGTGACATCAGAGACACTGATCAGGACCCTGGAACCAGCACAAGTGAGGCGACTGCCTGTCAGCCCCGAGACAGTGACATCAGAGACACTGATCAGGACCCTGGAACCAGCACAAGTGAGGCGACTGCCTGTCAGCCCGGACGCTCATTGAACACGGAATTGTCAAGTCCCCAACACGGAGCAGGTGAGTGAAATATGAGGGTGATGTGTTTGCAGAATCTGGCAGGGAGGAGGGTAAATGCGATTCCTTGCTGGAGGGTTGGTCAGAGAGAGGGGGAATGTGTGGGTGTGGTACATGTGGTGTAGTGGGCACCCGTTACCCCACGACAGGAAATATACTACCTGCTCTGAGGATTTACAGGATGTGCATTGGAGGAAAGGCAGTTGTCCAGATAAGAGAGTATTTCCAGGATGTGAATTAAGGGAAATGTATTCACCAGGATGGAGAGAGTATCTCTGGGAAGCGAATAGTACCGACAGTCCCAGCATTTATCGACAATCCAAAATTGAAATAGGTGAGTGGGTCGGTTGGGGGATGGACTGGATTGCATTAAATGTTGTCCTTCTATTAACGTAATGCCTAGAACATTGCTTGGTAGGTTTTAAGGCCAGTTGGAGAATGGGAATATATCCGTTTTTGTGTCTGTACGCAGGTTGAAGTCATTTTTTTTGTTAAGTTTGGTGAGAGCGGTGGAAACGAAGAATATTTGAGTTCAAGCCAACATTTTCCTTTTCATATGCACAGAGCCAGGGTTTACAATCTCTGACCTCCTGGCAGAGGGGGAGGAATATCGACTCTACCAACTGACAAAGTTCTACAGAGACAGACTCAAACAAGCAATTGAAGAAAAGGTTGAAAGACTCGGTTGGGTGTTGACAAAGGAGGGACATTTTAGTAGAGAAGAAAATGAGGTGAGTGTATTGAGTGTATTACCACCAATCTGCTGGGAATAGTGACCAAAATTAATCTTCACATTCTTTGCGTTCTACCTGGCAAAGGAGACTTTGATCTCTGACTTGTCTCTCGCAGATATGGTTTCAGCTGTTAAGGTGGGGGGCACTGGGAACGACAGAGTCAGCCTCAGCTTTTTTTCTCTCACCTGCTGTATTGATCAGTGTGATATAAGAGCAGTGGCGGCAAGTTATGGAAACTATGACATTTAAAGAGGAGGAAGTACTGGTACTTTTAAGGAATGTAAAAGTGGATAAATCTCCGGATCCTGACAGGATATTCCCTAGGACCTGTAGGGAAGTTGGTGTAGAAATTGCAGGGGCTCTGACAGAAATATTTCAAATGTCATTAGAAATAGGGATGGTGCCGGAGTATTGGCGTATTGCTCATGTAGTTACATTGTTTCAAAAGGGTTCTCAGAGTAAACCTAGCAATTATAGGCCTGTCAGTTTGACGTCAGTGGTGGGTAAATTAATGGAAAGTATTCTTAGGGATAGTATATAGAAGTATCTGGATAGACAGGGTCTGATTAGAAATAGTCAGCATGGATTTGTACGTGGAAGGTCATGTTTGACAAATCATTGAATTTTTTGAAGAGGTTATGTGGAAGGTTTACGAGGATAAAGGAGTGGATGTTGTCTATATGGACTTCAGTAAGGCCTTTGACAAGGTTCCACATGGAAGATTAGTTAGGTTAGTTCAGTCGTTGGGTATTAATATTGAAGTAGTAAAATGGATTCAACAGTGGCTAGATGGGAGATGCCAGAGAGTAGTGGTGGATAACTGTTTGTCAGGTTGGAGGCCGGTGACTAGTGGTGTGCCTCAGGGATCAGTACTGGGTCCAATGTTGTTTGCAATCTACATTAATGATCTGGATGATGGGGCGGTAAATTGGATTAGTAAGTATGCAGATGATACTAAGGTAGGTGGCGTTGTGGATAATGAAGTAGGTTTTCAAAGCTTGCAGAGAGATTTAGGCCAGTTAGAAGAGTGGGCTGAACGATGACAGATGGTGTTTAATGCAGATAAGTGTGAGGTGCTACATTTTGGTAGGAATAATCCAAATTGGACATGCATGGTAAATGGTAGGGCATTGAAGAATGCAGTAGAACAGAGTGATCAAGGAATAATGGTGCATAGTTCCCTGAAGATGGAATCTCATGTGGATTATGTGGTGAAGAAAGCTTTTGGGATGCTGGCCTTTATAAATCAGAACATTGAGTATAGGAGTTGGGATGTAATATTAAAATTGTACAAGGCATTGGTAAGGCTGAATGTGGAGTATTGTGTACTGGTCTTGTCACCGAATTTTAGGAAAGATATCAACAAAATAGAGAGAGTACAGAGAAGATTTACTAGAATGTTGCCTGGGTTTCAGCACCTAAGTTACAGGGAAAGGCTGAACAAGTTAGGTCTTTATTCTTTGGAGCATAGAAGGTTGAGGGGGGACTTAATAGAGGTATTTAAAATAATGAGGGGTATAGATCAAGTTGACGTGGATAGGCTTTTTCCATTGAGAGTAGGGCAGTTTCAAACAAGAGGACATAATTTGAGAATTACGGGGCAAAAGTTTAAGGGTAACCCGAGGGGCAATTTCTTTACTCAAAGAGTGGTTGCTGTGTGGAATGAAGTGGTAGAGGCAGGTTCGGTATTGTAATTGAAAGTAAAATTGGGTAGGTATATGGACAGGAAAGGAATGGAGGGTTATGGGCTGAGTGCGGGCCAGTGGGACTAGGTGGGTGTAAGCACGGACTAGAAGGGTTGAGAAGGCCTGTTTCTGTGCTGTAATTGTTATATGGTTGTATATATCGGGACTTCGAACAGGCATTCTGTCTGAAACTGATTTCAAATCTTGTTTGAACCAAAGGGCAGATTCACCTCATCTCATTAATCCAGGATGAATATTAAACTGTCAGATTGTAAACTGAGACAACCGGCTTCACTGCCGTACTTGACAGAGGGAAACCTGCTAACCACATCTAGTCTCGGCTCCGTGAGTTCCCAAACAATGTGTGACTGACTTGTCATAGTCATAGAAAAGTACAGCACAGAATCAGGCCTGTTGGCCCATCTAGTTCCATGCTGGACTACTTAACTATGTGTTCCCATTTACCTTCACCAGGCCATGGTGCTCTATACCCTTATCATTCATGGATCTATCCAGACTTCTCTTAACCGCTTGCACTGCTTCCGCTGCTAGCTAGTTTCACACTCTTAGCACCCTCTGAGTCAACAAGTTTCACCTTTGTACCCCTTGAACTTCTCACCTTTCACACTTTACTGATAACCTCTTTACCTCAGTACAAAATGCCTGCTTGCATTTATACCATCTGTACCCCATGTAATTGTGTAAACCTCTCTCAAACCTCCCCTCAATCTTCCACGTTCCAATGAATAAAGTCCTATCCCGGTCACTCTTCTTAGAACTTAGGTCTTCTAGTCCCGACAACATCCTTGTTTTTGTTTGTGTACTCTTTCAAACTTATTTCCATCTGCCCTGTAGGTAGGTGAGCAGAACTGCAGATAATATCCAAATTAGGTCTCACCAACATCTTATGCAACATCATATCCCATCTACTGTACACGATATTTTCATTTATAAAGGTTAATGCGCTAAGAAACTTTCTTTCAGATCCACAACTTGAGCACATTTGCCATCACTTTCAATGACCTATGGACCTGTATTCCCAGATCACTCTGTTCTACCACACTTTATAGTGCCCTGCCGGTCGCTGTGAAAGATCTACCCTGCTAGGTCCTTCCAAAGTGCAATTTGTCTGCATTATATTGCATCTGCCCCTTTTAACCCCATTCTCCAGTTGGTCTAGATCTCACTGCAAGCTCTTGTAGTCTTCCTCTTTGCCCACTGCAACTTCCCAATGTTGGTGTCATCCGCAAATTTGCTGATTCTGTTAACCATAATTTCATCCAGATCATTGATATAGTTGTCAAACAACAACAGGCACAGCACCGATCCCCGTGACACTACACGAGTTACAGGCGCCAATCGGAAATGCAACAGTCTATAGTCACACTCTGGATTCCTCCAAAAAGCCAGTGTCTAATCCAGTTTACTAACTCATCTCGGATGCTGAGCAACTGAAACTTCTTGACCGACCTGCTATGAGGGACCTTGTCAAATACCGTGCTGAAGTCCATGTAGACAATGTCCACAACCTTGGCCACAGCAAATTTCCTGGCAACTTCCTCGAAAATCTCTATGATATGTTAGGCGTGAAAGATCATGCACAAAGCTGCTATCTCATGACCACAAAAGTCAATATTTTGACCTAAAAGGGAAGACGAACTCACAAAATATAAAATAAATCTGCTGAGTGGCTGATATCTCATGATCCCAAAAATCAACAGGTTGTCCTAAAAAGGATCAATAGGTTGTCCTGAAAGGGAAGGGAAAGAAACGTAAAAAATAAATCTGATAACTTGCTGAATATCTTACCAATGAGAGACAGGGACACACCATTTCAGGTCACTCTCCTTGGAGCACACAAACAGTGATTGTCTTGTCCTAGATCTGACCTACTCAGCCATGAGTGGTATTAGAAAATCAAGTGTGTTACACCCGTGAGTGACTCTGTTCTCCTTGGGATTCATTGGCGCTGTCTGCAATGAATCAGACAGGCATTACCCAAAGGTAAGAGGAGTAATCTGTAAATATAATGCTCATCTACAAATTCATCATCTGAAGACGTCTGCTTCACTGGAAAACCATTAAGTCAAGTCAAGTCACGTTTTATTGTCATTTCAACCATAACTGCTGGTACAGTATACTGTAAAAACGAGACATCGTTTTTCAGGACCACGGTGCTACATAAAACAGTACAAAAACTACATTGAACTACGTAAAAAACAACACTGAAAAAATAACTACACTAGACTACAGACCTACCCAGGACTGCATAAAGTATACAAAACAGTGCAGGCATTACAATAAATAATAAACAGACAATAGGCACTGTAGAGGGCAGTAAGTTGGTGTCAGTCCAGGCTCCGGCTATTGAGGAGTCTGATGGCTTGGGAGAAAGAAACTGTTACATCGTCTGGTTGTGAGAGCCCGAATGCTTCGGAGCCTTTTCCCAGACGGCAAGAGGGAGGAGAGTTTGTATGAGGGGTGCGTATGGTCCTTCATAATGCTGTTTGCTTTGCTGATGCAGCGTGTAGTGTAAATGTCCGTAATGGCGGGAAGACAGACGCCGATGATCTTCTCAGCTGACCTCACTATCCGCTGCATGATCTTGCGATTCGAGATGGTGCAATTTCCGAACCATGCAGTGATGCAGCTGCTCGGGATGCTCTCAATACAATCCCTGTAGAATGTGATGAGGATGGGGGGTGGGAGATGGACTTTCCTCAGCCTTCGCAGAAAGTAGATTCGCTGCGGGGCTTTCTTTGCTATGGAGCTGGGGTTGAGGGACCAGGTGAGATTCTCGGCCAGGTGAACACCAAGAAATTTGGTGCTCTTAACGATCTCTACTGAGGAGCCGTTGATGTTCAGCAGGGAGAGGTCGCTCCTTGCCCTCCTGAAGTCAACAGCCATCTCTTTTGTTTTGTTCACATTCAGAGACAGGTTGTTGGCTCTGCACCAGTCCGTTAGCCGCTGCACCTCCTCTCTGTTAGCTGACTCATCGTTCTCTTAAATCTCTTGTTAAATCTCTTTCACAACTGTAACTCCTCAGACCTGGTAGCAGTGAAACTGAGGGATTATTTTACAGTGCAGTGGACCATCAGGGAATTATGCTGATTTATTCCATAATTGTTGTCCATTATTCGAGTTATGGAAAACCTTTCCAATTCCCTGCTGGTAACTATTCTGGGAGATCAATCATTCAAACCCGGGACATCATTCCTATTATTTCTCAGAGCAATGTCCTAAGCCCATCCATGTTCAGTTGCATCCTCGATTACCTTAATTCGACAATCCATGTATGTTCTGGTCAGACCACTCGTCTGAGTGCTACCGGTACCATGTAACCCAGTAATACCTGTCGCATGGTCGGATGGTCGGTGACTAAACCAGCTCCCCCACCAGGCTGGCCTGGTGAGGAGGGTGGCTAGACACCCTGTAGGATGAAATACAAGACCTGTCAAAGGGCGGATGACCCCTCTGTCAGGGTCAACAGCCATCTAGCAAACAAGCCTGGAAAGGGCATCCCTCGCATCGAAGCTTGGTCTGGCCATTCACTGCAGCAGAACTTCCCCCAGCCGTCTTGGACCCAACCAGGCTGCTGGATCGGGGAGCGGATGTCGAGAGGGTGGATCTGGACCGGTGCAACGCCCTACTCACCTAAAATCCACTCACGCACACGGTTCCTTTCTGAGGAGTGAAAGGAACCATCATCACCCTATGGGATGGATAGCCAGAGATAGAGAGAGAGAAAGATGTCGCTTGAAGACGGTTCAATGTTTAATTCATAATTCCTCAGTAAATGAGGAAGCCCATGCCTGCATTCAGGAAGTGATCACCATTTTACAGCATGAGTGCCAGGCAGTAACCATCTCCATTATAAGACGGCCGCACTGACATTCCTTAATGTTCTGTTGTCTTTACACATCATAAGACCATAAGGCATTGGAACACAAATAGGCCATTAGGCCCGTCGATTCTACTCCGCCATTACATCATGGGTGATTTACTATCCCTCTCAACTCCATTCTCCTGCCTTCTCCCAGTGAACTTTGCTGACCTGACTAGTCAAGAAGGTACCAACCTCTGTTTTAAATATACCCAATGACCTGGTCTCCGCAGCTGTCAGTGACAATGAATTCTACAGTTTCACTACTCCTCGGCTAAAGAATCTCCTCATCTCTGTTCTAAATGGACGTCCCTCTATTCCGAGGCTGTTCCGTCTGGTTCTAGACTCCCCCACTTGGAAACATCATCTCCTCATCCGATCAATGCCTTTCGATATTCCACTGGTTACAATTAGATTCCCCCTCATCCTTCCACACTCCAGCCAGTACAGGTGCATCCAGGAATCATTCTCATTAAAATCAGGTTTAATATCACTGGTTCTGTTCGTTTTGATTCCTCTCTGGACTTTCCACAATACATCACGTATTTTCACTGATCAGGGGATTAAAACCGTTCACAATATGCAAGTGTGGTCTGGCCAGTGCTTGTTCTTTTATTCTAATCCTCTCAAGATGAACACTAACATTTGTTTTTGCCTTTCCTAACACCGACTCAACCTGGAAGGAATCATGCACTAGGTCTCCAGAGACTCTTTACAACTCTCAAAAATAGTCTATGCCTTCATTAATTTTGCCAAAGTGTCTGGCCATGGATCTCCCTATACTACATTCCAATTGCCACTGATTTGTCCATTTTTTCATCGGTCTATGTCCTCCGGTGAAATCCCTGCTTCCTCAATGCTTCCTGTCCTTCCCCATATCTTCGTAATGTGCGCAATCTTGGCCATAAAGCCGTCAAATCATTGACATAATGGAAAAAGAAATTCTCCCAAAACCAGCCCCTGCAGAACACCACTGGTCACCAACATTCAACAAGAAAAAGCCCTATTTGTTCCCACTCTGTGCTTCCTGACAGTCAGACAAAATCTATCTGGAGATAATCATGGATCCTCCATCCTTGCTAGTATCTCTCTTGTCCTACTGTCGTCCCCGTCTCGTTAAACGGAATCATGTGGGGCGCCTGGTCAAAGGTCCTCGGGAAGTCCAAGTAAACAACTTGCACTGACTCTCCGTTGCAACCCAGCGTGCTGTTCTCTCAAAAATTTCCAGCAGGTCTGTCAGAGGAGAATTTCTTCCGTGGACTTTGGCCTTTTTTCATCATGTGCATCCAAATACCCCGAAACCTTATCCTCAATTATCAACTGCTGACATCTTCCCAAACGGTGTTCACACTAACTGGCCTATAATCTGCAGAACCATTCCAAAATCTAGTGATTCTTGAGTGATCATTACTAATGTCTCCACAATCTCTTCAGTCTCCTCTTTCAGAAGCAATTGGGTGCAGTTGATCTGGACTCATCTATCTTCAGAACTTCCAGCTTCCCGAGCGCCTTCTCCTTAATAATTACAAATACACTCACTTCTGTCCCCTGACATTCTCAATTATCTGGCACGTTCTAGTGTTTGTTACAGTGAAGACTGACGCAAAATACTTACTAATACCTTCCGCCATTTCCTTGTCCCCTGACAGTACCTCTCCACTGTGATTTTCCAGCGGCCCAAAATCCACTTTCTTCTCTTTCACTCTTCATATATCAGGCGAACCTTTTGCTAAGCTATTTTACTTTATTCGATAGCCTACTTTCATATTTCATTCTTTCTCTACTTACAGCTTTTTAATTGCCTTCTGTTGGTTTGTAAAAACATCCCAGTCCTCCAGCTTTCTACTATATTTTGTGATATTCTGTGCCCTCTCCTTTTCTTTTGTGCTGCTTTGACAACCTCGTCAGCCACGGTTGATCATCCTCCCTTTAGAATAATTCTTCATCTTATTGATCATTTGTCCTGAGCCTTCTGAATTGCTCCGAGAAACTTCAGCCACTCCTGCACTGCCATTGTCCCTGTTAGTGTCATTTCCAAAATTATATTTGCCCAGCAACTCTCCCTTGCCTCTGCAATTCCTTTATTCCACTGTAATACTGATACATCTAACTTTAGCTTATCACTCTCAAACTGCAGTGTGAATTCTGTTATTTTCTGATCACTGCCTCTTAACGGTTTATTTACAGACAGACAGACATACTTTATGGATCAGGAGGGAAATTGGGTTTCGTTACATTTGCACCAAACAAGAATAGAGTAGAAATATAGCAAAATAAAACGAGAAATAATTAAAAGATAATAAGTAAATTATACCAAGTGGAAATAAGTCCAGGAACAGCCTATTAGCACAGGGTGTCTGACACTCCGAGGGAGAAGTTGTAAAGTTTGATGGCCACAGGCAGGAATGACTTCCAATGATGCTCAGTGTTGCATCTCGGTGGAATGAGTCTCTGGCTGAATGTACTGCTGTGCCTAACCAGTATATTATGGAGTGGATGCGAGACATTGTCCAAGATGGCATGCAACTTGGACAGCATGCCACCTGAAGCTCCCCAATAAAATCTGGTGCAGTACACAACACAGCCTTTCTTATAGTGGGCTGAACCATAAGCTTCTCTCAAAAGCCATCCCGTAGGTATTCTATACATTCCCTCATTTAGTATTCAGCACCGACCTGATTTTCCAAAGCTACCTGCGTATTGAAATTCCCCATGACTATTTTCACATTCACCTTTTCACATGTCTCTTCTCTCTCCCGTTGTAATTTGTAGCTCACATCCTGGTTACTGTTAACAGGCCTGTATATAATTTCCATCAGTGTCAATTTACCTATGCAGTTTCTTAACATCTCCATCATCCAATCCGATATCAACTCTTTCTCAGGACTTTACATTTAAAATGACAACAGAGTCAACCCATCCCTTTCACCTACCTGCTTATCCTTTTGATCCAACTATAAACTTTATTCAGCTACAATTCAGTGATGCCCACCATCCATTTTCTTTTGCTCTCTCTCTCTCCCCTCTCTTCTGTTCTTGTTGGCACATCCTGTTGATGTAATGCTGCACATTGACAGATCAAGGAAATTATTCACATTGAATCTACTGCAGGGTATCAGTAAATACTTATTCTTACAGAATATTAATTTAGAAGTTCTTTCAGTTACTGTTTCTCTGTTAATGACTGAACCCAGGGAGAATGAGGCAGCAGCCCAGTGACTGCATCTGTTCTGAAGCTACCGGGACCATGAACAGATATTTTCCTGCACATTCTCCATGTCTGTCTGTCTGTCTGCTCCACAATAAATTCATTGTTTTCCTTTTGTAGAAAGTCACTGAACTGACAGAGAAGGGAAACCGGACAGAGAGTTCCAGACTCTTCCTCAGTTTGGTGATGGGCAAAGGCTCCCGGGCCCGGAGGGCGATGTGGGAATCCTTTCTGATGTGGAGGACCGAGTTACCGAAGTTGGACAGAATACTGAGGGAAATACAGGAACGAGGTACGTTGAAACCACGCACTGAACACAAGGGCATATTGAAATAAACATTTTAGTTATATTGATTATTTTAGCTCTGTTTCCATGGATTTTTTAATATTTAAACAGGTCCTGATCCACAGGAATACATGAACATCGCCCAAGGGTTATCTGAATTACCCACTCAACTGATCGGTGAGTGATGAAATGCTCAGTTCAAACCAGATCTCAAGTGTTAGTCTGTGACTTGGCAAAACCTGGGAATGAAAATTCGCCATTAGCCATTCGCTGATCTCTGGATTCAAGTAACAATTCAAAGAATCTCTCTTCGCAGCCTGAATATTCTGCAATGTACTTTTCTATTAATCCAGCTGTTGGTTCTGCTGAAGCCTTCACTCCAAGTCCTAATGCTCTGGGAATCCCCGCAATCCCCAGGCAGGCTCCTGATACACTGTATGACCCAGTCCAGTGACTTTTCTATCTTCAGACCTTTCAGATTCTGAAGCACCTACTCCTTCGTAACAGCAGCTGCCCTCAACTCTGTCCGCAGATGTTCTTTACATTTTGGAATTCCACTAGTAACTTCCACGGAGTTTGTCTGCCATTTCCTTTTCACCTGTTACTACAATTATAATAACATTTTCAGCAGTCCGATATCGACTCTCTCTCTTTCTTTTTTCCTTTACTCTTTATATATCTGGGAAAGAGAAAAAAAATAAATTTTGGTATCCTTTCTTACATTATTGACCATATCCTTGCATTTCCTGTACATTCATGTATATCTAGGAGCATCTGTAATATAGTTGCCTCTGATGACCCAGACAGTAAATTCCAGCGTCCACAGCTCTGTGAAAAAACCACGCACAATTGCTGTAAATTTACCCCATCTCACCTTAACCAAATGCCCTCTGGTATTAGACACCAGTCTAATAAAACAATAACAAACAAAATACAGTTTGTTGACTCAAACTCTTATCTCTCAAACTTGTACACCTCAGTCAGATCTCTATTATAACTCCAGAGTGAACAAACCAAGTTTATCAAACCTCTACTTGTAGCACATGCCACCGAACCCAGGCAACACCCTGATGAACCTGTTCTGTACCCTCTCCAATCCTTCCAAGAGCTGGACAATCAGAAGTGAATACAATACTCCAGATGCTCCCTAAAACCATAAGACTTAGGAGCCATTCGGCTCAGTGAATCTCCTCCACAATTCCTCTGAACCCCATTATCCCGCCTTGTGTAAATGTTGACGCTCTTCTGAATCAGGAACATATCGACCTGCATTTTAAATATATCCAATGACATGTCTTCATCAGCCGTCTATGACAATAATTTCACAGATTCACCGCCCGCCAGACAAGAAATTTCTCCCAGTGTGGGTCTTCGCCAGCCAGGACAATTCATAAAGTTCTCAAGCATGTTAATTTTCTGTATGAGCCTCCCGTGTGGGACCTTGTCAAAGACTCTACCAATATACAAGTAGACAACATCCATGTGTAACTTCATCCATCACCTTTGTCACCTCCTGGAGGAACTCAATCAAGTTGTCAGGATGCAAAACCCATCAAAAACCTCGCTGCTGAACCCCAAACCACCTCAAGCATTCTCTCTTTCATACTCCCATGGGGCAGAAGATATAAAAGGCTGAGTATGTACCACCAGCCAAAAGGACAGCTTTCATTCTGAATTTATAAGATAGTCACCTTCTATGTTATTATTAGCTCTTAATAATAGCATCGTACATCTCGTAACTAATAACAACTCACTTAGATAACTACAATATACTCTGAGGAGAGCAGAAAGAATACCGTTCGGGTATAAAACAGATTACTGCATGTAATTCTATTTCAAACAATGTAGAAAGCAGAAATCTTTCAGTGTTATATTGTCTATCAAAAAAATATTTGATTCTCTCCCTCACATGGTTAAGAGAAGTTCCAAATATATATAAAATTCATCCAATACTTGTGAAATATCTACAACAACTGATGAAGCATTGGCGTAAATAATCATCCTATTAACGACCACAAAGGAACAACCACCATTATCAAAAGAAATTGAGGGATTTTCCAGAGCAACTCACTAAGCCCACGAAGATGGTTTAGTCTAGCTTTATACCCGCTCATAATTTATTGAAACGGACAAAAATCAGGTATCAAATCAGAAAAAAATCTTATACCTTGTCACAGCTGCACATTGACGAATTGAAATTATTTGCTCTTACATCAGTAAAACTAAAACTAATAATCCAACTAATAGGACTAATTTCCAAAGATATAAGCACGAACTTGAGACTAGAAAAGTACAGAACATGAAACATAAAGAAAGGTGCAATAGAGCCAGTAGAATATCAAACAGAGCATCAAGATACAATGCAACAGAATATGAAACATATATTTAGGATATCAATTAGCAAAGAAGATAGATAATCGTGTAATAAAGGAAAACCTTCCAACAAAATTTACATAATGGCTGACGAAAATCTGAAATTACATCAAGAATCCTGCAGTAGTTTAGCTGAATCTCATGACTTGCACAAGCACAATCAAGTGGTGGACGACATTCACAAATGTCTTGCTTAAACTACAACTGATGAAAAACACAGTGATTACTATAAGTACAAACCTGCTCCACTTTTAGAGTTTTTGAGGCCTCTGTTTGTCTTGTGAGATCATGGATTTGCCTTGGAAGGAATGGGAGTACCGGCAGTTGCCCATGCTGAAAGGTCCCCCCTCTCCACGCCACCGGTGTCCTCGCAGAGCAATGTGTGGTTAAGTGCTTTGCTCAAGGACACTACAGTGCCTCAGCTGAGGCTCGAACTGGTGACCATCAGATCACTAGACCCACGCTTTAACCAGCGTCCTGGCCACCTGGTTAAAAATTAGAGTCCTTCATATCATACTGTGACCGATCATTGTTTCAGATAGGATAATCCATGGTAACCATTCGGATATAATTTTACAGGAAAAACAAGCAAAAACAACTTTTTAAATATATATAGCCATTCCAAACACACATACAGAAATGTATTAGTAAAACCACCAGAAAGATGCTGAATTAAAAAGGAAAAATGAAAGATCTATGGAACGCAAACAGGTTATTCATTATCCCAATCGTAATATCGATAACTGGTATCATCCCAAGGGCTTTACACAATAGCGTTAACCAATTAGGCCCACACAGCAATACTTGTGTAAAACTTCGAAAACCCACAATACCATACACCACGAGAATAGTCTGAAATTTCTTATCAATTCAGACTTGGCCATGCCGTACCTCAAATTTTACCAGTTTATGCTAAGAAAATTAATAATAATAATAATAATAATAATAATAATAATGATAATAATAATAATAATAACTTATTTATAAAGCACCTTTCATCCAGACGATGCCTTCAAACCACATCACAACAGGATAAAGTGCAAACTAGAAAATAAAAGACAAAATGTTGTCAGTTTTAATATACACTTCAGACTTCTGCACAGTACTGTAGTTTTAGGTGTTGAATTCTACAGTTTGTGAGCATAGTTCCAAAAACAAAGCCCTGACCTCCTTTGGCCTTTTACCTTATTGTCTGCCTGCACTGCATTTTCTCGGCAACTGAAACACTGTTTCCCTGAACTATTCTGTTCTGTTTGTCCTTGCATGACCTCATTGCGCCAATGTGATGTAATGATCTATTTGGTTCGCATGCAGAAAAGCTTTCTATATTACTGTGGTGTATGTGACAATAATAAAACAATTTATCGATTTACTGTTGTCAATAGTACATAGCCCCTTGCTTGCTTAAGATTGGGGTTGTAGTGGGGATGAGCTGCCACGACCTATTAAATACTCCCAGTGGCGTGCGACTCAAATAGCCTCTGACAACAAAGTCCAGCTCCTGGCCTTCACGTGTGGGTTAGCCACTAAGCCTGGTGGAAGTGTTTCTTCTGACAGGAGAAAGGATAAAGGCGGGTAACTGGTACCTTACAATCAGTCGCTTTGGGCAGATAGGGCTCGTCAGCTGTGATTTTCAGCTCACCCAGGAGCAGGAAAACGCTGATCTCAAAACTCCACTGCCCTGCAAATGCGCCTCTCATGGGGAAGAGTTTGGGAGTAAATCCAGTGGGAAAATTCTTGACCTGAGGCCCCTAAGCAGTGTTAAATGGTATTCAACGCAGACTGGCATGTCCTGCGACACCTCCGGTGCCAAGCTGTGTCAGTCTCTGCCATTCCTTTGTGTTCATCAGATGCATGGAGAGAGGGAGCTTACCACATCGGCAAAAGCTTCCTCTCCATATCGGAGTGTCCCGGCTTGAAGGGTCAGGGCATCCACGGTCGACTCTGACAGACGGAGGCCTCATTAGACAGACCCCCACACCCCCACAGCAAGACTGATGAGTAGCAGTTGCCAAGACTTCACCATCCTCTCCCACAAACACGATGTACATCACTGAGACAGACGCTTGTGGTTTCTTCCATTAACAGAGATTTCATCTTTCCACCAATCCTCCATCACTGCGACTGAAAACTACCGATTTTCTTTCTTGTCATTCCGATGGGTTCTGGATCCGCAAATTCACTCTGATTCTCCACTAGATGCTGCCTGACTTGAGTATTTCTCACATATCCTGCTCCTGTTTTGATGAAGAGCAGTGGACACCTGTGACTCCCCAGTGTGCAGCATTGTCAAAATGCAGTGTCCTGCTCGCCATATGTCCACACCAGATCAACATTAACATCATCTGTTAATGATGCAAACAATGTTTTAAATATAGTGACATGTTGTTGGAATGGGAGTGCAGTCAGGATTGCAATAGGATATCAGAGGAATGTTCACCTTCACAAGTCATTAGTGTCAGAATATGAAGATTGGACATTTTCTGGGACTTTCCTCACTGTCAATTCCGGTGTCTGTGAAGAGAACTTTACTTTCTCCTAATATCCATGGAAGTATGAAATTAATTTGTGTAATCTCCAACACTGAATGTTGAAATGAAGTTATAATATTCTTTGTCATTTGAGCTATTTAACAATTTTACTATGTTCTCTGTCCCCATGGAAGATGTTCAACAGAAACACAAGGAGACTCTGCGGGCACAAACTGAAACACTGACAGTGAACACGATCCTGATGAGGGAGAAGGTGAAGGTTTTCCAGCTGGTTGATCGATACGCTGAGCTCACGGTCATTTCTACTGTTCGAGATCGGAGACTGGTGGAGCATGAGCTGCTGGCAAGAGGCAGAGACCACGAGGAGTGTAGAGAGAAACATCTCCGCGGAGAGCTGGAAAAAATCCGGACTGATCAGTTGTTCCAGAGCAGCTTTTCGCGAAGTAAATCGAAATCTGGGAGTTCGGCAGCAGTGGCCGGAGTCCCGGGGATCGGGAAAACAACAATGGTACAAAAGATTGTTTATGACTGGGCCACGGGGAAAATATACCAACAGTTCCAGTTTGTCTTCAGTTTCAAATTCCGCAATTTAAACACCATTAACTGTAGAATAAACCTGAAGGAACTGATTCTGGATCAATATCCTTACTTTGGGAATATCCTGAGAGAGGTCTGGAAGAACCCAGATGGATTGCTGTTTATATTCGATGGTTTGGATGAATTCAATGATAAAATTGATTTTGCTGACAGTCGGAGAGACACAGAACCTCGGTCCACATGCACAGATCCTGAATTCAAGTGCAAGGTGTCTGACATTGTGTACAGTTTAATCCAGCACAAGCTGCTCCCAGGGTGTTCAGTGCTGGTGACAACCCGCCCCACTGCGTTACATTTATTGGAAAAGGCGGAGATTGGGATCTGGGCTGAAATTCTGGGATTTGTTGGTGAGGAACGGAAGGAATATTTCATCAGACATTTTGAAGATCAGACGGTGGCAGCAGCTGTTTTCAAACACGTGCAGGAGAACGAGATCCTGTACACCATGAGCTACAACCCCTCCTACTGCTGGATCCTCGCTCTGGCACTGGGCCCCTTCTTCACACAAAGAGTCAGCGACCCGCAGCGTGTTCCCAAGACCATCACACAACTGTACTCCTACTATATTTACAACATCCTGAAAAACCACGGCCGTGAGATTGAGAACCCCCGTGATGTGTTACACAGGGTAGGTGAAATGGCCTTCAGAGGAGTGTTTGATAAGAAGATTGTGTTTACAGATGGAGATTTGATCAACTTCGACCTGCAGCCTTCCCAGTTCCTGTCCGGGTTCCTGATGGAGCTTTTGGAGAGAGAGGATTCTGCCTGCTGTGTGGTGTACACATTCCCACACCTCACCGTCCAAGAGTTTGTAGCTGCAGTCGCACAATTTCTGAATCCACATCCCGGGGATATCCTGAAATTCCTCACCACAGCCCACAGCATGACAGATGGTCGATTTGAGGTATTTCTCCGTTTTGTTGCTGGTCTCTCCTCCCGAATAACAGCTCGGGGCCTGGAGGAGTTTCTGGGTCAATTTCCTCATCAAACAACCTGCCGGGTGATTGACTGGGTGAAGGAGGAGGTTAAACGCCAGGTTGGAAACACAGAGAGTGAAGATGGTAAAAGGAGCCTCCTGAACACATTGCACTACCTGTTTGAGTCTCAGAATCGTGGACTGGCTCAGGCCACACTGGGATCTGTGGAAACACTTTCATTCAGTGGAATGACACTGACGCCGATTGACTGCACGGTCCTGTCTCATGTCATCGGATTCTGTGATACAATAAAACACCTCAACCTGCAGAGCTGCCAAATTCAGTGTGAAGGAATCCAGCGGCTGGGACCCGGGCTGCACACGTGCCAGGAGTTGAGGTTACTTGATTTATCTCTCACTCTGAACTATGAAACTGTTCCATTCTCTTGTTTCATTGTAAAGGAATTTGCGTAAAACTGTACTAAATCAGATTGTGAAGAATTGTGACAAATGCCCAGGGGTTCGGTCAGAAATTCCCCAAGGACAGGAGGGTTCTGTGGCTCCTTGTGAAGGGATGGTGGAGACTTCATCAGATCAGTGAACAACGGCCATTGGTTTAATGGTTGTAAATCACAGGAATGGCCGAGTTTCTCGCTGCCTGTGACACGTCCATTGACAATATTCCTTCTCACTGTTACTGACAACCAGACCGACACTGACTGCAGCAGGTGGGTCAGAGATTCACACCCCCTTCCCGGTGAGGAACAAGAGATCGTCAGCAGTCCGTTTAAGTGAGAAGGAAAGAAACACCATTTGGAGATTGTCCTCCCCTGCCCTTCCCCGGAGGTGACTATCAACATCAGTCCACCTGTGTGACTATACTCACTACCAAATACCCGGACTCTATGGTGGCATCTTCTCTGCCGATTGTGGGCATCCGTACAGACCAACTCTTCCTGTGCAATCTATTTCTGCATCCTCTCATCTTGTGGGATTATCATTTCCCATTATTATCCCCTTCCTCCAGATAGATCTTTCTTATCCATCCCACTCACTCCTGTGGGATCTCTCTTCCCCAACCCCCTTCCCCCTGTTGGAACTCTCTTCCCAATTCCCATTCCCATTCCTCTTGTGGGATGTTTGTTTCCTATGCCACTTCCTCCAGGGGGATCTCTGATACCCATCCCCCTTCCACCTGTGGGATCTCTCCTCCCCACCCACCCTCCTACTGTGGGATCTCTCATCCCAAACCCCCTTCCTCATGTGGGATCAATCTTCCACATCCCCATTCCTCGAGTGGGATCTCTCTTCCCCATCCCCAGTAATTCTCTGTGATCTCTCTTCCCCATTCAGCATCCTCTGGTATGTCCCTTCCCCATTCACATTCCTCTTGTCGGATCTCTCTTCCCGATTCCATGTCCTCCTATGGGATCTCTCTTCCCATCCCACTTCCAACTGTGGAATCTCTCATTACTATCTCCCTTCCTCCAGTGAGATCTCTGTTCCCCATTACCCTTCCTCCTGTGGGATCCCTCTTCCCCATCCCCCTTCCCCATCTCCCGTCCTCCAGTGGGACTTCTCTTCCCCATCCCCTTTACTCCTATGGGATGGCTCTTCCCCTTTCCTCCTGTGGGATATTTCTTCCTGATTCATTTCCTACTGTGGGATCTCTCTTCCCCAACCCCCTTCCAACTGTGCGATATCTCTCCCCATCCACCATTCTCCTGTGGGGTCTCTATTCCCGATCCCCCTTCCTCCAGTGGGATCACTCTTCCCCATCACCCTTCCTCATGTGGGATCTCTCCTCCACCATCCCCCTTACCCGTGTGGGATCTCTCTTCCCCAACCCCCTTCCAACTGTGCGATATCTCTCCCCATCCACCATTCTCCTGTGGGGTCTCTATTCCCGATCCCCCTTCCTCCAGTGGGATCACTCTTCCCCATCACCCTTCCTCATGTGGGATCTCTCCTCCACCATTCCCCTTACCCGTGTGGGATCTCTCTTCCCCAACCCCCTTCCAACTGTGCGATATCTCTCCCCATCCACCATTCTCCTGTGGGGTCTCTATTCCCGATCCCCCTTCCTCCAGTGGGATCACTCTTCCCCATCACCCTTCCTCATGTGGGATCTCTCCTCCACCATTCCCCTTACCCGTGTGGGATCTCTCTTCCCAATTTCCATTCCTCCTCTGGGATCTCGCTTCCACATCATTCTTCCTCCTGTGGTATCTCTCTTCCCCATCCCACTTCCTCCGGTGCGATCCCTCTTCCCCAATCCTGGTCCTCCTGTGGGATCACTCTTCCCCATCCCCCATCCTCCTATGGGATCTCTGATTGCCAACCCCATCCTCATGTGGGATCTGTCTTCCCCATCCCCCTCCCTCCTTTGGGATCTTATTTCCCATCCCTATTCCTCCTGTAGGATCTCGTTTACCCATCCCCCTTCCTGATATGCGATCTCTCTTCCCCATCCACCTCCCCCTGTGCGATCTCTCTTCCCCATCCCCCCTCCTCCTGTGGGATCTCTCTTCCCCATCCCTCTTCCTCCTGTGGGATCTCTCTTCCCCACCCCTGTTCCTCCTGTGGGATCTCTCTTCCCCACCCCAATCCTCCTGTGGGATCTCTCTTCAACATCATCCTTCCTCCTGTGGGATCTCTCTTCCCCATCCCCTTTCCTCCTGTGGGATTTCCGATCGCCAACCCATTTCTTATGTGAGATCTGTCTTCCCCCTCTCCCTTCCTCATGTGGGATCTCTCTTCACCAACGCACTAGCTCACGTGGGATCTCTTTTGTCCATCCCCCTTCATACTGTTGATCTCTCTTCCCCATCCCCCTTCGTCCTTCATGTTTTCTCTCCCTATATCTTCCACCATCTCCAATTGACATTTACCCAGTTACTCACTGTGGGATTTTCTCCAATTCAACCCTGCTCAACGGCCCTCTCACATCAGCAACATTTTTCTAATAAACGGGGAATGTGACAGAATTTGTGGAGTTTACAGCGTCACACTGACAGACTAAATTACTGACATTCAGTTAATACCCTGGAGCTGGGCATTGAGGGACATTGACAGTGATGGGAACTCCGATCAGTGATTTACTGAAGTTTAATGTTTCCTGAAATATCCGAGTGAGAGAAATTCCCTCAGACCAACGGTTTGAATCACTTCGTTCATCAATTTGGCTGTTTCTGTTTAGACTTGGGGCGAATAAACTGGGAGATTCAGGAGTGAAACTGGTGTCTGCGGCTCTGAGGAACCCGGAGTGTAAAATACAGAAACTGGGGTAAGTACCAGACTGTGGGAGATTGTGTTTACAGTCACCGGGTGTCTGACACTGAACGTTAATGTGATCAGTAATTGTATTACTGATATTCGCTCGGGATTTGTACCGTCTCTTGTCTCTCTGTGTCCTTCACCGTCACACTGTCTCTCATCTCCAGGCTGAACGATGTCGGGCTCACAGATGCTGGTGCCAAGGATCTCGTCTCTGCTCTCAGTACAAACCCATCACTGACGGAGCTGGACCTGGGTAGTAATAAACTGGGAGATTTCGGAGTGAAACTGGTCTCTGTGGCTCTGAGGAACCTGGAGTGTAAAATACAGAAACTGTGGTAAGTACCAGACTGTGGGAGATTGTGTTTACAGTCACTGTGTGTCTGACACTGAACATTAATGTGATCAGTAATTGTGTTACTGATAAACACTGGGGATTTGTACCGTCTCCTGTCTCTCTGTGTCCTTCACCCTCACTCTCTCTCAACTCCAGGCTGCACAATGTTGGTCTCACAGATTTTGGTATCGAGGATCTCGCCTCCGCTCTCAGAACAAACCGATCACTAACGGAGCTGAACCTGAGTCACAACTCGTTCACAAACCGATCTGTCCCCGCTCTCTGCCGCCTCATATTGACCCTCCCGAGTCTGAAGTGGATCGGGTGAGTGTTTGTGTTAATGCTCAATGTGATAAAATATCAGCGGATCCGCGGGTTTTCTGGTGATATTTGCCTATGAGTGTTTTTGAAACACTAACCCAGGGAGGTCAAACTCATTTTAGGTTACAGACCGGATTTGGCAGAATGCAACTTCATGCAGGCTGCACGCGCACAGGCTCCCACAGCTTTCGTTGCCTCCATTTTTTTTCAACCTGCTCTTTGCGATAACTGTAAAGTGTTTCACTTTACGAATTTCGTTTCTTATGAAGATAATTTCCTAGCAGCATTATTTTTTATGATTGGTATTAACTTACAGTAGTAGGCTACAAGAAAGTTGTGATGAGAGAGAGAAAAAACAATGCTATTTTGTTTTGGTGCTAAGATTGATTTGGGAGCCACACCCTTTCCATTAATAAACCATTTGAAATCGAACATTAGCAGACACAAATTTAGACCTAATGAAACAAATTGTTAATGCAGGCTACACAACTGCACCTAATTTTTATTAGCCTGCTTCCAGCAAGCAAACTCAGACAATTAACACATTTAGCCTCTAATTTTTATTGAAGTGATCACATTTACAATAATTGAATAGTCAGAAAATGAATGAGTCACAATATTATGACACTCAATATTTTATAATGCATTTTGCTTACATGTCGCAGTGCATCGAACAGTGTCACATTTTTCACTTGCTGTTTCCAGACACCTGACATCTCTTGGCTTTAACCGGCCAGTCAATATTAGGGACCAGTTTCTGGGCAGTTGTGATTATCATAATGTCATTTAGATGTCTGTGTGTCAGCTGCAAGCGCAGCTTGAATTTGTTAATCTTCATTATGGAGATGCCTACTCACAGATATATCTTGTCCCGAACATGCAAAGGATCTTTGAGACAAAGTCTGTCATCTCGGGGTACATCAGTCCCAGATATTGATAGAATGAATCCAGACCCACAGTCTCAAATCTGTATTTCAAAGTTGAGTTACACTGAATTTCAATTAGTTCCATTTGGAGTTCCTCCGGCACATCTGATGCTGCGGTGACGGCAAACGGCAAAATAGTGAGAATTCCTTCTCGAGCTGAGGGAAGGCTTGGAAGCGATTCTGAAACTCACTTTTCGACCGTGATATTTTGTCCTTGTACCTGTCCATATTGTCATTATTCCCATGAGCGACACGCACAGACTGCAAAGAGGGGAAATGAGCTGAGTTGCTCCGGACAGCTGCATCCCCCACAGGCCTAATTTAATTTGAAAGGCATGAATGCTGTCGTAGTATTCCATAAAAAATTGTTGCGGCCTTGCATGTTAACATTAAGCACATTTAAGTGCTCTGTTATATCCACCAAAAATGCAAAATCATGAAGCCAGTCTGGGTCATCCAGCTCTGCCACTGGCTTCCTTTCTCGTTCATGAATAGTCCAATTTCCGCACGTAATTGAAAATAAAAACTTTTGAACACAGCCCCTCTGCTCAACCAGCGGACTTCTGTGTGGTAGGGGAGGCCGTGTCCAATATTACTTTCGGACAAATGAGTTTCAAATTGCCGATTGTTGAGTCCCTTGGCTATAATAAAATTAACTGCTTTGATAACTACATCCATGACATTGTCCATTTTCAAGCTCCTGCTACATAATGCCCCTTGGTGTAAACTACAAAGAAAATTCCAGAATTTCTGCTCTGGATTTTCTCTGAGTTTCACAACAACACCTGCCTTTTTCCCGACCATGGACGGTGTATCATCTGCTGCCACGCTGACAGCGTGACTCCAGTCAACCCCCAGTCTGTCCAAGGTCTCGTCGAGGCTGGAGAAAACGTCGTTCGCCATTGTAGTGTTTGCGATGGGCACCATCTCCACAAACTCCTCGGTGACGGTCAAAGACGCATCAACACCACGAATAAATATTCCAAATAGAGCTACATCAGTCACGTTGGTGCTCTCATCAATTGCAACAGAGAAGGCAATAAGTGACTTCACTTTGTCTTTTAGTTGACTGCTCAAATCTCCTGCAAGGTTCCTGATTCTCTCTGCCGCAGTATTTCTTGACAAGCTGATATTACCAAAAGCCTGTCTCTTCTCAGGGCACACCAGCTCAGCCGCCGTCAGCATGCATGCTTTGATGAATTGGCCCTTTGAGTATGGCTTCGACGCAGCAGCTATTTTGTTGGCAATGATATAGCCGGCCTTGACGGCTCCACCATGAGTCTCTCGACTTTTGTTGGCAATAATATAGCCGGCCTTGACGGCTCCATCATGAGTCTCTCGACTTTTGTTGAACACTGACTGTTGGTGGTAGGTGCTTATGCACAGCGGGTGGTTAACTGCCGCCTATAGTTTTATAATTACACACAATAAGCTGCTAGTGCAGCAAGCGACACAGACCGCGGTGGAAAAGGGCGGCTGCCGTACAGATACATATAAATGGTGGTGAATATACTTCTTTATTCCCCCAAGTCATCCCGCGGGACGGTAGTTTGACACCCCTGAATTAACTCCAGTCCCCTGCTATTGATACTGTTGTCTGATCTGTTTATTTCATCGTTATTCTTCCATCTGTTTCAGGCTGTACGGGAATCGGTTCAGTTGGACCGGGGAGAAGGAACTGAGATCTCTGCAGGAACCCAGACCCGGACTGACAGTGGAACTGTGAACATCTGAATGTGTGAACATCCCCGCCCGCAGGATGGGGACATTTTAGCCGATTCCCCGCCCTCCCCTTTAACGTCCAACCTTACTTTTAATGGCCGAGCACCAGGTTTAATTCCGAACGGTTCAAATGGAACTGGCTTCACTCTCTCTGACATCGGAAGCGTTCCTGCAGTGACGTATTTCCGCCTGCTGTCCAGCAGTGCGGCCTCCGTCGGATGTGCGCGTTTGAGGCTTCCCCACGTAAGATCCGGGAATTCACACAAACAGGAAGAGCCCGGGGCCGGGGCTCAGTCTGGGAAACCGGTGTCCCAGGATGGGATTATCCCAGGAGATAATCCTTTTGTTCACATTGGGTTGAGGACCGTGCCAATTGGCAGACTGGCCAATGTAATGGTGTTAATTTGACAAATACCTTAGAAATGACACTAGATCCAGGACACAGCCCCCAAATGTAATTTTAATGATTTCCCCGGTATGGAGCGAAGGTGAGATCATTCAATCTGTCACCGGTTGTCGTCGGTCAGTTAATTGTGTGTGACTGTGAGTGAGTCGGGAGCAGTTTATTAATTCCCACACGTCAGCAGCTCACACATTGTTTAATTTACATTTGTCATAATGAAATCAATAAACCGCTGTAACTTCCTGTCTTGGTGTTGGATTTGAGTCTCATTAGAGGAGATACAGTGACCTGGGGGATACTGCTGCCCGGTGAACTGCAATAATGGGTCTGAGCTCCTCATACTGGTACAGCAGCGTCTCAGTTCCAGGCTGAGGGATGTCAGTCTGGCGGTGTTTGGTCCCCAGGATCTCCTCACTCCCCATCCCCATCCAGGCTGTCCACCGTTTCCCCGCACCCATACGTGTACTATCCTGACCCCTACAGTCCTGCGCACTCTCCTTGCTCTCACAGCCAAAAACGACAAAAGAGATTGGAAGCTAATATACTGTTTAATATCTGACCTGCGCCCACAGAGGTCGTGAAAAAGAGAATGGAACAGTAGCAAACAGCATGGGGTGTCAGAGTGAAGCTCCGTCTGCATCGTCCCATCAATCTCTCCTTTGGTCAGACACAGATCAAAGTACTCTCCACAAAGAGACATCAGATATTCCTGGGGTCAGAAATAAAGTGAAGCCTCCTCCTCAAAATATCATCACACTCTCCCAGGGTTAAAGCACAGAGTGAAGCTCCATCTGCATCTACACAATTCCAGGGACAGAACCACACTGCAGCTCGTTCCACCACCATCTCGCCCCGACTACCTCCCTCGACACCTACCTATCAAATAGTCCCCCGTCAGAAACTCAGAGAAGCTCCCTCCGCAGCATCATATCACACACTCCCCGGATCAGACATAGAGTGAATCACCCTCCACACCGTCCCATCACACACTCCCGGGGTCAGACACAGAGTGAATTTCCCTCCACACCATCCCATCACACACTCCCGGTGTCAGACACAGAGTCAATCTCCCTCCATACCATCCCATCACACACTCCCAATATAAAACACACATTGAAACTCCCTCTGCAACATTCCATCGCTCACACACAAGGGCAGACACAGAGCGAAGCTTCCTTCACACATCCTTTCACACGATCTCCCTCCACACCACCTTACCTCACACTCCCTGGAGAATGCTCTCTCATCTTCTTTCCATTAAACACTATAGTTGTTGGACACAGGGTGAATCTCCCACCAGCCCAACCCATTACACATTCCCTGAATCAGACACAGAATGCAGCTCCCTCCAAAGCTTCTCATCAGACACACGCCGGCTCAGACGCAGAGTGCAGAGTGCAGATCCATCTCATCACAGAATCCCTGGATAAGTCAAATTAATCTCCCTCCACACCGTCCCATCACACACTCCCGGGGTCAGACACAGAGTGAATCTCCCTCCAGACTGTCCCATCACACACTCCCGGGGTCAGACACAGAATGAAGCTCCCTCCTCACCGACCCATCACAAACTGCCTGGATCAGACACAGAGTGATCTCCCTCCACAGCGTCCGATCAATCACTCCAGTGTTTAGACACGGGGTGAAGTTCCCTTCATTACGTCACATCACATACTTCCCAGATCAGACACAGTGTTAAGTCCTCCACACTGCCACATCACACACTCAGGGGTCAGACACAGAGAATTCCCTCCACACCATCCCATGATACTCTCCCAGGGTCATCATTGAGAACATTTCACTCTGGCCTGTGCCATTACAAAAATCCTGTGTCAGACACAGAGTCACATCACAGTCACAGGGTCAGATGTTGAGATGCACCGCTCTACATCATACTCTACGGATCAGACACGGTGAAGCTCCCTACCCACTGTCCCATCACTCACTCCCGGATCAGACACAGGGTGCAGCTCCTTCAACACCATCCCATCACACACACCTAGGGTCAAACACACGGTGAAGCTCCCTCTGCACCGTCGGATCACACACTCACCAGGAACAGACACAGAACGAAGCTCCTTCCACACTGTCCCATCACACACTCCCGGGGTCAGACTGATGCACCATCAATAACTCTCTGAGACGTGAGGCGAGATATCGACTTTTATTGAATGGAAGAAAGAACAAGCAGCAATTGACCACCATGCTACATCCTGGAGACTGAGGGCAGGGCTCAGACCTCAATCGCCTTTATACCGGGGCCTGTGGGAGGAGCCACAGGAGCAGTCAGCGGGGGGGGCGTATCCAGACAGGTATATGTAGTTCACCACACAGATACAGCGTGGAGCCGTTCTGAATCATTTGGGAGAAATCGAGGAAAAACTGCTATATGAAGTTCGTGAGATCTTTGGAAGTGGCTCGAAATGTCTCTTGGACATCTGAGAGAGTGGTTGGGTTAGTGCGGAAGCATCGTTTGGAGTTTTTCTGCCAGTTTAGACTAGGTTTCTCGACGGCTGCGAACTGCATAGCACCCAGCTGTGACCGCTGGCAACTCGCCAGGAAGCCGATTCGTGTTTTAAAACCGGAGACAAATACCGTTGTTCCCCCACTGACATCGGGACAACCTCCTTCCGCCTTTATCGTCGTGACTCCCGTTCGGTGTGGGAGCCGAAACATCGTTTGAGACGTCTCGACCTCTCACGGCCTGGAAGTTCTGCAGGACTAACGGAGCCTTTCCTGGCGTTGGAATTTCTGGCGCCGGGCCAGCAAGGCACCGTTGAGTACAAACTTTTCCGGCCAGTTACTCAACTCGCTCCAGGACTTTACAACCAGCACCGACATATAATTCTCGATTCGGACACATAAGTAACATGCCGGACCAGTCTACAGGGAGTCGCAGGCCTTCGGGGAGTTAGGCAAAGGCGGCTGCCTCTCCAGCCTCGGACAAGGCCCTGTTTCGGTCGGTGAAAGTGGAACGCGGGGTGCAATGTATTTTGCGAACTGGAACTACCCTGGAAAAGTGCGCGGATGCCATGGAGGACTTGTTGGGGAGAGAGAGTGTTTTGGCCACTGAGAAAGAGTTCAGGAAGGCAGTGTTTTATCTGAGGAATGATGAGTTGGTGCATCGGACCCCCAGTAGGGGGATCACGGTGGAAAACATCTTACAGATGGAGCTGGTGACAGCTCCCACACAACGCATCGTCCTCGGTCACGTTAAGCCTTTCATCCCCAATGAGGACCTACTTCCTACACTAGCACGTTTGGGGCAAATAAGGTCAGAAATAACTGCCATCAGACACAAATTTGAGAGAGGCACCCTCCGTACCGTAATCTCTTTCCGGCATCAGGTATTCATACTGGAACGAGAGGACGAAGTTGAGGGCCGGTTTACTGTCCGGCACGAGGGATAGACTATCAGGTGTATTGGAGCTCTGAGCGCCCACGGTGCCATGCGTGCGGGGTGGTGGGGCACTTTCGGAGGGACTGTCCTAGCACCCGAAACCCTAGGGAGTCCACTTCTGGCACCAATGCCCAGATACCTCTGCCCCGATCCTATTTCTGCCCCTACCACTGTCCCTATTCCTCCATCTGTTCCAGTCCCTGCTCCTGCCCCTATGGTTCAGGTGGGAGATCTTGAGGCTACGTGCAGGGAGGTTCAGGCGAGGGTGGGGCTGGAGCCTGTGCGGAGCAAGAAAGTGAATAAGAAGTCCAAACACCTTAAGAAGTCTTCCCCCGGGACCGCAGAGCTCACGCCCATTTGCCCTGAAGTGGAGCGGGAGGCTCGGGGAAGTGCGCAGTTGGACGTGGTGATGGAAGCAGAGAGTACCGCTCCATCGGTGAATCCCGCACCTGTGTGCTCCTCCGGCTATAAGAGAAGGGAATGTTCCCCCAAGAGGGCATGGAATATACATGCGGGGGAGTCCCAGCAAGGGTGGGAATCCGGGTAAAGGTTGGTTTTAACCCTGAATCCCCAGATGTATCCACCAGTCCTGTGGTAGGTGGAGTGGCTGTGCCGGAAGCTAGTGCTAGCCCTGTTTACACAACTAAGTCAGACTTGGAGTACTTCACCCAGGACTTAGCAGTAAGCGCCTCCCTGGAGGCAAGTGTATTAAACAGTATGAGTGGAGAGGAGACCAAGCTCTCTCACTGTCAGCATCAGGCTGCCAGTGAATCCCTTAGATCAGAGCTGCTGGGGTCCCCTTCATACCTGTTTCCTGGGAAGGGTGATATAACCTGCATGCGGACCTCATCAACTAATGGCCTGCAGGGAGTCTCTGGGGATTATCTCTCCATCGTCGTAACTGTGGATAAGACTGATGCGCTGGTGGAGCGGGAAGGTTTGAGTGAGGTACCCGCTGCGCAGTGTGGGTTACAAGTGCAGCCACCTATTAGAACACATGAGGAGAAAGATGGGGGATCTGTCTGCAGTGAGGGGTTGGAGGGAGACTCTTTTGATAGCGAGACAATGGACATCCTCACCATTCCTGAGAAATCGCCGTTGATACCTGTGGAGGAAATCAGAGAGTTCATACACTCCTCTGTGGGTGCAAAGCATCGGCCTAAACTAGCATCGCTTCGCTGGCCGAGTCATCCTCAGACGGAAGGGGAAGAGGAATGCAGTGTCAAGGAATGACAGGCGGCAGCTGAAATCCTTCCTGGATGACCTGGTGAGGGACATCAGAGTGGAAAGCAGCCTCGCTCCTTCCGGAGACGGTGGGTCACAGGGTGACGTTGGCATCACTGGGGCCCGGAAAGCAAACAGCATTCTTGCTTCTTTTTCGGAATAGTGTGGTTGAGGGCGCCTCCGCTCTCACCGGGAAGGGTACTGGTGCTGAGGCCTGGTATACTCCCGACATGAAGCTCACTGTAGCTGGTCTAAATTTTAATGGTAGCAGGGGTTCTCTCCGCAGATAAAACAATATCGCAGTCCTCAGGCATGGGAGATATGCGGTGAATGACCTGTAGGGAAACCATCCCATCCCGGGAGACGAGTCCGCTTGGCTCCTGGAGTGGCCGGGAGGGGTCTACATGAGCCTCCTCAGCTCCAACTCTAGCGGGGTGGTGATCCTGTTGGCCTCGACCTTCCAGCCGGAAATGGTAAAAGCTCAGGATGACGTGCCCGGCCGCCTGCTCCATCTGGCTGTGCGCCTGGATGGTGAACCTCTGCATTTCATCAACGTGTATTCCCTGAGGAGCGGGGTGATCTGGGGGAGCACCCGACACACAGCGGCCACCGGGACAAGAGGGCCATCATGGAGGCGGAGAGCTTCTGGATGATAGCCTCTCCGAGATAGGGCACGGCCAGAATGTCCCGTGAGTTGATCCAGATGACCAGTGTGCTCGGGACGCCGGCCAACGAGACGGCAGTGACACTGCCACACACCGAAGATGCCCTCACCCGAACGGCGGCAGAGCGGGCGGCCGTCAGGATGGTCACCCTGCAGAATCGACAGGCCCCGGATTACCTACTGGCGGCCGTCAGGATGGTCACCCTGCAGAATCGACAGGCCCCGGATTACCTACTGGCGGCCGTCAGGATGGTCACCCTGCAGAATCGACAGGCCCCGGATTACCTACTGGCGGCCGTCAGGATGGTCACCCTGCAGTATCGACAGGCCCCGGATTACCTACTGGCGGCCGCCAGGATGGTCACCCTGCAGCATCGACAGGCCCCGGATTACCTACTGGCGGCTGATGGTGGTACCTGTGCAGTCATTGGTAAGGGGTGCTGCACGTTTACCCCTGACGTCTGGAGCAACATCACCCACTTGGCTGCTCACATTCGGGACTCGGTGGCAAAAATTCAAAAATCGAGGGACCAGCTCCTCCGGCACGACACCTCATGGGGAAACTGGTGGCCGTTTGGGTCCTCAGTGGGGTGGTGGGCTACTGTCATTCACTGATCGATTGCACTCAATCTCGTTATCATTCTGTGTGTATATTATGCTGTGCTTGTCAAACTATTCAGAGCACGTCTGCCTTTCTTTAGAAATAGTTAAGTGTAAGACTTCCATTAAGATATGTTACTTTCCTTCTCACTGCGTTACATGTAATGAATTGGCAGATTCAGGAGTGAAACTGGTGTCTGCGGCTCTGAGGAACCCGGAGTGTAAAATACAGAAACTGGAGTAAGTACCAGACTGTGGGAGATTGTGTTTACAGTCACTGGGTGTCTCACAGATTTTGGCGTGGATCCGACGGGTAGACTGTATTGGAGGGGTCGTGACTGTCACGTGACGAAACTGCCCACTACCTGGTCGGAAGGCACGCCACCTGCCAATCAAAGTTTGACCCCTCCTCGCCCATCAATGCGCACCTCACCATTGGTCCCTTTAATTAGCCTTCCTTGTACTTGGCCTCGAGCAATTGGCCTTTGTAATCGGCTTAATTCTGCTGGCACCCACCCATTACCCCCACTGTGAATTACCAGGGCAGGACCCTCCAGCCCTGCTGCACTATAAGGGATGCCACGTGTGCTGGACCCTTTCCCTTTGCCAACTCCGAGGGACCACCCTGCTTCACCCCAGGCTGAGAACCGTGGAACGGAGCTGGAGGAATTGTTGGTGAGCTGTGTATTGAATACTGTTGGGAGCGTTGATTACTGTCCCTAATAACATAGAGCCGAGCCTGCACAGAGTCAAGGGGTGGAAAGTATCGTATTGACTTTTCCCTTGGTTGTGCATGTGTGCGTGTACTTTGTTCCCAGGCGATTTTCCCACGTTCGATAGTAATTGTCGGTATGTGTTTTATTGCCGATCTGACTTTCCCCACGACTGCTGTAAATTGTGTGCGTGTTGCTTCTGTTGCCATTTTCCCACGCTTGACTTCTGTAAATAAAATCCTTTACTACCATTACTGTGTGTGTCCGAAGTCCTTGCCTTTGAGACCTACCGAATCTGTTTCCCCACTTAAACAATTGCTCAGCCAATTTACACTTTACTATGTTCATGCGATATGGGTGTTGTTTAATCGGTTTGGCTTGACCAATATCTATGTCATATACTGCGACCGTGGTTTGCTTGGGAACATCGGGAAATAAATCTTTAAACTTCAGAATTAATTCCTTCAGCTGATGTTCTTGCTTTGGCTGCAGGTGAGCCAACTTGTTCTCAATGTTTTCTAGAACAACCGAGTTCATTAGCCTAACTGGGACCACGTTTGGCTTGTGAAATGTCTCAGACGAGTCAATTGTTTCATTCTCAGGGTTGCCAGATTCATATGATTTGACAACAACACTCACTGCCTGTCAAAAAAAAGGCTTTATCATATTATCTGTAACACCTGTGTTAGTTTACGTCGGTCAGGTGTTTTAATAACATAATTCACATCATTAATTTGAGAGACTATTTCATACAGTCTGTTGAATTTCGCCTGAGGTGGATTCGTCAACATTGGAGAAAAAATAAGTTAAGATAAGATAAGATATCCCCCACCTGGTATTTTCTTTCGCAAGCCCGCTTATCAAACCAACACTTCATTTTGTTTTGAGAAATCTTTAAGTTTTGTCTTGCTAGAGTACAGGCCTGGTGTAGTTTATTTTTGAACTTCAAAACATAGTCTAACAAGTTAACATGTACATTCCCATCAACCCACTGTCCCTTTAACAAGGTCAAAGGTCACCTCACTCTGCGACCAAATACAAGTTCAAATGGACTAAAGCCCAGTGATTCCTGTACCGACTCTTACTGCGAACAAAAGCAAATATATTCCTTCATCCTAGTCTTTTCCATTTTCAACACAGTGTCTTTTGTTGGCGTGTGCGTGCGTGCCTCCGATTATGTATTTTTCAAGCCTTTACAAGGCACGGAGCGAGAGAGAGAGATTGTGCGATACACATTATGTCTTAATCATTGTTTTGAGGGTAGAATGAAATCTTTCTAGAACCCACTGTGATTCCGGATCGTACGCGGACGATGTAATTTGTTTAGCTCCCAGTTCATAAACTACCTGCTGGAATAATCCAGATGTAAAATTACTTCCTTGATCAGACTGAATTTCTTTAGGCAAACCAAATAAAGTAAAAAAAACTTGGTAACAGCCTTCACCACAGTTTTAACTTTAATATTTCTGAGAAGTATTGCCTCTGGGAATCTGGATGCAGTACACATAATAGTTAGCAAATACTGATGGCCAGCTTTAGTCTTTGGCAATGGGCAAACTCAATCCAGGATAACTTTAGAAGAGGGTTCACCGAATGCAGGTTTAGACCACAGTGGGGCCACTGGGATGACCTGATTAGGTTTACCCACAACTTGACAAGTGTTACAGGTTCTGCAAAAGGTCACAACATCTTTCCTCAAATTAGGCCAGTAAAATTATTTCATAATCCTGTTTACAGTTTTATTCACTCGAAAATGTCGACCTAATGGCATACTATGGGCCAAAGTTAAAATTTCAGCCCTATAAACTTTAGGAACTACAGCTTTGTGAAAAATTGCCCATTCCTCACTCGCTGGTATAGCAGGTGGCCTCCACTGCCTCATTAACACTCCATCCTCGAGATAATACCTTACTGGCACTTCCTTAATCTCATCATCTGAGACAGCTGTTTCTTTCAAAGCTTCAATCTCAGGGTCTCGGTTCTTTTCTGCTATAAACTCCTTCCTACACTGGGATAAATCTTTCTCATCAGACTTGCTACCTGAATCCTGTTGAAACAATGAAGGCAGAAAAGTCCCTGACAAGTCATCATAACCTGAATCCCAATTTTGGCTATCATGGGTATCAGAATCATGCTGCACAGAACTGTCTGTGTCGGCAGACATTTTAGCCATACCTCGAGTTACTTTGAGTTACTGCGCAGGAAGGATAAATGTTAAAATCCATCTGTGGGTCGTCACTGGTTGGCTTAGTTGTCAACTACACTACAGGAACAACTTTACCATCTGCCAGGTCATTCCCTAACAGCAAAGTAACATCTTCCACCGGTAAACTGGAGCATAATCCAATCTTAACAGGTCCAGAAACCAATCCTGACTGTAAAGTTACCTTGTGCAATGGCACAGAAACCATGCCACCCCCAATGCCTTTAATAAGATTTATCTCATCAGTGTCAGTCTCATCACCAAACTTTACAACGCTGTCTAATATAAGTGACTGAGAAGCCCCAGTATCTCAAACAATTTTCACTGGTAACGGGGTTGACCCTTCCTTTACTAATACAAACCCATCTGACATAAAATGATCAAACCCCTTCTTAACTCGGTCAGACCTCTCAGTCCTTAACTGAACCTCAACAGAATGTTCAGAACCCTGTGGGTTTATAGGTGCTTCAACATACTGAACACAGGCATTTGGGACTGCCTCCTTTTCCTTTTTCTTCTTCAGGATGGAACAATTAGCCATCATATGACCAGCTTTCTTACAATCGTAACAAGTAAGACCAGAATATTTCTCCTTCAACTGCTTCCCTTCATCCTTACTGTTGTCACTAGTCACAGCTTTAATTTCTGGTTTACCCTGCTGATCCCTGCTATTCTTTTGGAAGATCTTATTTGGGGTAAACTTAACCTTATGAGTTAAAGCAAACTAATCTGTTAATGTAGCAGACTCCCGTAAAGTGGCAGCATCCTTTTCATCTGAATATGTCTTTATGTCATCATAGACGCACCTTTTGAATTCTTCAATTAAAATCAACTCTTTCTATCTGTAAAAATCATCATTTATATTTTTATATGTGCACCAGCGGTCAAAGCACACAAACTTCTCAGAAGCAAATTCCATATAAGTCTGATTCACAGATTTCCACAGATTTCTAAACTTTTGCCTGTATGATTCTGGGACCAACTCATAAGCTTTGAGCACAGCCTGTTTCACTATGTCATAATTAGCTGCATTAGGGCAGAATGAGCTTGTTGAGCCTTACCCTTAATTATACTTTGTAACTAAAGAATCCAGCTTCCTTTCGGCCACTTTTGACTTTGAGCCACTTTATCAAAATGCAGGAAGTATTTACCAACCTCAGTCTCATCAAATGGAGGGACCAATTTAACTTCCTGGCTGGCAATAAACGGTGCAACCAACTCCTTTGAGACAGCAACTTCTTTCTCGAGCCTTAACTTCTCTATCACAAACTGCCTCTGTCTTTCTCCTTCTTCCCTCTGTTTTTCTGCTTCCTCAGCTTCAAAACATTTTTATGCTTCTTCTGTCTGTTTGTATGCCTCTTGAGCATCAAACCCCCTCTTTCTCTCGTTCTCTTCAGCCTCTAATTTAAGTACATCAATCTTCAATTGTTCCAGTCGTAACTGGATCTCCTCTTTACTCACAGGAAACCTCTTTAACACTTCTTTATCAAATACCTTCATAGATATATAGTGCTCAACTATTTTCCTCTGAATTTCTGGCTTTCTCATAGCCCCCTATGGTGGCTGCAATTCCCAGCCGCACCATCAACCGGGCATATTAATGTGTCCTGTAGCCGACTGTCCTCCTGATAATCTGGGAAACGACTGAGTGGCTGCATTACACCACCCTAAGTAGATGGGGCTGGATAATTGGATTGTGCCATTCTACTACAGCCAGAGGGGTGTTCTCTGGAGCTACTTCATTTATGGCATATCTTTTTAAGGAGAGGAATGTTTTCTCTCCCATGCAATTTACTATTGAATGGCCAGCATCCAATATAAGCCCACAGCCAGGAGCTCAGTGGTGTCTCTAGGTCTGAGGAGTATTTCGCTATGTTGTTGTAACCCAGTTTTGTTCCGTTTAGCTGATTCAAGTTTGGACTGTAGAACAGTTCTGTTGAGATTATAAACATTTTGGGTAATAAAACCCCTATTTTTTTCACCTGTACCTGCTCTCCCAGTTTTATGCTTCCCCTGGTCCTTCACACATTCTTTCCTCCTTAAGGTTCTGCCCATTCGCAATAGTCAGCAATTCATTCTTTTTTGCTTTTCCTAATGCCTCAGGGGGTTGGCGCTTCCAGACATATATAAATATCCATTGCTGCTGATTTCCACACACAAATAAATCAAAAGGGATTTTCCCCAATCAGATTGATAATTATTTGATCAATAAGCCCCCAAATTTGTTCATATCCCAGATGCAGGCCCCAATTTTGTTATGAACCATAATGCTTTAGAAACAAACCAGCAGCAATAGACTACACCTGGAGTCCAGTTTTGATGATAAAACCACTGTCTTTATTTGTAACTACTTATAAAATTGTAACTTAAACAATTTAAACAAAAGTTAAGTGTTATGTGTATAAATGTGTGTAAATATAACTCCCAAACTACTGAGCTCGGGGGAAACAAGGCTTGGAGTCTTGAGATGGTAAAGTTCAGTTCATCCACAGAATAGGTGATCAGAGAGAGATAGTTGTAATCCAGGGTAAATGTCGAGAGAAGGCAATTATGTCGAATTCCACAGGTTCCACCGTGGTAAAATGAGAGAACAGTCGCTGTAGATTTTATCCGTCGTTCCAAATCCACATACAAATTATCGCAGAAAGCGAATTGTCACAAGAGGTATCGTCGTCACACCCAGGAAAGGGTAAGACATAAGTGGTCTCCACAGGATACGCCAAATCCGATCCAAACCTATGGATCAAACGAGGTGACAACCACACATTCGATATACGGTGAATTGATAATTAACCCGCCCTTGTGGGCATAGGAAATTTCTGAAAAATGACCCTTGGCCACGAGATCCCTGGTTTCGATCCTTCCATTTTTCCTCCATCTCCGTCTGACTCTGAGCGTCCATGTCCTCGGTTAAAACTAAACAAGCTGCAAGTCAAACTGATTCACCTTCTTAACCTCACACTTTCTCTCTAAAAATGACAGTCCATAGCAAACGAAACCTAGGGATTCATAACAACGGCCACTCCCTGTTGTGATCTGACTGGTGTGCCAGTAGTTGAGATGACTGATTGAATCCTATCCCACATTCTGAGCAGGTGAACAGCTTCTCCCAGTGTGAACTCGCTGATGTCTCTGTAGGTAGGATGACTCAGTGAACCCCTTCCCACAGACTGAGCAGGTGAATGGCTTCTCCCCAGTGTGAACGCTCTGATGTACCTTCAGTTTAGATGAGGTAGTGAATCCTTTCCCGCACAGTGAGCAGGTGAACGGCTTCTCTCCAGTGTGAACTCACTGGTGCACCAGTAGGCTGGATGACTGAGTGAATCACTTCCCACAGACTCAGAAGGTGAATGGCTTCTCCCCAGTATGAACTGACTGGTGTGCCAGTAGTTGGGATGACCAAGTGAAACTCTTCCCACAGTCTGAGCAGGTGAACGGCTTCCCCCCAATGTGAACTTGCTGATGACTCTGTAGGTTAAAAGACTCAGTGAATCTCTTCCCACAGACTGAGCAGGTGAACAGCTTCTCCCCAGTGTGAACTCGCTGGTGTCTCTGTAGGTAGGATGACTCAGTGAATCCCTTCTCACAGACTGAGCAGGTGAATGGCTTCTCCCCAGTGTGAACTCGCTGATGTCTCTGTAGGTTGGATGAATCAGTGAATCTCTTCCCACAGACTGAGCAGGTGAACGGCTTCTCCCCCGTGTGAAATCGCTGATGACTCTGTAGGCTGGATGACTCAGTGAATCTCTTCCCACAGACTGAGCAGGTGAATGGCTTCTCCCCAGTGTGAAATCGCTGATGTCTCTGTAGGCTGGATGACTCAGTGAATCTCTTCCCACAGACTAAGCAGGTGAATGGCTTCTCCCCAGTGTGAACTCTCTGATGACTCTGTAGTCTGAATGACTGAGTGAATCCCCTCCCACAGACTGAGCAGGTGAATGGCCTCTCCCCAGTGTGATCTCGCTGATGTACCAGTAGGTTGGATGATGCAGTGAATCTCTTCCCACAGACAGAGCAGGTGAATGGCTTCTCCCCGGTGTGAACTCGCTGATGGACCAGTAGGCGGGATGACAGTGTGAATCCCTTCCCACATTCTGAGCAGGTGAACGGCTTTTCTCCAGTGTGAACAAACTGGTGTGCCAGTAGTTGGGATGACCAAGTGAATCTCTTCCCACAGACTGAGCAGGTGAACGGCTTCTCCCCGGTGTGAACTCGCTGATGTACCAGTAGGTGGGATGACACAGTGAATCTCCTTCCACATTCTGAGCAGGTGAACGGCTTCTCTCCAGTGTGAACTCGCTGATGACTCTGTAGGTTGGATGATTCAGTGAATCCCTTCCCACAGGCTGAGCAAGTGAACGGCTTCTCCCCAGTGTGAACTCGCTGATGGCTCAGTAGGTGGGATGACTGAGTGTATCCCTTCCCACAGACTATGCAGGTGAACGGCCGCCCCCTGGTGTGAAGTCGCTGGTGAGCCATTAGATCAGATAACCGAGAGAATCCCTTCCCCGAAATTCAGCAGATGACAGCCTGTGCCCAGTGTGATCTAACTGATTGGTGTGTCCACAGGTGGGATGACCAACAGAATCATTTCCCACACACAGAATGGCCTTGCCCAGTGTGAACCTGCTGATGTACTTTCAGTTGAGATAACCGAGTGAATCCATTCCCACTGTCTGAGCAGGTGAAAGGCCTTTCTCCTGTGTAAAATGACGGGCGTGCCAGTTGGTCAAATGACCAAGTTAACCCCCCCCCCCACAGTCTGAGCAGGAAGGATGGTCGATTGAATTCCTTGCTCCACTTCTTAAATATCTAGACAGAGACAACAAAACTGGTGTGCCGTGTTTGAGCTTCCTGGAGACAAATTCCTTCTTGTTTTTAACCTGTAAAAAGATTTACAAAATCCATCAATGGGTGTAGGACAATATTTCAGATGAGATTACATGAGTTGCCAAGGATTGATCTGGTATCACACTGTTACAGTGAGGTCCTACCCAAGTTGGACAGAGAAATCATCTCCTGACTGGGCAGAGTGCTGGTATCTGGAATGACCATCACTTCCCTGATGCTCTTCCTGTCTCTATAAGAATGGGGCATTTCTGCCGTCTCCAATCTGTGACCTGGCTCAGTTTGACTCTCCATTGGTATTATTCCCTGCTCCTGCTGAGCAGCATGGGTGCCTGGCCCCACAGTAACTGAAACAGTATCACACAAATAGTCTTTCTTGACGTGCAACTGGGATGTTCTCTTATGTATTATTAACTTAAAGTGCCACAATTTTAACGCCATATAAAAAATTCCTGCTGAGATGAATGGTTGGTCCACACAGCTGTTAAAAGGGCTTAGAGTGAATGTTTGTAATATTTCAGGTTCGTGTAGAAAAGTACAACACAGAAACAGGCCCTTTGGGCCACCTAGTCTTGTGCTGAACTATTTAAACTGCCCACTCCCATATATCCCTACCATCCAGGTACCTACACGAACCTCTTAAATGTTGAAATTGAGCTCACATGCACCACTTGTGATGGCTGCTCATTCCAAACCCAGATGACCATCTGTGTGAAGAAGTTTCCCCTCATGTTCCCCTTAACATTTCACCCTTCACCCTTAACCAATGGCCACTGGTTGTAGTCCCACACCAATCAGTGGTAAAAGCCAGCTTGAATTTACACCTTCCCTTTAGTTGAATATACTCAAACGGCGCTTTCTAAATGGTCACCTATGTTGATGTCATTGACAGGTCGAATAAATGCTATAAAAATGGCTATTCTACTGAAATTTTTATATATATTTCAAGCAGTTCCCTCTTTTGTTCCAAAAACATTATTTGATAAAATAGATTCTTTGATTTTATCTTATGTTTGGAATAATAAAGGCTCTAGAGTGAATAAACTTTTATTGCAAAAATCAAAATAAGATGGAGGACTGGCTTTACCAAACTTTAGATGTTATTATTGGGCAATTAATATTCGTTATATTACTTTTTGGATTTATGATACAGACGACCAAGATCGCCCTTCATGGTTACAGTTGGAGGAAAATTCAGTAATGGGGTTTTCGTTAGCTTCTTTATTAGGAGCTCCTCTTCCGTTTTTGTTCTCCAGAATAGGTAGACAAGCTCTTAACCCTATTGTTAAACATACTTTAAAAATTTGGTTTCAATTTCGTAGATTTTTTGAATTAAATTATTTTTTACTTTCTAGTAATGTTTATTCTAATTTCTTTTTTAAACCATCAACTTTGGATAAGGCTTTTTTAACATGGAAAATTAAGGGAATAAAGACTTTCTTAGATTTGTTTTTACAAGATTGTTTAATGTCTTTCTCACAGTTAATGGATAAATATGATATCTCTAATACACATTTTTTCAGGTATTTACAGGTTAGGAATTTCTTACGCGATTTTTTACCGAATTACCCCTTGGCCTGCTCTTCAAATTTGGCTTACGTTATTTTTCAGTTTAAACCTTTTCAAAAACAATTAATAGCTATCATGTATAAACAGTTAATGAATGCTCACATGTCGCCTAATGATAGGGTTCAACGTACCTGGGAAGTAGAACTTCAACATTCACTTTCAGATAATCAACGGAGTAAAATTTATTACTTAGTCAATAATTCATCTATCTGGTCACGCTATATCTTAATTCAGTTTAACATAGTACATAGGGCTCATATGTCCAAAGATAAATTGGCGCATATTTTACCGAATATAAGCCCTATTTGTGACAGATGTAACACAGAAATGGCTACTTTAACTCATATGTTTTGGTCATGTGTAAGTTTAAATAATTTTTGGAGGAATGTGTTTGGAATATTATCTGAAGTTATAGATATGGATGTTTAACCTAATCCACTTACAGCAATTTTTGGGATTATTCCAGAGGAAGCAAGCAAAGTGTCTGCTTCCACCCAACATGTGATAGCTTTTTCAACTTTACCGGCTAGGAGAGCTATTTTGCTACATTGGAAAGAATCTAACCCACCTACTGTTTTCTATTGGCTCTCCTCCATTATGTCATGTCCAAGCTTGCAGAAAATTAGAATCCGAACATTTGATACATCCTTTAATTTTGAACAAGCCTGGCGACCTTTCATTCAAAATTTTCACATGATTTAAATTTATTATTTTTTTAAAAATTCTCTTCGGGGAAAATCCTTATCCATGAAGGTTTGGAGATGACTGGAAGGATGTGTTTTTTTTCTCTCTGTTTTCTTTAATTTTATCCTCAATTGGACTGCCCAATCTTTCTTTTTCTTTCCTTTTTTTCTCTTTCTTTTTTTTTTGTTTTTTGTTTCAGTTTAGTTAGTGGGTTTTTTTCCTTATCAATAAAATCTCCAATCTTTTTTTATGATTATTATGAGTTATAGTTTTTTTTTGACCATTGTATATATAACAGGATAATATTTTACTTATTTGATTTTGATATTATATACTTTTTGTTTTTACTGTTGCTGTTTATATGTCTTTTATATTATCTACTTGTTAAACTCCTCTTCCGATTTGTATATTCTTTATTTGGAAATCAATAAAAAAGATTGAAAAATGAATTTACACCATCTATGCCCCTCTTTCACAATCAAATCTCCCCTCAATCTTCGACATTCCAAGGAATAAAGTCCTGAGAAGATGAACTGATCTCCAAAAGTCATGAAGTTAAAGATGAAACATTCTTTTCAACATTTTAAGCAAGATTAGAGTATTATTTTTGTTTTTACAATTTCAGAGTGGAAAAAAAAGGAAAGGAGCACCATGCAAAAGTTTGGGAACCCCAAGAGATTTGAGCTCTCAGATAACTGTTACCAAGGTCCAGCCCTTAATTAGCTTGTTAGAGCAATGGCTTGTTCACAGTCTTTTTTTTTTATTAAACTTTTTTTATTGTGTTTTCAAGTAATTACAGTCTTCATTAGGGAAAGGCAGATGTTGCAAATTTCAAAGCTCTATAAATACCCTGACTCCACAAACTTCGTCCCAACAATCAGAGCCATGGGCTCCTCTAAGTCCCTGCCTAGCACTGTGAAAATTAAAATACATGATGCCCACGAAGCTGGAGAAGGCTATAAGAAGATAGCAAAGCGTTTTCAGGTAGCCATTCCCTTAGTTCGTAATGTAATTAAGAAATGCCAGTTAACAGGAACGGTGGAGGTCAAGTTGAGGCCTGGAAGACCAAGAAATCCTTCCGAGAGGTCTGCTCATAGGATGACCAGAAAGGGAAATCAAAACCCCCGTTTGACTGCAAAAGACCTTCAGGAATATTTAGCCGACTGAAGTGGTGGTGCACTGTTCTACTGTGCAGGGACACCTACACAAATATGACTTTCATGGAAGAAACATCAGAAGAAAACCTTTCCTGTGCCCTCGTCACAAAATTCAGCTTCAGATATTTGCAAAGGAACATCTAAACAAGCCTTATGCATTTTGGAAACAAGTCCTCTGGACTGATGAAGTTAAAAAAGAACTGTTTGGCTGCAATGAGCAAAGGTATGTTTGGAGAAAAAAGGGTGCAGAATTTCATGAAAAGAACACCTCTGCAACTGTTAAGCACGGGGGTGGATTGATCATGCTTTGGGCTTGTGTTGCAGCCAGTGACACGGGGAACATTTCACTGGTAGAGGGAAGACTGAATTCCATTCAATACCAGCAAATTCTGGAAGCAAACATCACCCCGTCTGTAAAAAAGCTGAAAATTAAAAGAGGATGGCTTCTACAACAGGATAATGATCCTAAATGCACTTCAAAATCCACAATGGACTACCTCAGGAAGCGCAAGCTGAACATTTTGCCATGGACCTCACAGTCCCCCGACCGAAACATCATCAAAAATCCGTGGATAGACCTCAAAAGAGCAGTGCATGCAAGACGGCCCAAGAATCTCACAGAACTAGAAGCCTTTTGCAAGGAAGAATGGGCAAGAATGGGCAAGAATGGGCAAAAATCCCCAAACAAGAATTGAAAGACTCTTAGCTGGCTACAGAAAGCATTTAGAAGTTGTGATACTTGCCAAAGGGGTTGCTACTAAGTACTGACCATGCAGGGTGCCCAAACTTTCACTTCAGGCCCTTTTCCTTTTTTATTATTTTGAAACTGTAAATGATGGATACAAAAGAGTAATCTTGCTTAAAATATTAAAGAGTGTGTCATCTTTAACTTTATGCCTTTTGGAAATCAGGTCATTGTTTTACTCACTTAGCTATTCACAGGAACAGAAAGGTGCCCAAATTTTTGCATGTCACTGTATGCAATTTTCTTGCTAAATGATGCTTTAAAAAGTCGGGCTTTTAAATATCACTCCCCTTCTTTCTACTTGCAAATTCTCCAGCAATTTTTGCATCACCACAATACACACAGGTAACACCAGTTTCTGTATTGGGCATAAATATTTCCCCTGAACCCTCCCTCAGGTGACTGACGGTGATGAACTTGGTGATGCCAATGAATATGAAGGGAAGGGCAGTAGTCTGTCTCATTGGAGTCTGGCACTTTTGTGATCTGAAAGCTACTTGTTGCCCAGGGCAAAGTTGTTTGATATCATTATGTACCCAGACAGAATAGATCAAAACATATCCTCACGTGTAGAAAACTCCAGAACAAGCAACACACACAAAATGCTGGAGGAACTCAGCAGGCCGGGCAGCATCTACGGGAAAGAGTACTAATGCTGAGTTCCTCCGGCATTTTGTGTGAAATTCCTCCGGATTTCCAGCAGCTGCGGTTTTCTCTTGCTGCGGTTGGAGGCAGAACAAAGGTGATTTTCTCAACAGCTGATAGAAAGATTTTGTTCTCTTTTTTCCGAGTTCCTAATCCTTGCTTTCAGATTGCTCGAGCTCAGCTCTGTCTGTGAGATCTATCTGCTCCCATTTCCTGATTAGCCGGAAGCTCCCCGGGGCCCGCGTACGGATCGTGGGGCTGAGAGAGAGGAAAAAGACCTGCCTGTGCCGAGTTTGCGGGCTACAGTCTCCGGTTCTCACAGCAATTGTCACTCAATTAGAGTCGAAAAAGCCCTTACCTTTCCGCTCCTCCCGACATTTTGTATACTGCGCGCATGCGTAGTTATCGGAGACGGCAGCAACCCTGCGCCTGCGCATTTGATCGGTGCTTCAAACAACAGCGAAATTTTAATCGCGCGGCTTTATGGGTACTCACGGTGCCATTAAAAAGTTCTGCAAGCTTCGGTTTCATGTCCATATCTCAGTTTTTTTTTGTGTGTAGAAAACTCAGCAGCTTTCTTAACGCAAAAAGCGGCTCCCATAAACGATACACTCAATATCAACAGGCATTTCGTGTATCTAATGCCAAAGTTCACTCCCCTTACAAATGCAGATGTGAAACAAAAGAGATTCTGCTTTTGCTGGAAATACAAAGACGCACACACACACAATACTGAAGGAGCTCTGCAGTTCAGGCAGCAACTAAGCAGAGGAGTACACAGTCTAGACATGCTGAAGGGGCTCGGATTTAATGCTGCCCATTTATTCCTCTCCACATTTGCTGCCTGACCTGCTGATTACCTGCAATGTTTTGTAGAAATTAACCATTTTGTTTTTCAATTAACCAGTTTCCAAATGTTTCTCATCTTTCATTCATAGCCACATCCTGCTGATCTGGTTCCTCTTCCTCCTAATGCTCGTAACCTCCAGACCCCATCTCTTTCCAGAGCCCCAAAGCCCTGATTGGTGCTGGTAACTCTTTGGTTTCTGACTCTGCTCCACTGAAGATTCACTCGATAGTCGGCTGTCAGGCTTTAGAGGTGCATTGCAGCAACCCAGCTGTCTGAGGCACAGTCCTTTGAAATTGGTGAAAATGACACAAAATTTGAAAAGAGCAGGGAAATAGGAGTTTAACCACCTTAGTCCAGAGCCCTGGGGAAGGTCAAATACTCAGCGAGATCATCGTGTTAATTAGCCTGGGGAAAATCATGCAGGAAATTCATGCAGGTGTATAAGATGATGAGAGGCATTGATCGTGTGAAAAGTCAGAGGCTTTTTTCCCCCCAGGGCTGAGATGGCTAACACGTGGGGGGCATAGTTAAGGTGCTTGGAAGTAGTTCAATGGAGGTGTCAGAGGTATATTTTTTTATACAGATGGTGGTGGGTGTGTGGACTGCACTGCCAGCGACGGTGGTATAGACGGGTACAATTGAGTCTTTTAAGAGAATCTTAGAGAGGTACATGGAGCTTAGGAAAATAGAGGGTTCTGTCGTAGGGTAATTCTAGGCATTTTCTAGAGTTGGTTGCTGTGGGCCGAAGGGCCTGTAATTTGCTGCAGATTTCTCTGATTCTAAGAAATTCAAGGGAAATCTCTTCTCCCACGGAGTGGTGACAAGTTGCAACAGGGAGAGTGAGAGATAATTTTTAAAATACTGATATGGAACAGAAACCTGGGCAGAGAGCAGATAGACCGAGTGGCCTTTCTGGTGTACATTGTGAGTTTGGCAGTGACAGTAAGTACCTGCGACATGGGATTTGATACAGAATTGATTTATCTTTCACAGATCCACAATATTAAACGCCAGTGGGGCGCTGTCTTCTCCCGCATCTCCAACTCCACATTCAAGGATCGGTGGCATTCAAACGCTGGTAAAGGCAACACGTACAACACACTGGAGGAACTCAGCAGGTCGGGCAGCATCCATGAGAACGTTGTGTAGAGGGGGTTTCTTATTAGTATAAGGGGGCTTCTTCTTTGTGAGGGTTTATTTTTCTTTTTTGTTACTGCGTATGTTCATCAAATGGCTTTTTTGTTTTGTTAAAAGTAGGAATGCTTCTTTGTTGCAAGGGAGTGCTCGAAGCTTGTTTGGGTTAAATTTACTGATAACGGAAATTGTATTCATTTGTTAACCAATTGGAATTAATGTTATTCTCTCTTCTGGTTCTGTAAGCTACTGTTGGCGGGCTTTTGGGGAGATCGCCGCGAGGGGGTGACAGAGAGAGAGGACGCGATGCTGTAAACTGGGTGAGGAACGGACACCGAGTGGGGGTCCGAGGCCAGGATGTTCGGCGAGGAGAGAAGACGAAGATAGATGTGCTTGGTTGATCACTTCGAGTGGTCCTGAGCTACGAGTCGAGGAGTTCGGAGGGGATCAAATAGTGGCCAGAAGACTTTGTTAATTGAGCTCCAACGGTTGTACACGAAGTAGTTTGGACTTTGATAAGTCTTGGCGCCTTTTCTTTATTTTCTTTTCCTTTATATATATTGTATCATTATTAATCACATAGTTCTAGTAATATCTATAAAGTGTTATCATTTAATCGCATATGGTGTACTGTCTATTATTATTTATTAAACCCAGAGTTTCGAGCTGCTTGCGAGGACTTGTGTAATAGCCACGGGCCAGTACCGAATTCAAACGAGAGCCGGTGGTGGTACTGCCTGGGGCAAGTATCTGAGGGTGAGACCCTCTTAGTGGACGCTCCGAAATACCACGAGGGAGGGGAGTTGACCGCTGAAGACACCTCGGTGAGAGAGAGAGGTCGCGGCGACTGGGCCCTGAAGCCGTGGGAGACGTAGGCAGCGTGTGGGTGGAGTATAGTGCGGTGAAGAGCCACACTGTCATTGATCAGAATACGGCCCTGAGGGCCGAAGAGGCGATGGCCTGTCTGAGTGGTGCGAAGTGGTTTAAGGTGCTGGATCTGAGGAGTGGATTTTGCCAGATCCCGATGAGTGAGGCCGACAAGGAGAAGACGGCCTTTATAGGTCCCCTAGGATTCTTCCCGTCCGAAAAGATGCCACAGGGCATATCCGGAGCCCTTGCAACCTTCCCGCGGGGCATGTGGAAGACCATGGGGGATGTGTAGGTGTCTGGAGTTTTGGCGTATGTGGATGTTCTCCTGGCATTTCGATTTGCCTCGGGAGAATCTGAAGCGAGATTGTTGCAGGAGCGACTGAGAACTAAAGAGCTAAAGCTTTCTCTGGTCACGTGTCAGGTCTGGCGAAGGTCGCAGCCCGTGAGTGACAGTCTCTACGGAATCAAGTTTGATGTGGAGATGGAGAGGCCGAATTCTCAGCAGAAACCGGAGAAAGTGATCCGGAATCATTTGGAAGACCAAGAAAGTTATCTGATTAAGAGGAACAGCAAACCGAGAGCCCGGAGAGGGGAGTTTGAGGAGGTGAAGCAATTGCGGACAGATCTTGGAAGAGGGAAGCGGAAGCTTGAAGGGAACCTGAAGATGACCATCGACAGTCCAAATGAAGTGGAAACCCTGAAGGTTGACCTTGAAGAAGTCATCAGGAAGGAAAAGCTGGAGATAAGTGCAGTGAATACAGAATTGTTGAGACTGTGGCGGGAGTTGGAGGAGCCAGAGAGGAAGCTGATGTTTCGATTGCGGGAGGCTGAAGAGGCTGGGGGAGCAGTGCAGGCCACGTGCTTCCGTTTGGAGAAGATCAAACAGCAGCTACCGATCGCAGAAGTGAGGAAGAATACGGATTCGAAGGATGATGCGCTGAATGTGTGGTACATGCTGCCTTTTGCTAAATTCTCCTCGATTGAGGAAGAGACCTTTTGGCCCTTCTACCACTGAGTCAGGTGTAGTGGGGAGGATTAGCCGTGTACAGCAGGGGGCTCAGAGTTGCAAGGGGTTATGAGTGAGAGATTGAGAGAGTTGGCAAGCGGACCCGAGGTATCCCCGGTTGTGTCCGAGCCCGGAGGGTTTTGCTGAAGGGGTACGGAGATCTCGGAGGGTTAAGGAACTCCCAGATAAGTTGACCTATGTAGCGCCCGAGGAACAGGGCGTGAGGTCTACTGTTTGGGGAGCAATATCACAGTTTGTGCCTGGGTTAGGGTTTGTATTGGCAGGAAGAGTTGGGGAGTTATTTAGAAGTCATGAGGACATGACTTTTATTTGGTGGGGGGAGAGTGTAAATGGCGTTTCTTCTTTGTTACTCCGTCTGTTAATCAAAATGGCTTCTTTGTCTTGTTAAAAGTAAGAATGCTTCTTTGTTATAAAAGAGTGCTGGAAGCTTGTTTAGGTTAAAATTTACTGATAACGAGAATTGCATTCATTTGTTAACCAATTGGGATTAATGTTATTCTCTCTTCTGGGTCTGTAAGCTAGTTTTGGCGGGCTTTTGGGGAGCCGGCCCGAGGGGATGAGGGAGAGAGGACGCGATGCTGTAAGCTGGGTGACGGAACCAAGGCCAGGTTGTAGATGTACATCTGTACAAAAATGACAGGAAAAATATAAATGGACCGTGAGCAATGGCTACAACCGCGACAGCGCAGGGATCTACCTGCAAATTAACTGTGATTGTGCAGGTAGCTCTTTGCATTAGTTTCCATTCAATAGTACCGATTACAGAAACAACATACCATCTCGATTTCAGCCAATACCTAGGTTCAGCAGCAGATTCTATTGGTGCCAGATATTGTTACAATCAGAAACTATTTCTGCCCAATCAATTCTAAGTGCTGACTATAGACAGCGCAATGCGACAGATTATGTGAACACAGGACAGGGCCTTTCTGTGAAGTTTCTGTCCATATTCTACTTCAATCGACCGTTTAAACGTCGAAGTTTTGCAATTCCCGCGATGTGCTCTTCGGTCAGATTAAAGAATGTTTCAGTGTCGTCAGGGACAGTGAATATGGAGCACAGAAACAGATATAACGGCGGTCTGAAGTTATTTATTTATTTATAAGTCAATTTGCCAGATATTTAAAATATCCATTTTAGTAATGCAGTGAATAATGTTCCATGTTTGCCGGAGCATAGAGAGCAGGTGTTACTGAGGTTAAAGTAATGGAGAGCCCTGTCTGTTTACCTATGTCAGTCACCGAGGGATATACTGTGCCCATGACTGAAAGCAGGTTCCTCAAAATCGTTCTGCACAGCAGCCGCTTCATGTGACGTCACCGCCGACTGTGCGGTGAAGCTCCTGAAGTTTTGAGAGGTAGTTATGTCTCTCAGAATGCAGAATTCTGAGCAGCGCCAGTGTGACCACGGAGTTAATGTTACAATCCGCAGCCGCTTGCCATACTACAATTACCTATCATGGAGCATGAGAGTCTGTGGAACGCTCTGCTACAGTCTGCGGTGGAGGAAAAGTCTTGCTTACATCTCAAGCGCAAGTCTATCGTTTCCTGACCGGTCAGGGCATCAAAGGATATAGTGTGAAGACAGGTGTATGGGGTTGTGTGGAATTCGGGATCAGCCATGAACTGGCAGAGCAGACTCGATGGGCTGAATGGCCTAATTCTGACATTTCGTCTTCTGATCTTATGGTCCTCTGGAACTAGAATTGGAATATGGAGAGTCCTTCATATCCCTCCCGTCCATGTGTATTTGGTATTAGATTAATAAATCGGGGAGATGGGGAGTTAGAATCTCTGCTGAAATTAGAGAAAACACGTTCGACAATTAACTCCCACTCAACAGGAACAAATGTTGGCAATTATTTTCTCAGTGATTCTAGAACTAAAGGAGTTTATTCACGTTCATTGTTTAACACAAACATTAAGCGATTATAGCCATACCATCCGGACAACTGCTGTCGCAAGAAATCCCCTCCTCCACGGTAAACAGCGTGTTTTATTTCACAAGCAGGGGTTGTTGCCCCCACCCAACCGGAATGATTTGTGGAATTTGTCTCCCTGAAAGTCCACAAGACAAAATGACCATAAGACATCGGTGCAGAATCAGCCCATCAGATCCATCGAGTCTGCGCCGCCATTTCATCATGACTGATTCCGGTTCCGTCTGAGCCCCAGTCTCCTGCCTTCTCCGTGTATCCATTCATGCCCTGACCAATCAAGAGTCGATCAAACTCTTCCTTAAATATACATAAAGATTTGGCCTCCACAGCAGCCTGTAACAAAGAATTCTACACATTCACCGCTTCCTGGCAAAATAAATGCCTTCCAGAAGAACGCCTCTCCATTGTGAGGTTGTGTCCTCTGGTCTCAGACTCTCCCACCAGAGGAAACATCCTCTCCACATCCACTCCGTCAAACTCTTCAGTCAGGCTTCAATGACATCACCTCTTATCCTTCTGAAATCCAGTGAATACAGGCCCAGAGTCAAACACTTTTCATATGACAAGCCGTTCAATCGCAGAATCGTTTTCGTCAACTTCGTTTGAACTCCTTCCAGGTTCACAGCACTTTTTCTAAGGTAATGGCCTGAACTGCTGACAGTGCGGCCTCACCAGTGCTTTACAAAGTCTCAACAGGACATCTTTGCTTTTATATTCTATTACTCTTGAAATGAATGCAAATATTGCACCTGCCTTCCTCACCACGGACTCACCCGGAAAACTAACCTTTAGGGAATCCTACACAAGGACTCCCAAGTGCATTGGCGCCCTCGTGTTTTTTCGTAATTTCCCTCCGTTTCGAAAATACCCAATCCTTCCACTTCTTCAACCAAAGTGCCTGACAGTACATTTGAAGACACCGTGTTCCAACTGCCATTTCTTTGTCCACTCTCCTAATCTGGCTGTCCGTCCCCCCGTACCTCCTCAACTTCCTCAAAACTACCTGTCCCTCCACCCTTCTTCATATCACCTGAAACTTTTCAACAAGGTAATCAGTTACATCATCCAAATTCTGGCATACAACGCAAAAAGAAGCAGTCCCAACACCTGTCCCTGTGGAACACCACTGGCCATCGCCAGCTAACCAGAATAGGCTCGATTTATTCCCGCTCTTTGCCGCCTACCAATCAGCCACTGATTTATCTATGCCAGAATCTTTCCTGTAATACCACGAGTTCGTAACTTGTTAAGCAGCCTCACTATAGGAAGGATGTGGAAGCATTCGAAAGAGTACAGAGGAGATTTACCAGGAAGCTGCCCGGTTTAGAGAGTATGGATGATGATTAGAGATTAAGGGAGCTAGGGCTTTACTCTTTGGAGAGAAGGAGGATGAGAGGAGTCATGATAGAGATGTACAAGATATTAAGATGAATAGATAGAGTGGACAGCCAGCGCCTTTCCCCCAGGGCACCACTGCTCAGTACAAGAGGACATGGCTTTAAGTTAAGGGGAAGTAAGTTCAAGGGGGGTATTAGAGGAAGGGTTTTTACTCAGAGAGTGTTTGGTGCGTGGCATGCACTGCCTGAGTCAGTGGTGGAGGCAGATACACTAGTGAAGTTTAAGAGACTACTAGACAGGTATATGGAGGAATTTAAGGAGGGGGTTATATGTGAGGCACGGTTTGAGGGTCGGCACGACATTCTGGGCCAAAGGGCCTGTAATGTGCTGTACTATTCTATGTTTTATGTATGGAATCTTGTCAAAGGCCTTCTGAAAATCCGAGTACACAGTTTCGTTCGATTCTCCTTTACCTCTCCTGCTTGTTATTTCTTCAGATATTTCCAACAGATTTATCAGTCGAGATTGTCCTTTGAGGAAACCATGCTGACGACGGCTTATCTTATCACGTGATTCCAAGTACCGTCAGAGCTACTTAATAATAGACTCCAACACCTCTCCAACCCGAGATCAGCCTAACTGGCCTACAATTTCCTTTCTTCTAACTCTTTCCCTTCTGGAAGAGTGGAGTGACACATGAAAAATTCCAGTGTTCCGGAAACTTTCCAGATCCTAGTGCTTCTTGAATGATCATTACTAATGCTTCCACAATCTCTTCAGACACCGCTTTCAGAATCCTGGGATCTGCACCATCTGGTCCAGGTGACTAATCTTCCTTCAGACCTTTTAGTTCCCCAACAACCTTCTCTCCACTGATGGTAACTTCACACACTTCATGAACCATGACACCCGGAAATTCCACCATATTGCTCGTGTCGTCACAGTGAAGACTGATGCAAAATACTCAATCAGTTCGTCCGCCATTTCCTTTCCCCATTACTATCTCTCCAGCATCTTTTCCCAGCGTCCGACACCTAGTCTCACATTTTGCTTCCGACTGTATGTTTCGAAAGAAACTTGTGATATCCTCTCGGAATGTCGCTTATTCCAAAGGGCCAAATGATTTAACACGGGAAAGAGTGATGGGCTGATCCAAAATGGGAACCATGGAGGGAGTGAGGGAAGAACTTCAGTAAAAAATTGTTGTCAGAATGTCGTCTGGGAGGGAGAGATGCACTCACTGAAAATGTTCACCTGTGTTAAAATGCCCGAAGGGAGTTTATGACGACCTGATTGACAATCAGAGAAGGTGTGAGCCGCGGATTGAAAATGGCCACCCGTGCTGAAATGATGCACTGACCTCTTCAGGCTGTAGAGCGGGGAAGGTGTCTTCAATGGATTTCTGTGCCAACTGGAGGCGAGGTTTAAAGGTGCGAGTTGGTTAGCGTCAATCGAGACCATCTTCTACAGGGGACATGGAGAGCGCGAGAGCGTGATGGGAAGAGATTGGGGAAGATAGTGGGGAAAGCGAAGTGTAGAAGAGGAGAAAAGATGAGTGAAATCATCATCACCCCTGCGTCCTCCATCTCCACTTACCCTTCACATTTCTGTCCCTCTCTCCACCAGTCTTTCCACTCACTCTGCACTCTTTCAACCCCCTCGCTCTCCGCCCACACTCTCGCCTCTAGCTCTGCACCGCTCCGTCAGCAACCCCCTCACCACCACTTTACTCTCCTCTGCACATCCTTTGCCCTTCATTCCCCTTTCCCCCGGTCTATCCCTCTCTTCCCATCCCTCCGCTCCATTAACCCTACTTGTAAGCCTCATAATTTGTATAATCTCTATCAAATGTCCCGGAAATCTACATTCCAAGGAATAAAGTCCTAACCTATTCAATCTTTCCTTATAACGTAGGTCCCCCAATCGCGGCATTATCCGTGTAAATTCTCAAAGTATTCTTACAAACCTATTTACATATTTCATGCAGTTAAGTGACCAAAACTGCAGACAACACTCTACATTAGGCCTCACCAACTTCAACATAACATCCCATCTCCTGCACCCAGTACATGAAGTCCAATGCGTCAAAACATTTCCTTACGACCCTATCCACATAGGACGCCATTTCCAACGCATTGTGACCTTGTATTCCCCGAACCCATTGTTGTACACATCATCAGTGTCCTACTTTTAATCTGTAAACCCTAGCCTCCTGGTTCCTACCGAAGGTCCATTTGCTATTTATCCAGCTGATCCAAATCCCTCTGCAAGATATGTTGGCCTCCTTCGCTGTCCAATATACACTCACTTGGTGTACATACAGAAACTTGGTTAAGTACATGGATGGGAGGGCATGATCTGACGGATTTACAGTTCGACACAGAGATCGGGAGCAGTGCGTGGAAATCGCAATACCCCCAACCCCCGCCTCACCCCACAACGCCCCCTACCCCACCCCAGCGTCGGGTCGCAGAACCGGGGCCATGTGCGGTAAAAGTTTCGCTGTGGGATTCCGAGACGAGGGCCACAATCTCAACCATGACTAACATATTCGCCACTGTGGATAAATAACTGGTTAGTCTAATCATTCTGACCAGACGCACCACCTCTCACTCATCCATGTCTCCTCACTGCCGCTCCCCTTCACAGTGGACTCTTCTTCCAGCCTCTCCCTCTTCCCATCCAAATCGCTCCACTCTCCTCGCCACCCTCCACACTGCACTCATTCACTCATTTACGCTGCAAACTCGTCTCCCCCTTTCCTTTCTCTTGACGCGATTTTCACTCACCTCACCTTCCTCGCCACCCCTATAGCTCACCCCCACCACCTCGGTATCCTGCACACCCATCCTTCCTCACCCCTTTCTGTAGCCCACCACGCCGCCTCCCCCCCCCCACCAATTCCACCTTTCCATCCCAGTCTCCGTAAAAAAAACCCTCCCACTCCCTTTCTTTGAGCCCTCTATCCCTTTCTCTCTACCTCGCTCTCCTCACTCTCCAGCTCTCTCCCCTTGCTCCAACCATCTCTAAATCCCCCTCTCTATATCCCCCGTGACTGTCCACTCTCAACATCATACATTGCCAGGTGTGATGATGCGGCCATCACTGAATTGTGGCTGAAGGATGATTGCAGTTGGGAGCTGAATGCCCAAGGTTACATTTTATACAAGAGGGATAAGAAGGCAGGCAGAGTGGGTAGTGCGGCTCTACTGGTAAAGGTAGGGTGATGTTACATAGGACCGGAAGATGTTGAATCCTTGTGGATTGAGTTAAGAAACAGCAAGTGTAAAAAGACGCTGATGACAGTTATATAGAGGCCTCTAACAGTGGCTGGGAGGTGGACCACAGGTTACAACAGGTAATAGAAAAGGCGAGTCAAAAGGGCAATGTTATGGTAGTCATGGGACATGTTAACATGAAGGTCAACTGGGAAAATCAAGTTAGTAATGGATGTCAAGGGAGTGAGTTTGTTGAATGCCCGAGGGATAGCCTTTCAGAGCAGTTTGTCGTTGAGCCTACTGCGGAATCAGCTGTTCTGGATTGGGTGCTATACAATGAACGGGAGGCGATTAGGGAGCTTAAAGTAGAAGAACCTTTGGAAAATGTGATCGCAACACGAGTGCGAGCAACTAAAATCATCAGAAGGGAAAAAGATGAAATATGAAAGCAAGCTGAGAAATAATATCAACGTGGAATATAGAAGTTTTTCCCCAAGTGTATATTAAAAATAAAAGAGAAATTGGAGTGGATCAAGGACCGCTAGAAAACGAGGCAGGAGAAATTATAACCGGGTACAATGAGATGGCTGATGAAACTAATTGAGTATTTTGCATCAGTCTTCACTGTGGAAGACACTAACAACACGCCTGATGTTGTGGTGTGTGAAGGAAGAGAAGTGGGTGCAGTTACTATTACAAGAGAGAAGGTGCTCAAAATACTGAAAGACCTAAAGGTACACAAGTCACCGTGACCAGAAGAACTGCACCCTGTGGTGCTGAAAGAGGTAGCGTTAGAGATTCTGCTGGCATTAGAAATTATCTTGCGATAATCATTAGACTCCAGCATGGTGTCGGAGGACTGGAAAACTGCAGATGCCACTCCACTCTTTAAGAAAGGAGGAAGGCAGCAGAAAGGCAACTATAGACCAGTTAGCCTGACCTCAGTTGTTGGGAAGATGTTAGAATCAATTGTTAAGATTGAGATGATGCAGTATCTGGTGACACAGGACAAGATAATACAAAGTCAGCATGGTTTCTTTCAGGGAAAATCCTGCCTGACGACTCTTTTGGAATTCATGAAGGAGATTACAAGTAGATTAGATAAAGGTGATGAATTGGATGTTGTACATTTGGAACTCCAGAAGTCCTTTGACCAGGTGCACACACATGAACTGCTTACCAAGTTAAGAGTCCATGGTATTACAGGAAATTCACTAAAGTGGTTAGAGCATTGGCTGATTGGCAGGACGCAGGGAGTTAAAATAAAAAGGACCCTTTTCTGGTTGTTTGCCAGTCACTAGTTCCACAGGGGTCAGTAATGGGACCGCTTCTTTTTATGCTTTATATAAATGAGTTAGATAATGAAATAGATTGTTTTGTTGCCAAGTTTTCAGATGATGCGAAGGTTGATGAAGGAGCAATAGTGTTGAGGAAACAGGTAGGATGAAGAACGACTAAGATTAGGAGAATGGGGAAGAAAGTGGCAAATGAAGTTCAATGTGGGAAAATGCAGGGTCATGCAATTTGGTAGCAGAAACAAATGTGCGGACTATTTTCTAAACTGGGAGAAATTCCAGGAATCTAAGATGCAGGGGGAGATGGGAGTCCTTGTGCAGAACACCATGAAGGTCATCTTGCAGGCTCAGTCGGTGGTGAGGAAGGCAAATGCCATGTTAGCTTTCATTTCAAGAGGTCTAGCATACAAGAGCAAGGATCAGATGCTGAGGCCTTATAAGGCACTGGTGAGGCATCACCTTGAGTATTTTGAACAGCTTCGAGCCCGTCATCTTAGAAAAGATCTGCTGCCATTGGAGAGTGTCCAGAGGAGGTTCACAAGGATGATTCCAGGAATGAAAGGGTTATCACACGAGGAGCGTTACATGGCTCTGGATCTGTACTCGCTGGAATTCAGCAGGATGAGGGGAATATCATTGAACCCTTTCGAAAGGTCCGGACAGAGTGGGTGTGGAAAAGATGTGTTCCATCGTGGGACAGTCTAGGACAAGAGAGCACAGCCTCGTGATAGAGGGGCGCCCTTTCAAAACAGAACCGGAAAAATTTCCCGAGCCAAAGTATGTTGAATGTGTGGAATTCGTTGACACATGCAGCGATGGTGGTCAGATCGTTGGGTATGTTTAAGGCAGAGATTGTCAAGCTCTTGATTAGACATGACAATGAACATTACGGGGAGAAGAGCGGGAACTGCGATTGAGGAGGAGGGGAAAAGGTTTAGTTTTGATTAAATAGCGGAGCAGACTCGATAGGCCAGATGGCCTCATTCTACTCCCATGTCTTATGGTCTCTCTTTCGCCTCCTCTCTTTTCCCCACCATCTCTCCACACACTCACTTTCATCTGCAGCTACCCGCTCTCCACTTTCCACACACAACTTTCTCAACACCTCACTCTCCTCCCATTCCTCAGCAATGGAGGGAGGTAGCGTTCTACCTCTACCTCCACCCTCATATAAAGATCACTTAACAAGTCAGTAGCTCTGTAACCGCGAACGCTGCAGATTCCAGATTCTCGGTAATGTTCGTAATATTGAGGAAATCACAGTTAGGAACGCCACGGGCTAGCTTATGTATGTTGCCAGCGGCGGTGGAGGGGGGCGCTGGTAGTGGATTCAAATGCAAGACACAGACACTGAAGTACTGGGAGCAGGGCTAAGATTATCCAGAATGCAACGGAAGTCAGGAGGAAAGGACGCTGGACATGGATACAGGCCGTGGACGAGACAAGCAGACCGAGCCTGGTCTAGGACTTAGACTGTGAAAACAGGACCTGGATGAGGAACTTGGAACTAGATGTCTGGACTAGGACTCCGAGCCAGAGACTGGACAGGGATCCGGAACATGGGTCTTGACTCGGGCTCGGAACCTGGATCCAGTCGAGGATTCGGGACTAGGAACAGACTAGACACAAGATAGCACTGGGAACACAGGGACGTGGCTTGGACTAGACCAGGATCTTGGACGTGGCTAGGGCTGGACGAAGAATCCCCAGCACCAGGCTGGGCGAGGTACTCCTGGGCTCAGTGAGGCACCAGAACTGGATGAGGACACGAAGCTCGGACTTGGACGGTGCTGGAACACGGCGCCCTGACTTGATCTTGGAACACAGAGCCTTGGTGTTGGAGTACAGGGTCACAGAGCCGGGACCCCTCCTTGGGAACAGGTCTGAGAGCCGGCGTTCTACACAGAACACAGAACCAGGACCCCTCCTTGGGAACAGGACTTAGGGCCGGGGATCTACACAGAGTCAGGACCCTCCTAAGGCCAGGACTCTTTCCTTGACGGACACTAAACACAGGGACACAAAGAGATAGATTCAAACTCAGCAATAGATACCTCCATATCTTGGCATGGCGAGGCTCCAGTCTCACTCCGGCGGTTGAACTTGACGGCGATACAGGCAAGGACGCTGGCGAGGTTACAGGCAAGGTAGCAGGCGAAGGAAACTGACGAAGGTTAGTGCCAAAATAACTGTTTTTTAAAAAACTTTTTTTATTGAGTTTTCAGATAATTACAGAAAGAAGAAAAAAATACCCTTCCTCCTCCCCTTAGCACCTCCCCCTAACATCCCTATAGTAAAAGAAAGAAAGAAAGAAAGAAAGAAAGAAAGAAAGAAAGAAAGAAAGAAAGAAAGAAAGAAAGAAAGAAAGAGTGCCTGGATATCGGAAGATCCCCACATGCTCCACAGAGTTCGTAATAACTTTAGCATATATATTTATTTATTTCCCCAAATAACCAATTATTTTATCTTCAGAGCACCTATATAATCAATCCTGCCTTTTGTAAATAAGGGTGCCAAATTTTCAAAAATGTTTCATATTTATCTCTTAGATTATAAGTATTTTTTTCAAGTGGAATACCGCTGGAAATTTCATTCTTCCAACGATCTATACTTAAGTATGCATCCGATTTCCAAGTAAATGCAATAGCCTTTTTTGGCTACTGCCAGTGCTATTTTTATAAATTCTTTCTGATATTTATTCAATTTGGGTTTCGATTTTATCCCTTCAATATCGCCTAATAAAAATAATATTGGATTATGTGGAAGTTGTGTTCCAATAATTTGTTCCAATAAAACTCTTAAATTTGTCCAAAAAGGTTGAACTTTAGAACAAGACCAAGTAGAATGTAAAAAAGTACCAATTTCTTGGTTACATCGGAAGCACTGATCAGATAAATTTGGATTTAATTTATTTATTTTTTGTGGTGTAATATATAATTGATGTAAAAAATTATATTGCACTAATCTTAACCGGACATTTATTGTATTTGTCATACTATCAAAACATAGTCTTGACCAATTTGTTTCTGCAATTTTAATATTCAAGTCACTTTCCCATTTTTGTCTTGACTTATGGACTCCTTGTTTAAATGCCTGTTTTTGAATCAAGCTATACATACAAGAAATACAATTTTTAGTTTCATCTTTTTGAATTAAAGTTTCTATTTTATTAGATTTCGGCAATAACATTGTTTGACCCAATTTTTCTCTTAAATAAGCCCATAATTGGAAATTTAAAAAAGAGAGTTGTTTGATACTTTATATTTATTATTTAATGGATCAAATGACATTAATATACCTACTTCAAAACAATCTCCTATATATCTAATCCCTTTTTAAAACCAATTATATAAAAGTTGATTATCGATTGTAAAAGGAATAAGTCTATTTTGAATTAAAGATCTCTTTGCTAATAAAGATTTCTTTGTCTCATCATCAACATTTATCTTATTCCATAAGTCAATCAAATGTTTTAATATAGGAGATTCTTTCTTTTCCCGTATCCATTTAGATTCCCATTTATATATAAAATCTTCTGGTGTAGTTTCTCCTATTTTATTTAGTTCTATTCTAATCCATGCCGGTCTATCTTTCTCAAAAAAAGATGCAGTAAATCTAAGGTGACTTGCTTTATAATAATTCTTAAAATTTGGAAGTTGTAACCCTCCTAGATCAAATTTCCATGTCAATTTTTCCAACGATATTCTTGACATCTTACCTTTCCAAAGAAACTTCCTCGCATATTTATTTAACTCTTGAAAAAAAACTTCTGGGGTAATTGTATTGGTAGTGATTGAAATAAGTATTGTAGTCTAGGGAATATATTCATTTTTACGGTATTTACTCTACCTACTAATGTTATTGGTAATATCATCCATTTATCAAGATCTTCTTGAATTCTTTTCAATAATGCTAAGTACTTTAATTTGTATAAGTTCTTTATATCATTATCAACTCTTATACCTAAATATTTTATACCATTTGCCGGCCATCTAAACTGAGTTATTAATTGACATTGACTATAATCTCCTTTAGTAAGAGGTAAAATTTCACTTTTATCCCAATTTATTTTGTAACCTGATATTTTCACATATTCTTCTAATCTATAGGATAATTTACGCAAAGAGTGCAATGGGTTTCTTAAATAAAGCAGAACATATCAGAACATATCTGGGTCCATTCTAATTAATTCAGCTAATGGTTCTATCGCCAACACAAATAAAGCAGGTGTTAATGGACAACCTTGCCTAGTTGACCTTGTTAACTGAAATGGTGTTGACATTTGACCATTTGTCACTACTTTAGAGATATTATGAACCATGGCAGTTAAAAACAGACCAGACTTCTAAAGCGATAAATGCAATTCGAACAAGAGTAAATAAAATTACTTATAAACCTTTAGAAATTAATGAAACTTTCAAGAATTTTTATTCTAAATTGTATAAATCAGAATCACAAAATGAAAATGTCAAGATAGAAAGGTTTTTATCACAAATAACTCTTCCAGAATTAAATACGGAAGAACAGAGGGATTAGATATGCCTTTTACATTAAAAGAGGTTGAAGAAGCTCTAGGATCATTTCAAAGTAATAAATCTCCAGGAGAAGATGGTTTTCCGCCTGAATTTTATAAAAAGTTTAAAGATTTATTAATTCCTCCTTTTATGGAGTTAATACATAAAGCGGAAAGAACTCATAAACTTCCAGAATCTTTTTCGACAGCTATTTTAATAGTATTGCCAAAAAAAGACAGAGATCTTTTAAAGCCAACATCATATAGACCTATTTCTTTGTTAAACACTGATTATAAAATAATAGCAAAAATCTTATCTAACAGACTATCTAAATACTTACCAAAATTAATACATATGGATCAAATAGGATTTATTAAAAATAGACAATCGGCAGATAATGTAACTCGGTTATTTAGTATAATTCATTTGGCTCAAAAGAGGGAGGAAATTAGTGTGGCAGTTGCTTTAGATGCAGAAAAAGCATTTGATAGATTGGAATGGGATTTTTTATTTAAGGTATTGGAAAAATATGGATTAGGGGTATCTTTTATAAAATGGATTAACATAACTGTTGAGATAAGCTGCCGAACTAACTGCCAGGGATTCAGAAGTGCGGGAACAGGAAGAATGGAGAGAACAGTCCAGCAGCCTGAAGCTGAATTCCGAAACGATTTATGGAACCAGCCCAAAACGAGAATCAGGTGCCTCAATTTAGGCAGCTACTGGACCCAGGGAAAACAGAAAATCCCGGAATGAGGATCGATGAACCGGACCGTAAACCGGAATGCGGATTTCACGGACCGGACCATGACACTCACTCCAGTACAATCGCATGTTTATTATGATTGTTTTTATCAGTTAATCTGAGAGGGGGTAAGTTCAAAGAAGATGTGAGGCAAGTTCATTCACACAGAGATTGGTGGGTGTCTGGAATGCCTGGGGTGATGGTAGAGGCAGATATATTAGAGACTTTTAAGAGACGCTGAGACAGGCACATAAATGTGAAGAACATGGAGGGAGATGGACATTGTGCAGGCACAAGGAATCAGTTTAGAGGCCATTTGGTTGCTAATTTATTTGGTTGAGCTCAACATGATGGGCCGAACTTTGTTGACGTACTTTGTTACGTCAGCAATATTTCAATGTTATTTTCAGTTCGGTGCGTTGTTTTACCGTATCGAGCTGCAGAAATCCTTTCAGCATTTTGTCCAACTTTGCCAACTCATTCCTGATTCCCACATCACCCTCTGGGACTGGGAGCCTTTCCCCATCACCAGGTCTGAGGAAAAGCGGGGAATCCTCTGTCACGGTTTCCTTCTCTGTGAGTTCTGTGATTTCCTGTAAACATCGAAGGTGTTGAGTGACGGACTGAGTGAAGGAGAATGGAGAAGACATTATCTGCTCAATGATGAGACGTTCCAGTGACTTTGATCACAGGAACAGTCACTGGGCAGCCTGTACACCCATTCTGTAAATTACTGGTTTCGGTAATTAGCAGCAAAGCACATGACTGTGGAAATTACAAATCAGAATATTATTAGAGTCACAGAGCCCAGCAGCACTGGAACAGGCTTTTCAGCCCTTCTAGTCAATACGGACCCGTTTTTGTTTTTACTGCCAACAACCTGCATACACTTCCCATCCATGTCCTCACCCAAATTTCTCTTTAGTGTCTAACTCGAACCCACATCCACCACTTCCATTGGCAGCTCATTCCACACTCGCACCAACCTCTGAGTGAAGAATCCCCCTTCAGATTCCCCAAAAATATTTCACCTTTCACCCTGAAATATCAAGTATGACAGTGGGAATGTGTGTATTGAACCGGAGGAAATAGCAGAGGTACTTAATGAATACTTTACTTCAGTATTCACTATGGAAAAGGATCTTAGTGATTGTACTGATGACTTGCAGCAGACTGAAAAGCTTGAGCATGGAGATATTAAGAAAGAGGATGTGCTGCAGCTTTTGGAAAGCATCAATTTGGATAAGTCACTATGGATATGAACATTTGGAGAGGTATCATGTGATTAGTAATAGTCAGCATGACTTTGTGAAGGACAGTTCGTGCCTTACGAGCCCGATTGAATTTTTTGATGATGTGACTAAACACATTGATGAAGAAAGAGCAGTAGATGTAGTGTATATGGATTTCAGCAAGGCATTTGATAAGGTAAACCATGTAAGGCTTATTGAGAAAGTAAGGAGGCATAGGATCCAAGGGGACATTGCTTTGTGGATCCAGAACTGGCTTGCCCTCTGAAGGCAAAGAGTGGTTGTAGATGGGTCATATTCTGCATGGAGGCCGGTGACCAGTGGAGTGCCTCAGGGATCTGTTCTGGGACCCTTATTCTTTGTGTTCTTTATAAATGACCTGGATGAGGAAGTGGAGGGATGGGTTGGTAAGTTTGCTGATGACACAAAGGTTGGATGTTTTGTGGATAGTGTGGATGGCTGTCAGAGTTTACAGCGGGACATTGATAGCATGCAGAATAGGGCTGAGAAGTGGCAGATGGAGTTCAGCCCAGATAAGTGTGGTGGTTTATTTTGGTAGGTCAAATATGATGGCAGTGAAAATGTCGGGACTGAGATGAGGGGAAATGTCTCCACGCCGAGGGTGGTGAATGTCTGTAAATCCCCACCACCGAGGGCGGTGATGACTCGGTGATCGTCTTCACATAAAACAGAGGCTGGCAGATTTGTGGCGACCCAAGGGATCGAGAAAATGAGGATCGGCAAAAGCATGTGGCTGAGATGGGAGAGTAGCCTCCATCTTGCTGATGGGTAAAGGGGCCGAATGGCCTCCTCCTGTTGTTTCTCACTTAATGTTTCAGTGTTCCTGTCCAGTGAGGCCAGAGGAATGTGAATAGAAACGAGTGTTTATAAACATAGACTAATTTAAATGACAAACACGAGGAAATTTGCAGATGCTGGAAATTCAAGCAACACACACAAAATGCCGGTGGAACGCAGCAGGTTAGGCAGCATCTATAGGGAGAAGCGCTGTCCACGTTTCGGAACGTTTCAGGACTGACGAAGGGTCTCGGCCCGAAGCGTCGACAGTGCTTCTCCCTATAGATGCTGCCTGACCTGCTGCGTTCCACCAGCATTTTGTGTGCGTTGACGGATTTAAAAGAAACCTGCTCATTTTCTGTGTGGGTCTGAATTGTGTGTCGGGATGGAAAGTGAATCAGAACTATAACTCTGAGAACTCTGTGACCTGGGGCTGGAGGGAAAGGGATCGAGGAAGATATGGACGGAAAATCTAAATACGTATGGAAATGATATAGGGAAATAATGAAATAATGTGGGAAATGCGGCGGTGGGTAGGGCAGTATGTGAAGGGCGAGGAACAGTCACCGGTCACATGGGAGACCCTCCAGCGAAACGTGATCATGTTTTACCGCAGATCGGCAGCATTTGCGGGTTTGTTTCCGTGGCCCCGCCCACCGCATGTGACGCAAAATAACCACATTGCGCATGCTCACAGGCCCAAGCTAGGCAGTGATGATTTTTTCGTTCTTTGTGGAAGTGGGTCAGCGGTGGGTCCGGGTTCGGGATCGGGATCGGGATCGGGAGGGGGTCCTCGCCCCCTTGAACGGGGAGCCGGAGACGGATTATTCTCTGCGGGGCAACACCAACAAATTTCCCTTCGGTGAGTATTGAAGCCGGTCCCGATCGGGGAGGTCTGACGTTGAACAGTGAGTTAACTTTCCCGAACTCAAACAAGAGAAAATCTGCAGATGCTGGAAATGCGAACAACGCGCACAAAATGCTGGAGGAACTCAGCAGTCCGGGCAGCATCTAGGGGAAGAATACAGTCGACATTAGCGGCCGAAACCCTTCGGCAGGACTGGAGAATAAAAGGTGGGGGTGGGGAAGAGAGAGAGAAAGACAAGGTGATCGGTGAAACCTGAAGGGGGAGGGGATGAACTTTCCCGAACTGGCGGCCTCGCCTCGCTTCCTTCACAGAATCTGCCGGGGTCGGTCCGGGTTGTGAGACCTACACACCGAACCGTCTGAGATGAGCCGCCGCTCAGCCCGTGTTGTTCTGGTCCTATTAGCCGGATGAAGTAAAACATGTTTCTGTATTGTTACTGACAGAGAATTGTATAATTGCTGTTCTGTGTGTTATCTGAATGTACTTGCCTGTGATGCTGCTACGTCAAGTACACTGTTAAATGCAAAACCCTGAACAGTGTTGATAATCAGAGGGATCTTAGACTCCAAGTTCATCGCTCCCTGAAAGAGACTGCACAGATTGATCGGGTGGTTAAGAAGGCAAATGGCATGGTTGTCTTTATCAGTTTAAGCATTGAGTTCAAAAGTCGGGAAGTTGTGTTGCAGATTTATAAAACTAGTTAGACCACATCTGGAGTGTTTCATTCAGTTCTGGTCGCCCCCATTCTCGGAAGGATATCGGGGCTTTGGAGTGGGCGCAGAAAAGGTTTACCAGGATATTGCCTGGATTAGAGGGCCTGAGCTTTAACGGGAGGTTGGACAAAATTGTGTTGTTTTCTCCGGAGCCGTGCCAGCTGGAGTGAGACTGGATGGATGTTTATAAGATTACCAGAGGATTAGAAGCCATGTCTCAGAAAGGCAGCGTCCATTATCAAGGACCTCCAGCACCCAGGGCATGTGGTTTTCTCAATGTTACCAGCAGGTAAGGAGGTACAGAAGTCTGAAGGCTCACACTCAGTGATTCAGGAACAGTTTCTTCCCCTCTGCCGTCCGATTGCTAAATGGATATTGAACCCCTGAACACTACCTCACATTTAAAATATATAGTATTTCTGTTTGTTGCACGATTTTTAATTTATTCACAGAAACATAGAAAACCTACAGCACAATACAAGCCCTTCTGGAGATCTGCACTAAAAACTGAAAATGTTTGAAGTCATGCTGCCAAAATGTTATTAACCTGAATTGTAAAGATTGTTTCTCTCCCCACTGCTGTTCCTTACATGCTGAGCAGTTTGGTAATTCCAATTTCTTTTTATTACATTCACTCTGGATTGGTTTATGTTTCCTGAAATGTACCGGTTTTAATGTGGAAGTGGAAATGGCTCACTCTGTGACAGTTGAACAATAAAGTAACCACAACTTTTCCCTGCGAATTACCCTAGTGCCAATTAGTTTGTTATTCCTAGAAATGTGTTCAGTACAGTTGTTGTGAACAAGGTTTACAAGAATAATCTCAGGAATGTTCGGCGTTATGTATGAGGAGCATTTGATTGTTTTGGACCTGTGCTCAATGGAGTTCAGAGGGACGGTGGGGGTGGTGGAGGGATGTATGGTTAAGTAAACCTGCTGAATGCTGAAAAGCCTGGATACAGTGGACATGGAGCGGATGTTTCCATTAGACTGTGATCTGACAGCACAGTCTCGGAATAAAGAAGCTTCCCTTTAAAACTGAGTGGAGAAAAAAATTTGGCCAGAAGATGTCTGATCTGTGGAATTTGTTGCCACAGAGGTTGGTTGAAGCTGCCATTTGGGTATATTTATGACAGAGATTAACATATTCATGATTGGTGAGTAGCTCAGGGTTACAGGAGGAAGGCAGGAATATGGTGTTGGAATGAAAATCAGCTGTGGTTAAATGGTGGGGCAGACCAGATGGATCAAATCACTTAATTCTGTTGCTGACTGAGTGATGGCTCCTCCTTATCCCATATTGTTTTGTTCTTAGTAACATTAACCAGAAATGTTTGGTTCTCCTTTTTATTGTTATTGTGCTTCATTATCTCTCTGGTTCAAGTTAGACCTGCGGTGAGAGGTTTATTGGAAGAAAAACCCCAACTAGAAGCAAACCACGGCTGAAGACGAGGGAACAGCAACAAGTGAACCAGCCTGAGGACTGAGAGCATTAACTGGAGAGAACAGCTCTGCCTCAAGAGACTCTGAGATTCCATTGATTCAGTCAGGAGAAAGTTTGGTGAGTCTCATTTACTCAAACACTGATCTTTTAGACATTACATAGCTGTGTAAGGGAAGGTGGGATATAGTTGCAGTGAGACTGAATGTGCCCAGAACAACCAGTTATGCCTCTGTCAGACCCAGTTGCAATCACTCCAGGTCTGGTAATGAGCTTCCAGCAGTCCAGCCCTTTAAAACCACTCCTATTCTGTGGAAGTCGAATCTGGATAAAGTCAATCTGAGACCATACAGTACAAACTCTTTATTCCAAGCACCCGGGGCTTACTCAGTTAGTCGCTCAAACAGGAACAGTCTGTGACTGTTCCCACCCAATCCACTAACTGACTAACAATTCCCCTTACACCACAGATATATCCGTCCAGATACCCCCACACAAGACAGGCTGGAGCCAAAGATATTTACTACATGACAGGCTGGAGTCCCTAAAGACAAACTACAAAATAGTCATAATGGTTTACACACACAGAACAGACTGAAGCTATCCTATCTCTACATGTGAATGCGCAAGGAGATAAGCATCTTGAAACCCTAGCTAGCTGCCCGCAAGAAGAAATATGGCTCAGCACATCGGTTGATCATCAGCAGTTTCTTTCAGAAAAACAGGCTGCTATTGTTTAACGAAGTGTTAACCATTTTACAGACTTTATCCTTCCCTCCTTTTGATCATTACATTATCAACAACGCGGTAACTTTTTACAGAGAAAGCAACTGACGACAGCATTGACTTATCAGTGGGTAAAGACAGTATACAACAGTAATTGTAACAAAGATATGTACAACTATTAGGACATAATGCAGTATCATGCCCCACATATTACCAAACAGGCCTTCAAAGATCACCATTTCGACCCTTCGGTGAACCCGTGTAAATCCTGCCCTACTTTCTTGATGCTGTCAATCTCCTTTGCAGTGTGCTCGGAGAGGGGTGTAATGTTAGTAGATTCATCAGGGATATACGTGCAGCATTCTGTGTCAATAACAGCACAGGTTCCCTATTTCTCAGCTGGGATAAACTTTAAAGCTGTATGATTCTGTGTGACTGTTTGCCAGTTTGCAATCATTTCAGTGGATGTTTCTGTCAGGGCCCCTGCAGTATTGTGGCCAGCTCCTCAAGTGCTGTATCCAAATTGATTATCTCTCGTGAATTCCTGGCTACTCCATAGGAGAGAAAAGTAATCATCCAAAATCAATCAGTCTCAGTTGTTCCTCTTGGCTGCTGGGCACCTGCAGGTATGGCCAGGATGCATGTTTCCCAGTATTGGAAGTTCCATTTGATGGGGGCCTGAGACACCATCCCTCAAAACACTGACAGCCACAGTCATCTCTGACTGGACCACAGGTCCTCATCTCACTTCCCCGGATGTTATTTGAGAAAGCCCAGGCTGAGAGTTCCTCACTCTGGTTGAGCAGGATTACTGACATTGGAACCATAGTTTTACCATGCTGTGGAATTTCAGCACAAACCCAGCAGGACCCTAGTTCTACCTGTTTGGCATAGGTATGACAGAAAGACGGAAATGTGTTAACTTGGGGGCCCCCGGACGCTGGGGTGAGCCCTCTCAAAGACATAAACATGAACACCACTAACAACCAATACATTCCCGTTAGTCCGAGAGAGACCTTCTACACAGTTCCTTCAGTAACATGTTTGGCGCCTAATGATGTATCCACCAAGATTGCCCCTTCAGTTTCACAGCTGTGGGAGTGGTCGGTAACACCTGATATGGTCCTCTCCTCCGAGGTCCAAGATTCCCTTAATCCCAGTTCTTCATCAGGAAAAAAAAGTCCCACGTTCCATGGTGCGGAGTAGTTCTCTTCCTTGTAAGCCTGTCATACCTGTGAATGTATGCTTGGAAAATCTTGGTTAGTTGGCATATATATTTCCCCATGTCTTCCCCTCGCGTATGAATATCCAATTTTGCTGGTAGACTTTCTGGGAGCAATGATACACAAGGTCTTAGTCCCCAGGGTGTTTTCATGGGCCATCCATAAATGATTTCAGCTGGTGACAACCCTGTTTTCCCCTGTGGGGTAACCCTCATGTGGAACTGGGTAACGGAAGGACCTTCAACCAAGTGAGTCCAGTCTCCGCTGCTGGTCTGGCCAGTTTACTCTTCAGAATGCCATTGGCTCTCTCCACTCTGCCAGCGGCCCGTGGGTGGTGTACACAGTGGAATTGTTGCTGGATAGCTAGTTCGTTACATACGCCTTTGTTTACCTTCATCACAAAGTGTGGGTCATTGTCAGAGCTCAGCATCTCTGGCAGGCCGTACCTGGGAAGTATTTCCCGTAATAATACCCTCACAACAGTCATAACAGTATTATTGGTAGTTGGAACAGCTTCAACCCATCTACTAAACACATCTATAATAACTAAGCAGTATCTATAGCAATGTGCTCTAGGCAATTCAATAAAATCAACTTGTAGACACAAAAAGTTCCACCTGGCAAGGGACTTGTACCATGTTTGCAGGGTACAGGATACCAACTATTCCCTCCTTTCCCAGGTGTGTACAATTATGTATATAATTGACCAATATTGGTAAAAACTGTGTAGGAACACAAACCTGTCCCACTGGGTGATCCAAAAACCTATGTTGGGGTCTTTCTGGCACCCCATCTGGGACCTCAGTTTTCACTTCTCCTCAGAGGCGTCCCCCTGAGAAGAACAAAACTCGAGGTAGCTGTAGAGCAGTGAGTAAGTTGTTTACAAAGGTGGCATTACTAATGGGGTGGCCAGAGGAAGTCAGGAATCCCAATGTTCCCAGAGAGCCCTGTAGTCATATACAATTCCAAATGTATAACGGGAGTCTGTGTAAACGTTCCCACTTTAGTCTGTTGCTGGGATACAGGCACGAGTCAGAGCAAACAGCTCAGCCTTCTGGGTGGAGACAGCCGCTTCAAAAGAGGCTTGCTCAATTACTTCACTGTCCGTCACTATCGCATAGTCAGAATATCATTTTCCTGCTGGATCCACAAAGGAGCTTCCATCCTCATAAAACGTTGCCTCGGGATTGAGGGGATATTGCTAAATGGATGGGAGAGTCTGTCCTTCTTTCATGGTGATCCAGACAGGGGGACAGTTGGTGCGACAGATTTCTTGGCCTGAAATTACACAGGGATGGGATACAGCGTCTTGGGATCGGTCAATATTAAAAGGTTGTCTTAACAGATATCCCGTCTTCACCTCATACTCCTTCCCGTATTGGACTAGACCTGCGGCCAAGTGTTGCCAGTCTACATCGGTGCTGGAGGCTTGTTTCGTTAGGGTGTAGGCCAGGAACCCTGGGCTCTTTGGCTTGAACCCAGTGCAAACCCTAATGGTGGTATGGGGAACTACCAGTTCTGTCTGTCGCCAAAGGAAATCTGGAAATTCGGCCAGTAATGCAATACCGTCTCTTCCTTTAACCTGTCTAATCACCATGACTGGGAACTTCTGTCCGTCGAGGGGTGCATAATATTGGCTTTCCTCAGTGGCGCACACCGTAGGGTCAAAGCACAGAGTCACATGAGGGTCGGCTGCTGGCAGAAGGAGTGGAGTCCAAATTAAGTGCCCTCCACTTGGGGGCCGAAAACTGGGGAAGCTGTCGGTTGTTCACCTGTCAAGGGTGACAGCATTGTCTCTGCAAAGAATCTCGACTTCCAACAGACGGAGCAAGTCTCTCCCTGCTAGATTACACCCCCGTCTGGTGGTGACTGTAAATGAAACCTCACACTGGCTCCCCTGGAATTCCACCTGCAGTGGCTGGGTACGTGAATATGTACGTTCCGTGCCTTCAAACCCTGACAGAGTGATTATAATGTCTGATAGCTGGAATCCCTTTTCCGATACTATTTCCTGATTGAGTGTTGTGGTTGCCCTCATATCAATCATAAACGGAACTGGATTTCCAGCAACTTGCAATATTACATTGGGCTCTTCCTGAGGGTTGGCACTCATGGTTGGAAGCATCTTCTTGTCAATTTCTAAACGGGTTGTTGTCCCCACCTGTCCCTTGGTAGGTTTTTGCTCCCATTTCTGTTCCTCAGATAAAGCCCGTTCGCATCCTTCTTCCCACTGAACATGTTCACTTTAAATATTAGTTCCCTTCGGGGTTGATCGAGATTCGAAAGTTGGGTCCTAATAATATGTCAAAGCTTGTCGCAATCGATTTCAGTAATTGTCAGGCCAATCCATATTATTTGTTTTAATCATGTTGGCTAACTTAGTTGGTAAGCATTGGAGCAGTAGGGCATTGAACTGGGGGGACAGATTCCCTTCATTAAAGTCTTGGTCTCCTGCGAAGGTGCCGTAGCAGGCCACAAATTGCTCTCAATAGTCTGGTCCCGATTCCCCAGGCTTAGGTTTGCATTCAGGTACTGCTGTTCAGGAGGATTTAAACTAATGTTGCAGGGGGATAGGAACAAGTGCAGAGAGACAGAGGGGTGCAAAATGAGAGTAGCAAAATTCCATATCCACCGTCAACCCTTTAAGTATCATTTGCCAATCTATCTTAGCTAATTCATATCTCATACCTTCAAAGCTACCCTTCTTTAAGTTTAGAACCTTTGTTTCTGAATTAACTCTCCATCTTAATGAAGAATTCCACCATATTATGGTCATTCTTGCCCAAGGGGCCTCGCACAACAAGATTGCTAACTAACCCTTCCTGTTTGCTCAATATCCAATGTGGAATTGCCTGCTCTCTAGTTGGTTCCTCAACATTCATATGCAATGGCAAGCATTTAAAGATTGCAAGGATGAACTACAGCAAGTGTTCTTCCAGTTTGGCAATAGAATAAACCAGGGAAGGTAGTGCACCCGTGGCTGACAGGGGAAACTAGGGATAGTATCAAGTCCAAAGAAGTAACATACAAATTAGCCAGAAAAAGTGGCACACCTGAGGACTGGGAGAAATTCAGAGTCCAGCAGAGGAGGACAATGGGATTAATTAGGAAAGGGAAAAAATATTATGAGAGAAAGCTGGCAGGGTACATTAAAACTGACTGTAAAAGGTTTTATAGATAAGTGAAAAGAAAAAGATTGGTTAAGACAAATGTAGGTCCCTTACAGTTAGAATCAGGTGAATTGGTCATACGGAACAAGGACATGGCAGACCAATTCAATAACTACTTCAGTTCTGTCTTCACTAAGGAGGACATAAATAATCTTCTGGAAATAGTAGAGGACCGAGGGTCTAGGGAGATGAAGGAACTGAGGGAAATACATGTTAGTAGGGAAGTGGTGTTAGGTAAATTGAAGGGATTAAAGGCAGATAAATCCCCAGGGCAAGATGGTCTGCATCCCAGAGTGCTTAAGAAATTAGCCCAAGAAATAGTGGATGCATTAGTGATAATTTTTCAAAACTCCTTAGATTCTGGATTAGATAGATAGATAGATACTTTATTCATCCCCATGGGGAAATTCAACTTTTTTTCCAATGTCCCATACACTTGCTGTAGCAAAACTTAATTACATACAATACTTAACTCAGTAAAAAAAAATATGATATGCATCTAAGTCACCGTCTCAAAAAGCATTAATAGCTTTAAAAAGTTCTTAAGTCCTGGAGGTAGAATTGTAAAGCCTAATGGCATTGGGGAGTATTGACCTCTTCATCCTGTCTGAGGAGCATTGCATCGATAGTAACCTGTCACTGAAACTGCTTCTCTGTCTCTGGATGGTGCTATGTAGAGGATGTTCAGAGTTATCCATAATTGACCGTAGCCTACTCAGCGCCCTTCGTTCAGCTACCGATGTTAAACTCTCCAGTACTTTGCCCACGACAGAGCCCGCCTTCCTTACCAGCTTATCAAGACGTGAGGCGTCCCTCTTCTTAATGCTTCCTCCCCAACACGCCACCACAAAGAAGAGGGCGCTCTCCACAACTGACCTATAGAACATCTTCAGCATCTCACTACAGACATTGAATGACGCCAGCCTTCTTAGGAAGTACATTCGACTCTGTGCCTTCCTGCACAAGGCATCTGTGTTGGCAGTCCAGTCAAGCTTCTCGTCTAACTGTACTCCCAGATACTTGTAGGTCTTAACCTGCTCCACACGTTCTCCATTAATGATCACTGGCTCCATATGGGGCCTAGATCTCCTAAAGTCCACCACCATCTCCTTGGTCTTGGTGATATTGAGACGCAGGTAGTTTGAGTTGCACCATATCACAAAGTCCTGTATCAGTTTCCTATACTCTTCCTCCTGTCCATTCCTGACACACCCCACTATGGCCGTGTCATCAGCGAACTTCTGCACATGGCAGGACTCTGAGTTATATTGGAAGTCTGATGTGTACAGGGTGAACAGGACCGGAGAGAGTATGGTTCCCTGCGGCGCCCCTGTGCTGCTGACCACCGTGTCAGACCTACAGTCTCCCAACCGCACATACTGAGGTCTATCTGTCAAGTAGTCCACTATCCAATCCACCATGTGAGAGTCTACTCCCATCTCCGTTAGTTTGTGCCTTAAGATCTTGGGCTGGATGGTGTTAAAGGCACTAGAGAAGTCAAGGAATGTAATCCTCACAGCACAACTGACCCCCTCTAGGTGAGAGAGTGATTTGTGCAGCAAATACGTGATGGCATCCTCCACTCCCACCTTCTCCTTATATGCAAACTGAAGAGGATCCTGGGCGTGCCTGGTTTGTGGCCTCAGATTCTATATTATCAGCCGCTCCATGGTCTTCATCACGTGCGACGTCAAGGCAACAGGTCTGAAGTCATTCAACTCCTTTGGTTGTGGTTTCTTCGGTACCGGGACAATACAGGATGTCTTCCACTGTCTGGGTTCTCTTCTCTGCTCCAGGCTCATGTTGAAGATACGCTGTAGTGGTTCTCCCAGCTCAGTCGCACAGGCCCTCAGTAATCATGGGGAAACTCCATCCGGTCCAGCCGCCTTGCTGGTACAGATCTTCCTCAGTTGACCTACCACCTGTGCAGCCATAATCCTGGGCGTGGGCAAGGTCTCCTGTGATTGGCTATTTTCCTGTGAGGGAAGTAAGCCTGGTGTGGATTTCTGCGGTGAGGATGAGATTGAGCTGTCGAACCTGTTGAAGAAGTTGTTCAGCTGGTTCGCTTTCTCCACATCTCCACTTATGTTCGCCGTCCGCTTTGCACCGCATCCGGTGATGATCTTCATCCCATCCCACACCTCCTTCATGCTTTTTTCATGCTTTCCTGAGGATTGGAGGGTGGCTAATGTGACCTCACTTTTTTTTAAAAATGAGGGGAGAGAGAAACCAGGAAATTATAGACCGGTTAGCCTGACATCGGTGGTGGGGAAAATGCTAGAGTTGGTTGTGAAAATGTGATAACAGCACATTTGGAAAGAGGTGAAATAATTGGACAAAGTCAGCACGGATTTGTGAAAGGAAAATCATGTCTGTCGAATCTTACAGAATTTTTTGAGGATGTAACTAGTAGAATGGATGGGGAGAATAAGTGGATGTCGTATATTTAGATTTTCAAAAGTCTTTTGACAAGGTCCCACACAGGAGATTAGTGTGCAAACTTAAAGCACACAGTATTGGCGGTATGCTATTGATGTGGATAGAGAATTGGTTGGTAACCAGGAAGCAAAGAGTGGGAATAAGCGGGACCTTTTCAGATTGGCAGGCAGTCACAAGTGGGGTACTGCAAGGCTCAGTGCTGGGACCCCAGTTGTTTACAATATATATTAATGATTTAGACGAGGGAATTAAATGCAGCATCTCCAAGTTTGCAGATGACACGAAGCTGGGCGGCAGTGTTAGCTGTGAGGATGCAGGGTGACTTGGATAGGTTAGGTGTGTAGGCAAATTCATGGCAGATGCAATTTAATGTGGATAAATGTGAGGTTATTCACTTTGGTTGCAAGAACAGGAAAACAGATTATTATCTGAATGGCCAATTAGGAAAAGGGGAGGTGCAATGAGACCTGGGTGTCATTGTACACCAGTCATTGAAAGTGGGCATGCAGGTCCCTCAGGCGGTGAAAAAGGCAAATGGTATGTTGGCATTCATAGCACGAGGATTCAAGTACAGGAGCAGGGAGGTTCTACTGCTGTTGTACAAGGCCCTGGTGAGGCCACAGCCGGAGTACTGTGTGCAGTTTTGGTTCCCTAATCTGAGGAAAGACATTCTTGCCATAGAGGGAGTACAAAGAAGGTTCACCAGATTGATTCCTGGAATGGCAGGATTTTTATATGAAGAAAGACTGGATCGACTAGGCTTATACTCGCTGGTATTTAGAAGATTGAGGGGGGATCTTATTGAAACGTATAAAATTCCAAAGGGATTGGACAGGCTAGATGCGGGAAGATTGTTTCCAATGTTGGGGGAGTCCAGAATGAGGGGTCACAGTTTAAGGATAAAGGGGAAGCCTTTTAGGACCAAGATGAGGAAAAACTTCTTCACAGAGTGGTGAATCTGTGGAATTCTCTGCCACAGGAAACAGTTGAGGCCAGTTCATTGGCTATATTTAAGAGGGAGTTCGATATGGCCCTTGTGGCTAACGGGATCAGGGGTATGTAGAGAAAGCAGGTTCAAGGTTTTGAGTTGGATGATCAGGCATGATCATACTGAATGGCGGTGCAGGCTTGAAGGGCCTAATGGCCTACTCCTGCACCTATTTTCTATGTTTCTATGTGTGGAAAATTAAAATCTCCCACAATCACAACCTTGTGCTTACTACAAATATCTGCTATCTCCTGACAAATTTCCTTCTCCAATTCTCGCTCCCAATTAGGTGGTTTATAATACGCCCCTATAAGTGTTACTATACCTTCCCCATTCCTCAATTCCACCAAAATAGGCTCCCTAAATGAGCCCTGTAATCTATCCTGTCAAAGCACCGCTGTAGTATTTTCTCGGACAAGCATTGCAATACCTCCCCCTCTTGCCCTTCTGATTCTGTCACACCAGAAGCAACAAAATATTGGAATATTTAGTTGCCAATCACACCCCTCCTGCAACCATGTTTCACTAATAGATACAACATCATATTTCCAGTTATCAATCCATACTCTAAGCTCATCCACCTTTCTTAAAATGCTCCTAGCATTAAAATAGATGCATTCAAGAAACTTTCCACCTCTTCCTCTATGTTTATCCCTAACAGTGCAAATAACTTTATTATCTCTTTTTTTCCCTTCTCCCCTACACCTTCAGTCTGAGCGCTCCTATATCAGGGAGGAAGTTCAAATCATCTGTGTGTTAAAAGTTTAGCCATCATGTTGACTGAAGGCAGCTGCAGGTTCATGAGGGACTGTTACTGTCAGATTCTGCAGTTCTTCTGGCGGCTCATCGCACCCAGGACTGAACCCTGGTCACTGAGCATTGGAGGAGTCTGTTCAATTGATGTTAGCCTTAAACTAGACTGGCATTTAATATTGTGGATCTGTGAAAGATAAATCAGTTCAGTATCAAATCCCGTGTCTCAGGTACTTACTGTCTCTACCACACTCACAATGTACACTAGAAAGGCCACTCAGCCCATCTGATTCCTGCCCATGTTTCTGTTCCATATCAGTATATCAAAATCTATCCCTGCCGTTCCTCTCTCACCCTCCCTGAGATGACAGGTTGCAACTAGTCACCACTCCGTGGGATAGGAGATTTCCCGTGAATTTCATGGAAACATATAAATGCACAACACATTACTGATGCTTTGTCCCACATTGCTGTGCCGACCATGTATCTTACTCTAGAAGCTGCTTAGAATTACTCTGCCGCATAGCCACCTATTTTCCTAAGCTCCTTGTACCTATCTGAGAGTCTCTTAAATGACCCTATTGTATCTGCCTCTACCACCGTCGCTGGCAGTGCATTCCACACACACTCCACTCTTTGCTTAAAAAACTTAGCTCTGACATCTCCTCTGTACCTACTTCCAAGCAGCTTAAACCTATTCCCCCTCATGTTAGCTGTTTCAGCCCTAGGGAAAAAGCCTCTGGCTATCTACACGACCAATGCCTCTCATCATCTTATACACCTGCATGATTTTTTCCAGGGTGAATAAGACAATGAGCTCACTGTGGTTTTGACGTTCTCTCTCTCTGTCTCTGACGTCACAGTCCCGCCTCACTCAGGCACTTAAAGTGACACTCACAGTAAGCGAACCTGCTGTCTCGTAACACAATGCACCTCTAAAGTCTGACAGCAGACTAACGAGTGAAACTTCGATGGTGCAAAGTCAGAAACCAAAGAGTTGCCAGCCTGAGTCAGGGCTTTGGGGCTCCAGAGAGAGATGGGGTCTAGAGTTTACCAGGAGGAGGAGGAATCAGACCAGCAGGATGTGGCTACAAAAGAGAGAAAAGAAACATTTGGAAACTGGTTGACCGAAATAATGGTGGTTAATTTCAGGCAGCAATTGTGGAGAGGAATAAAAAGACAACGTTTAGGCCGAGCCCCTTCAGCATGCCTAGCCTGTGTACTCCGCTGCTTAGTTGCTCTCTGAATTGCAGAGTTCCTCCAGCGTTTTGTGTGTGTGCGTCTCTGTATTTCCAGCAACTGCAGAATCTCCTGTGTTATATATCTGCATTTTACTTTGGCATTAGATACACGTTGATATTGAGTATATTGTTTATGGGAGCCGCTTTCTACGTTAAAACAGCTGCAGATTTTTTCTATACACACTATAAAAAAAATGAGGTATGGACATTGAACCGGTGCTTGCAGAAATGGTTAATGGCACCGTGATTACCCAGAGGGCCATGCGTTAAGAATTTTGCCGGCGCTGAAGCGCCGATGAAATACACCAACATCAGGCTGAGGACGTCCCCGAGTATCACGCATGCGCGCAGTACACAGAAGGCCTTGAAAATGTCGGGTGCAGGTAAGACCGATTCTCCATGTTTTTATCTAAAACACCGACTTTGGGACAATTCCTGTGAAATCCGGACACCATGGCCAACAATCCCGGGACAGTCCTGCTCTTGTCCATGTCTCTCATCCCCACGATCCATACACGGGCCCAAGGGAGCTTCCGGCTTCTGAGTGAATGGGAACCGACGGATCTCTCAGACAGAGCTGAGCTCCGGCTATAATAAAGGCAAGGATTAGGAACTCAGAGAACAAAATCTTTTACATCACCAGTTGAGAAAATCACCTTTGTTCTATCTCCAATCACTAACAACAGAAAATCTGCAGATGCTGGAAATCCAAGCAACACTCACAAAATGCTGGAGGAATTCAGCATTAGTACTCTTTTCCATAGATGCTGCCTGGCCTGCTGAGTTCCTCCAGCATTTTGTGCCTGTTGCTTGTTCTACCTCCTCTTGTTCTGGACTTTTCTACCCATGAGAACATGTTTTGTCCCATTTTCTCTGGGTACTTAATGATATCAAACACCTTTGCCAGGGGAAGCAAGCAGCTTTCACATCCCAAATGTGCCAGGCTCTAATGAGACAGACTACTGCCCTTCCCTTCATATTCATTGGCATTGCCATCACTGAGTTCACCACTGTCAGTCATTGAGGGAGGCTTCAGGGGAATACAGAAACTGGTGATACTTGTGTGTATTCTGGTGTTGCAAAAGTTGCTGGAGAATTTGCAAGTGGGAAGAAGTGGAGTGATATTTGGAAATCTGACTTTTTAAAGCGTAACTTAGCAAGCAATCCACATATGGACAATATGTAAAAACTTTGGTGAGAAAATCCTTCATTACCCATTACAGGCCAGCTTCATAGGTTGTGTGAGAATGCAGATGAACTGGATCGAACCCAGAGGAGATCAATGTTCCTATCGACAGTGATTTGCCAGCTGTTAAAATGAATACCTCTCTATAAAAATTCACTGTGCACAACTTGTCACTGGGTAAAAAAAATACACAGTGCAAGATTTATGTACACACTGGTTATTACAAGTTAGAGGGGGTATTGGAGGGAAGATGGGGAGACCTGTAGTGTCCCTGATGCCCTCACATACAAGATGTGCATCCAGCTGCAGCTTGTAACCCTGCACTGTAAGGAGTTGGAACTTGAAACGCATATGGGAATTGATGGTCATTCCAGATACCAGCACTCTGCCCAGTCAGGAGATGATTTATCTTCCAACTTGGGTTTAACCTCACTGTAACAGTGTGATACCAAATCAAACCTTGGCAACTCAAGTGATCTCATTTGAAATGTTGTCCTACACCCATTGATAGATTTTGTAAATCTTTTACAGGTTAAAAACGAGAAGGAATTTGTCTCCAGGAATCTCAAACACAACACGCCAGTTTTGTTGTCTCTGTCTAGATATTTAAGAAGTGGAGCAAGGGATTCAATTGACCATCCTTCCTGCTCAGACTGTGGGGAGGGATTCACTTGGTCATTTGAACATCTAGCAAGCCCGTCATCTTACAGAGGAGAAAGGCCTTTCACCTGCTCAGACAGTGGGAATGGATTCACTCGGTTATAACAATTGAAGGTACGTCAGCAAGTTCACACTGCGCTAGGCCATTCACCTGTTCTGTGTGTGAGAAAGGATTCTGTCGGGCATCCCACCTGTGGACACACCAGTCAGATCACACTGGGCAGAGGCTGGTCATCTGCTGAATTTCGGGGAAGGGATTCTCTCGGTCATCTGACGTAATGGCACACCAGCGTGTTCACACCAGGGGGCGGCCATTCACCTGCACAGTCTGCGGGAAGGGATTCACTGCATCATCCAACCTACTGGTACATCAGCGAGTTCACACTGGGGAGAGGCCATTCACCTGCTCAGTCTGTGGGAAGAGATTCACTCAGTCATCCCACCTACAGAGTCATCAGCGAGTTCACACTGGGGAGAAGTCGTTCACCTGCTCAGACTGTGGGAAGAGTTTCACTCGGTCATCCCGACTACTGGCACACCAGTCAGTTCATACTGGGGAGAAGCCATTCACCTGCTCACTCTGTGGGAAGGGATTCACTCAGTCATCCCACCTACTGAGACATCAGCGAGTTCACACTGGGGAGAGGCCCTTCACCTGCTCAGACTGTGGGAAGGGATTCACTGAGTCATCCACCCTACAGAGTCATCAGCGAGTTCACACTGGGGAGAGGCCATACACATGTTCAGTCTGTGGGAAGAGATTCACTCATTCATCCCACCTACAGAATCATCAGCGAGTTCACACTGGGGAGAGGCCATTCACCTGCTCAGTCTGTGGGAAGGGGTTCAGTCAGTCATCTGACCTGCAGAGACATCAGAGACTTCACACTGGGGAGAAGTTGTTCACCTGCTCAGAATGTGGGAAGGGATTCATACTGTCATCCTACCTACAGAGACATCAGCGATTTCACACTGGGGAGAAACCATTCACCTGCTTACTCTGTGGGAAGGGATTCACTGAGTCATCCACCCTACAGAGACATCAGAGAGTTCACACTGGGGAGAAGCCGTTCACCTGCTCAGTCTGTGGGAAGAGATTCACTGATTCATCCCACCTACACAGTCATCAGCAAGTTCACACTGGGGAGAAGCCGTTCACCTGCTCAGACTGTGGGAAGAGTTTCACTCGGTCATCCCAACTACTGGCACACCAGTCAGTTCATACTGGGGTGAAGCCATACACCTGCTCAGTCTGTGGGAAGGGATTCACTCAGTCATCCACCCTACTGGTACATCAGCGAGTTCACACTGGGGAGAAGCCGTTCACCTGCTCAGACTGTGGGAAGGGATTCACTCATTCATCCAGCCTACAGAGTCATCAGCGAGTTCACACTGGGGAGAAGCCGTTCACCTGCTCAGACTGTGGGAAGAGTTTCACTCGGTCATCCCACCTACAGAGACATCAGCGAGTTCACACTGGAGAGAAGCCGTTCACCTGCTCAGTCTGTGGGAAGAGATTCACTCGGTCATCCCACCTACAGAGACATCAGCGAGTTCACACTGGGGAGAAGCCGTTAATCTGCTCACTCTGTGGGAGGGGATTCACTCAGTCATCCCACCTACAGAATCAGCGAGTTCACACTGGGAAGAAGCCGTTCACCTGCTCAGACTGCGGGTAGAGTTTCACTCGATCATCCCAACTACTGGCACACCAGTCAGTTCACACTGGGGAGAAGCCATACACCTGCTCAGTCTGTGGGAAGGGATTCTCTGAGTCAATAAACATTACTGAGTCATCAGCGAGTTCATACTGGGGAGAAGCCATTCACCTGCTCAGTCTGTGGGAAGGGATTCACTCAGTCATCACAACTACTAGCACACCAGTCAGTTCACAGTGGGGACTGGCCGTTGTTATGAATCCCTGGGTTTCCTTTGCTGTGGACTGTCATTTTAAGAGAGAGAGACAGAGATTAAGAAGGTGAATCAGTCTGACTTGCAGCTTGTTTACATTGCTCGCAGCTTGTTTAGTTTTAACTGAGGACACAGACACTCAGAGTCAGTTGGAGACGAAGGAGGAAAAATGGAAGGATCGAAACCAGAGAACTAGTGACCAAGGGTCACTGTTTAGAAGTTTCCTATGCCCTCAATGGTGGGTTAATTATCGATTCATGTACATCGAATGTGTGGTTGTCACATTGTTTGATCCATAGGAGTGGATCTGATTTGGGATATCCTGTGGAGACCACTTATGTGTTAACCCTTGCCTGGCTGTGGTGTGGTAGTTCACTTGAAGACGATACCCCTTGTGACAAGTCACTTTTGGTGATAATCAGTATGTGGATTTGGAATGATGACGGATAAAATCTACAGCGACTGTTCTTTCATTTTACAACCATGGAACCTGAGGAATTCTACATATTTGCCTTCTCTCGCTATTTACCCTGGATTACAAATCTCTCTCTCTCTTATCGCCTATTCTGTAGTTGAACTGAACTTTCATACTTTACCATCTTATCTTGTTTAAGTTGCATATTACAAGTAGATTCTAATAAAGACAGATTTAACATCAAAATCAGACTCCAGGTGTAGTCTATTGCTGCTGGCTTGTTTCTAAAGCATTCTGGTTCATAACAAATTTGGGACCTGCGTCTGGGATATGAACAAATTTGGGGGCTATTGATCGATGAATTATCGATTTGATTGGGGAAATCCCTTTTGATTTATTTGTGTGTGGAAATCAGCAGCAGTGGACATTTATAAATTTCTGGAAGCAACAACCCCTAAGGCATTAGGAAAAGCCAAAAAGAATGAATTGCTGACTGTTGCTACTGGGCTGAATCTTAAGCAGGTAAGGGGGTGTGAAGGACCAGGGCAAGCATAAAACTGGGAGAGGAGGTAAAGGTAAAACAATAGGGGTTATATTATAAAATATAGGCATCCACCCCCTTTTTCAGAGACTGGGATCCCTGGTTCAACCGGTAATGATGTGCATTTCAATGTGTTCACCTCTCAGTCCTCGATTCTCTAAATGAAAGGGTTATCACATTTGATCTTCCTTCATATGATGACCCAACCATTTCAGGGATCAGTCTGTTGAAACTTCATTGCACTCTCTATAACAAATACTCGCTAACCACTTTGTTAATCCTCTGTGCAAAAAATGTCCATCTTCCGCAGCCCCGTTTTGCCCCAACCACTCACCTCCTACCCCTGTCATTGGCCCCACTTGCAGGTCAACCGTCTGCCGGTGTTTCCCCCCCAATGTGAATCCCTCTGCTCACCACCACCGTGGGCTCAGATTTTTCCACAGATTTCCACCGGGACAAACATCCTGTCCGCCCCCTCTCACATCATCTTCACCCTTTCAATAAAATCCCTCCTCTCCCTCCCCAGGGAACTGGCATCAAACCGACGGGCCGAGCAGTCTCCTCCTACCTCTCGGTGACACATCAGACTCCGGCCGCAGAAGACGCTTCACAAATGCCCCAACTTCCCTTGGAGGGAAATGGAAATAAATCAAAAAACGGAGATTTACTCCGCTGTGATATGGAGTTTGAGGCCGGAGCGGGAGGCGAACTCAGTGGGGGTAAGGCCCTCTGGACTTGGTGGTAACAAGTGATCGACATTGCTTTGCACCAATGGGAATTGCGCAGACCCTGAATCCTCTGTTGACAGCGGTGGGGGGAGGGCTGGTCACGCGATTATTAGCCCAGCTATTAAACTGATAAAGCCTGAGCTTACCAGCGCATGGATGACGTAAGACGCTGTGCACGTAAGGGCAGATCCCGGTATGGGAAGCCCATGCCTGACGTCAGGCGCGATGGGGTCTGTGTGACGTCACCTGTGGGGATGCACTCACATTTAAATGCACCTTAATGTGCGTTTCTTATGATTTCAGAGGGAAAACAACATTAATCACCGGTTTCGTAACTGAATCCAGTGTTGTGAGATGTAAAGTCCCCTGTTATGTGTCCGGCTGTGCCGTGTTGTTTGGGGGCTATTGATCGATTAATTATCGTTTTGATTAGGCATATCCCTTTTGATTTATTTGTGTGTGGAAATCAGCAGCAGTGGATATTGATAAATTTCTGTAGGGTGGATGACTGAGTGAATCCCTTCCCACGTACTTCCTCATCCAGGGCATCCACTCTTGGTCTTCCTGGAATCATTCTTTGAAACTTCTCCGGACCCACTCCAATAAGAACACATCTTTTGCTCAGATAATAAGTCGGAAGTACAGGTCAGAATCTGCTCACCATACACCAACAGTGATCTGCCCAATGCGTTATAAAGCTATAGTATCGCATCCTTGCTCTTATATTGCTAACATTGCAGTTGTCATCCTTAATCAACTCAATCTGCAAGCAAACCTTTAGCGCCTCTTGCTCAAGGGCTCACAAGCACTTATGCACCTCTAATTTTTTCAAGTTTCTCCCATTTTTTTTCTACACCCAATTACTTCTACCAAATATACATGACTTGCATACACTGTATTTCAACTGCTACTTTGCTGGCATTCTCCAGACCTATCGAAGTCCTTCTGCAGACTCCCACTTTTCTCTAAACTACCTGTCCCCTACCTATCCTTGTATCAACTGCAATGTTCGTCACCAAGGTATCAATTCCATCATCCGTATCATTCAGATTTAACATGAAACGATGCGGTCTCAATACTGACCCCTGCAGAACAGCATTAGTTACCGACAGCAAAACAGAATTGCCCACATTATTCTGACTCTTTCTCCCTTCTCAGTACAAGTTTCTTTCCTGTAATTCCATGAGCTGTGATCCTGTTCAGCAGCCTCACGTGCAGCACCTTAGAAACATAGAAAACCTGCAGCACGTTACAGGCCCTTTGGCTCACAAAGCGATGCCGAACATGTCCTTGCTCTAGAAATGCCAAGGGTTACCTACAGTTCTCTATTTTTCTCAGCTCCGTGTACCTATCCAGGAGTCTCTTAAAAGACCCTATCGTTTCCGCCTCCACCACCATTGCCGGCAGCCCATTCCAAGCACTCACCACTCTCTGTGTAAAAAACTTACCCCTGACATCTCCTCTGTACCGACTTACAAGCATCTTCAAACTATGCCCTCTCGTGCTAGCAATTTCAGCCCTGGGAAAAAGCCTCTAACTATCCACACGATCAATGTCTCTCATTTTCTTGTACACCTCCATCAGGTCACCTCTCATCCTCCATCACTCCAAGGAGAAAAGACTGAGTTCACTCAACCTATTCTCAAAAGCCATGCTCCCCTATCCAAACAACATCCTCGTAAATCTCCTCAGCACCCTTTCTATGGCTTCCACATCCTTCCTGTAGTTTGGCGACCAGAACTGAGCACAGTATTCCAAGTGTGGTCTGACCAAAGTCCTATATAGCTGCAACATTACATCTCGGCTTCAAAACTCAAGCCTGCGGTTGATTAAGGCCAATGCACAGTATGGCTTCTTAACCACAGAGTCAACCTACATAACAGCTTTGACTGTCCTATGGACTCCGTCCCCAAGATCCCTCTGTTCCTCCACACTGCCAATATTCTATCATATTTGACCGAAGAAAATGAACCACATCACACTTCTTTGGGTTGAACTCCATTTGCCACTTCTCAGCCCAGGTTTGCAGACGATCAATATCCCCCTGCAACCTAACACAACCTTTGTGTCATCAGCAAATTTACTAACCCATACCTCCACTTCCTCATCCAGGTCATTTATAAAAGTCACTAAGGGTAGTGGTCCCAGAACCGATCCCTGAGGCAGACCACTGGTCACCGACCTCCATGCAGAATATGACCAGTCTACAACCACTCTTTGTCTTCTGTGAGCAAGCCAGTTCTGGATGCACAAAGCAATGTGCCCTTGGATCCCAGGCCTCCTTACTTTCTCAATAAGCCTTGCATGGGGTACCTTGTTGAAGATCATGTGAAAATCCAAGCAAACAACATACACTGCCTCTGCTTTATCTATCTTGCCTGTTATTTCCGCAAAGTATTCCAAGAGATTTGTCAGTCAAGATTTCCTCGAAAGAATCCGGCTGACTTTGGCCTACTTCATCATGTTTCCCCAATTACAGTACCCAAAAAACACACTCTTAGTACACTCTAACATCTTCCTGACCACTAAGGTCAGACTAACTGTCCGATAATTTTCTTTCTTGTGCCCCCTCTCTTAAAGATTGGAGTGACATTTGCAAATTTCTGGTCCACCAGAACCGTTCCAAAATCTAGTGATTTCTGATAGATCATTACTCATCACTTGAAGAGAAAACTAAGGGGGAACTTCTTCATTCAGAGACGGGGAGAGTGTGCACCGAGCTGCCAGAGCAAGTGGCAGGGACTATTGTAATCTTTAAGAGAAGTTTGCTTAGGTCACTGGATGAGAAGCATATGGAGGGCTATGGTCCAGGTGGAAGTTGTTGGAACTTGGAAGATTAATGCTTTAGCACGGACTAGACTGGCCGAATGGCATTTTCCTGTGTTGTAGTGTTTTATGACTCTAATGCCTTAACAATCTCTTCAGCTACCTCTTTCTGAACTCTGCGGTGTCTTATCTACCTTCAGGCCTTTCAGCTTCAAAAACACCTTCTCTCCTTGGTAAAAGCATGTATCCTCACTTCTGCCCCAGGTACTGCTGAATGTTTGGCATTTATGTAATAAATTTAATGACACAACTGTAGTGGGTGACTTCAATCTGCAGGAGGATTGGGAAAGTCAGATTGGCGTGAGATCGCAAAAGAGGGGATGTATTGAATGCAAACAAAATGGCTTTTTAGAGCAGCTGATGGTTGAGCCTACTCAGGGAACTGCTATCTTAGATTGAGTGTTGTGTAATAACCCAGGTCTTATTAGGGAGGTTAATGTAAAGGAACCATTAGAAGGCAGTGATCATAATATGATTGAACTCCTACTGCAATTTGTGTGGGAGAAGCACAGGTCACATGTGTAGTATCGCAATGGAATGAAAGTGAATTACAGAGGCATGAGAGAGGTGATTCCCCAGGTGGATTGGAGGATGCTGGTGGAGATGACGCCAGAGCAGAAATGGCTGACGTTTCTGGGAATAGTTCATAATGTGCAGGATAGATATGTCCCACAGACGTAGTTCTCAAGCAGCGGGGCTAGGCTGTCGTGGCTGACAAAGGAAGTTAAGGACTGTATAAAAGCATATAAGGTAGCAAAAGTGAGTAGTAGGTTGGATAATTGGTTAGCTTTTAACATCCAACAACAGGCAAATTTAAAATAAAAGCTATAAGGGGAAAGGTGAAATATGACAGCAAACTATACAATAATATAAACCAGTTATAAAATATACGAAAGGGAGGCGAGAGTTGATATTGGACCACTGGAAAGTGATGCTCATGGGGTACAAATGGGGAAGAGCTGGTGGATGAACTTGATAGGTACTTTGCATCCGTCTTGTCTGTGGAAGACACCACCAGTGTGCCAGAGATCCGTGAGTGTCAGGGAACAGGAGTGAGTGCCATTACTATTACAAAGGAAAACGCGCTAGGCAAACTTAGGTTCTTAAAGTGGATAAGTCACCTGGACCAGATGGACTACATCCCAGAGTCCTGAGAGAGGCTGCTGGAGAGATAACAGATGCCTTGGTCATGACATATCAAGAATCACTTGATAACAGATGAGGTTTTGCGGTACTAGGAGACTAATGATATAATAAGTCAAAGCCAGCATAGGTTCTGTACAGGGAAATCTTGCCTGACAAGTCTGTTACAGATCTTCGAGGAAGTCATAAGCAGGATGGACAAACGAGAGGCAGTGGATATCATTTACTTGGATTTTCAGAAGGCATCTGATATGGTGTCACACATGAAACTGCTTAACAGGATAAAAGTCAGAAGTAATACTGGCATGGACAGAGGAATGGCTGACAGCCAAGAGACAGTGAGCGGGAATAAAAGGAGCCTTTTCTGGTTGGCCAGCAGTGACTTGTGGTCTTCAGGGGTCAGTATTCGGACCGCTTCTTTTCATATTGTTTGTCAGTGACTTGGATAATGGAACCGATGGGGTTGTGACAAGGTTTGCGGATGATTCAAAGATAGGTGGAGGTGATGGTAGTGCTGAGGAAGCAATACGATTGCAGCAGGACAGAAGTTTGAAGAACGGGCACATGGAATACAATATTGGGAAATGTACGATAATGCATTTTGGTAAAAGGAACAATAGTGAACTATTATCTGATTGGGGAGAAGGTTCAAACCACAGAAGTACAGAAGGAAACGTGATGATGATGTCGTCGACTCAGGGCAGCGTCGGGCATTTTCATGTCTTACAAGGCGCGGATCGGAAGGTTGTGTGGGGCGCTACTTCTCACACAGACATTTTACAGTATTTTTCTTTCTTTTATGAAGTCGAATTGCGAGCTCAACACTCAACCCGGCACGGATGGAAAGCGTACTCGGGAGAGACCCGACTGTATTCGAACCTGGGGACCTCCGTTACGGAGTCCGGCGCTGACGTCACTACGCCTCCAGGACCTTGGGCAAGACTCCCAGAAGATTAATTTACGGGTTCAGTCTGTGGTAAAGAAGGCAAATGCAATGCTGGCTTTATTTAAATTGAAGTAGAATATATAAGCAAGGAGATAATGCTGATACTTTATAAGACACTACTCAGGCCGCACATCAGAACATAAGAAATGGGAGCAGGAGTCGGCCATTGGCCCATTGACCATGCCCCGCCATTCAATAAGATCATGACTGATCCGTCCGTAAACTCAGCTACATCTACCTGCCTTTTCCCCATAACCCTTAATTCCCTTACCTTGCAAAGACCTATCTAACTGTATCTTAAATATACTTCGTGAGGAAACCTCAACTGCTTCCCTGGGCAGAGAATTCCACAGATTCACCACTCTCTGGGAAATACAGTTTCCCGTCATCTCCGTCCTAAGTCTTCTCCCCTGAATCTTGAGGCAATGTCCCCGAGTTCTAGTCTCATCTACCAATGGAAACAACTTTCCTACTCCTATCTTATCCATTCCTTTCAAAATTGTGTACATTTCTATAAGAACCCCTCTCATTCTTCTGAACCCCAGAGAGAAAAGTCCCAGGCGACTCAATCTCTCCTCAAAGGTTAACCCCCTCATCCCTGGAATCAAACTGGTTCACCGACTCTGCATTGCCTCCAAAGTCAGTACTGTATATCCTTCCTCAAGTATGGAAACCAGAACTGCACACAGTACTCCAGGTGCGCCCTCACCAGTACCCTGTATAGTGGCAGCATTACCTCCCTGCTCTTGAATTCAATCCCTCTACCAATGAAGGCTAACATTCCGTTAGAGTTAGAGTATGTGGGACTTCTATCTTAGAAAATGTGTGTCGTCATTGGAGAGAGTCCAGAGGATCTTCAAGAAGATGATTCCGGGAATGAAGGGGTTAAGTATAAGAAGCGTTTGCCAGCTTTGGGCCTGTACTCCTGCACTGACTTATGTTTAGTAAATGTGGGTTCAGGGTGTTCAGAAGCTGCAGAAGGCTGTAAATCTAGTCACTTCCATCTTGGGTACTAGCCTACAAAGTACCCAGGACATCTTGAGGAAGTGGTGTCTCAGAAAGGCAGCGTCCATTATAAAGGACCTTCAGCACCCAGGACATGCCCTTTTCTCACTGTTACCATCAGGTAGGAGATACAGAAGCCTGAAGGCACACACTCAGTGATTTAGGAACAGCTTCTTCCCCTCTGCCATCCGATTCCTGAATGGACTTTGAAAGCTTTGGACACTCTTCAATATACAGTATTTCTGTTTTTACACATTTTAATAATCTATTCATCACACATAATTGATTTACTTGATTATTGTTTTAATTAATTTATTATTATCTATGCCAGAATATGTATTGCATTGAACTGCTGCTGCTGTCAACAAATTTCACGCCAAATGTTGGTGATAATAAACCTCATCCTGAATCTTGAATCTCACTGAAACCCACCGAATGTGGAAAGGTCCAGATACGGTGGATGAGGAGAGGACTTTTCGTATGGTGGGGGTAGCCATAACAGAGGGCACAGCCTGAAAACTGAGGAGCAACCTTTTAGAGCAGTTGAGGAGGATTTTATTTAGTCAGAGAGCAGTGAATCTGTGGAATTCTGTGACACAGATGGCGGCGGGGGCCAAGTCTGTGTGTACATTTCAGGCAAAAGCTAATAGTTTACGGATCAGTCAAGGCATTACAGGATATGCCAAGGAGGCAGGTGCATGGGGTTGAGTGAGAACCGGGATCATCCATGATAGAACGGCGGAGCAGACTCGATAGTGCTGAACGGCCTAATTCTGCTCCTATGTCTGATAGTCTTATACTGCGAGTGTCTGACACAGTGAAGATTGACACAAAATACTTATTACATTCGGCCGCGATTTCTTTGCTCTATTACTAACTCGCCAGCATCATCTTCCAGTGGTACAATATCAACTCTTGCCTCTCTTTTACTCTTTCTATATCTGAAAGACTTCTGGTACTTGATATTATTGGCTCACTTACCTTAATTTTTCATCATGTCTCCCCTGTGTTTTAATTTATTTGTCTCCTGTTGGTTATCTAAAAGCTTTCCAATCCTCTCACTTCCCACAGTTTTCTTGCTATTTTACGTGACCCCGCTTTTGTATTTATCAAAAACAGGAGAAAATCTGTGGATGCTGGAAATCCAAGCAACATATACACAAAATGCTGGCATATACACAAAAAGAGGCCAGGCAGCAAATATGGGAAATGTCGACGTTTCGGGCCGAGACCCTTCATCAGGACTGGGAACAAAAAAGAAGAGACGTCAGAAGAAGCAGTGTGGGGGTTGGAGGGGTGGAAGACGTGGTAGGTGATGGGTGAAACTGGGAGAGGGGGAGCAGTGAAGGAAAAATCTTTGAATTTTATTTCCTTAACGATTCTCGAAAGATCATTGCTAAAGCTTCCACATCACTTCAGCCACCTCTTTCAGATCTCTGGGGTATACACCATCTGATCTAGGTGACCTATTTACCTTCAGACCATCTCTGTTTCCAAAAGAACCTTCTCCCGTGTAACGTAACTTTACACATTCTGACCACTGACATCTGGGACTTCCATATTCCTGCCAGTGTCTTCGAGAGAGAAGAGTGATGTACAAGACTTATTCAGTTCATCTGCCATCACCTTGCACCCCCACCCCATTACTACCTGTCCAACCTCATTTTTCAGTGGTCCGATATCCACTTCAGCCTCTCTTTTACAATATATGTACCTGAAGAAAAATTTGGTATCCTCTTTAATATTGCTGGCTAGCACATCTATGTATTCCATCTTTTCCTTCTAAATTATTTTAGTTGCATTCTGTTTGTTTTTAAAAGCTTCCCAATTCTCTGAACTTCCTAATAATTTTTGCTCTCTGCCCTCTCCTTGGTTTTTACGTTGTCTTTGGTTTCTCTTATCAGCCACGGTTTTGTCACCTTACCTTTAGAATACCACTTTCTCTTTGTGATGTGTATACCCTGTGCCTTCCGAATTGCTTCCAGAAATTCCAGCCATTGCTGTTCTGTTTTCATCCCTGCCCGTATTCTTTTCAAATCAATTTTGACCAATTCTTCTCTCTTGCTCTCAAATTACACATCTGACTTTAATGTCAGGGTAACATTAATGTCACCTTCTCTAATGTCAGGGTGAATTTGATCATATTAACAGCACTTCACCCGAAGGGTTCCTTGAACTCAAGTGACCTAATTAATTCATTAATCATTCACCAAAATCTTGCTTTAAAATACAAAGTCATAAATGCCCTCCATTACTTCATAAAGGCACCATAAATGTAAGCCTGATCCAGTTTTAGAGTCAAAATATCACAATTTATATGATAAACTCCAAGTAAATGGCAGGATACTTGGTAGTGTGGAGGAGCAGAGGGATATGGGGGTACATGTCCTCAGATCCCTGAAAGTTGCCTCACAGGTAGATAGGGTAGGTTAGAAAGCTTATGGGGTGTTAGCTTTCATAAGTCGAGGGATAGAGTTTAAGAGACGCGATGTAATGATGCAGCTCTATAAACTCTAGTTTGGCCACACTTGGAGTACTGTCTCCAGTTCTGGTCGCCTCACTATAAGAAGGATGTGGAAGCATTGGAAAGGGTACAGAGGAGATTTACCAGGATGCTGCCTGGTTTAGAGAGTGTGGATTATGGTCAGAGATTAAGGGAGCTTGGGCTTTACTCTTTGGAGAGAAGGAGGATGAGAGGAGACATGATAGAGATGTACAAGATATTAAGAGGAATAGACAGAGTGGACAGCCAGCGCCTCTACCCCAGGGCACCACTGCTCAGTACAAGAGGACATGGCTTTAAGGTAAGGGGAGGGAAGTTCAAGGGGGATATTAAAGGAAGGTTTTTCACTCAGAGAGTGGTTGGTGCATGGAACGCACTGCCCGAGTCAGTGGTGGAGGCAGATACACCAGTGAAATTTAAGAGACTACTAGACAGGTATATGGAGGAATTTAAGGTGGGAGGCTATATGGGAGGCAGGGTTTGAGGGTCAGGACAACATTGTGGGCCGAAGGGCCTGTAATTTGCTGTACTATTCTATGTTCTATGTTTTATAATCAATACATTATTTCAGATAGGACAATCCATAATAACCATTCGGATATAATATTACAGGATAAACAAGCAGGAACAACTCCCCCAATAGATAAAACCATTCCAAACACACATACGTTCCTCAACCAGTGGGGCACCTCACCACAGGCATTGTTTGTGTCATCAGTCAGACAACCGAAAGATTTTCTCTGTCAGCTTCCAAATGTTGCTACTCTGTCATTCATTGTCACGCCCCGGTGCTGATTCCCTTCTCCTTATCATACGTTCTTACCCCAACCATCGTCCAGAGCCCCAAACTCTGCCCTATGCAGACTCGCCTCTGGATTCTGACCTTGCTCCGTTGAACATCCAACAATGGTTTCGCATTCTGCTTTCAGTCTTTAGAGGACAGTGGTGTTTTCTAACAACCCTTCAGAAGCAGGGAAAATGACCCATAATGTGGAAATGAGCCATGAATAAGGAGGGTATCTCCTAAATTCATTCTTCCTCAGCTCAGAGATTTCAGGGATAAAGAACATCTCAGACAGAACTGCAGTCAGCTCAATTTCCTCAGTCTGGAGAAAATTCAGGGAAATTTTCACCCACAAGATGGTGACTGTTTGGAACCCATCTCCACAGGGAGAGCAAGAGGTGAACAACAGGGGAGGATTTAAAAGGACTGTCCTGGAACAGAATCACTGGCAGGGGCCAGCCGGCCTGAGTTGACCCTCTACTGTACGCTAGGTGTGTTATAAACTCACTAAGTACCGGAGACAGAGTTTAAAATAGAACTGATTTATTTGTCTCAGATGCAGAATATTAAACTCCAGTCCCATTAAAGTTGAATGTGCAGCAGAATAAACTCCTCTCATGCCCAGTGACCAGGGTGCAGAACTGGGTGTGGTGAGCAGCAGCAATAATTGCAGAGTTCAGCACCGACAGTCACTCTCGAAATTGCATTCAGAAACGGTGATGGACAAATATCCAGCTTGCAGCTTATTGAAACTTTCTCCCCAGTGTGAACCCGGTAGTCTGTCACAAGTATAACAATGTTTAGGTTACGACTATAGAAAACAGGGATTTAGAGTGCGGGTCTATCCAATCAGAGAAATGTTCTTTCTTGTGAGTCTGGAAGAGAGATTTTGTGCTCTTTTGCTGGGGAGAGATGAGAAGACGTGAATGGAGAGAGTGGGCTCTGTTTCTTTTTTTTTTGTTTTCTTTTGTAACCCTATAGTCAAAGTAAGAATTATAAATCTCAATTGTTTAATCACATATTGTGTACTGTTTGTTATTTCGGGGTACAGTACTGATTTGTAACAGGGGACACATCACGCAGCATCCACCCAAATGAGATTTCTTAAGTTTGGCCGGGCTGGGGGGGCCACATTAAGCTATATTAAGCTGCTGGCTAAAGCGAGAGTTACATAAGCTTAGATTACTTAGTGAATCCCTTCCCACATTCGCAGCAGGTGAACGGCCTCTCCCCAGTGTGAACTCGCTGACGCACATTTTGGTTGATTTGGCTGAGAGAAACTTTTCCCAAATACTGACCAGTTGATCGGCCTCTACTCAGTGTGAACTCGCTGGTGTCTCTGTAGTTGAGATGACCGAGTAAATGCCTTCCCACAGTCTGAGCAGGTGAACAGCCACTCCCCAGTGTGAATTCGCTGATGTACCTTCAGTTGGGATGAACAAGTGAATCCCTTCCCACAGTCTGAGCAGGTGAACGGCCTCTCTCCAGTGTGAATTCGCTGATGAACCTTCAGATGGGATGACTGAGTGAATCCCTTCCCAGAGTCTGAGCAGGTGAACGGCCTCTCCCCAGTGTGAACTCGCTGATGTACCTTCAGTTCAGATGAGCAAATGAATCCCTTCCCACAGTCTGAGCAGGTGAACGGCCTCTCTCCAGTGTGAACTCGCTGGTGTACCTTCAGCTTGGATGACTGAGTGAATCCCTTCCCACAGTCTGAGCAGGTGAACGGCCTCTCTCCAGTGTGAACTCGCTGATGTACCTTCAGTTGGGATGACTGAGAGAATCCCTTACCACAGTCTGAGCAGGTGAACGGCCACTCCCCAGTGTGAACTGACTTGTGTACCAGTAGTTCGTGTGAGAGAATGAATCCCTTCCCACAGTCTGAGCACGTGAATGGTCTCTCACCAGTGTGAACTCTCTGATGTCCTTTCAGATTAGATAAGCAAGTGAATCCCCTCCCACAGTCTGAGCAGGTGAACGGCCGCTCCCCAGTGTGAACTCGCTGATGTAACTTCAGAATAGATGACTGAGTGAATCCCTTCCCACAGTCTGAGCAGGTGAATGGCCTCTCTCCAGTGTGAACTCGCTGATGTACCTCCAGTTTTGATAACTGAGTGAATCCTTTCCCACAGTCTGCGCAGATGAATGGCCAAACCCCAGTGTGAACTCGGTGATGTACCTTCAGTTGGGATGACAAAGTGAATCCCTTCCCACAGTCAGAGCAGGTGAACGGCCTCTCCCCACTGTGAAATTGCTGATGTTCCTTCAGTTTAGATGACTGAGTGAATCCCTTCCCACAGTTTGAGCAGGTGAACGGCCTCTCCCCAGTGTGAACTCGCTGATGTATCTTCAGTTTATCTGAGCAAGTGAATCCCTTCCCACAGTCTGAGCAGGTGAACGGCCTCTCTCCAGTGTGAACTCGCTGATGTTTCTTCAGATTAGATGACTGAGTGAATCCCTTCCCACAGTCTGAGCAGCTGAACCGCTGCTCCCCGGTGTGAACTCGCTGGTGAGCCATTAGTTCAGATGACTGAGTGAATCCTTCCCCACAAATTCAGCAGTTGACCAGCCTCTGCCCAATGTGAACTGACTGGTGTGTCCACAGGTGGAAAGACCAATTGAATCCTTTCTCACACACAGAACAGGTGAATGACCTTGTCCCAGTGTAAACTTGCTGATGTCCCTTCAGTTGAAATGTCCAACTGAATCCATTCCCACTGTCTGAGCAGATGAATGGGTTCCTTCCCCCTTGTTTAAAATGACAGGCATGGCAGTCAGTCAGATGATAGTGTGAATCCCTCCCCACAGTCTGAGCAGGAAGGATGATCGAGTGAATCCCTTGCTCCACTTCTTAAATATCTGGACAGAGACAGCAAAACTGGCGTGTTGTGTTCGAGATTCCCGTAGACAAATTCCTTGTCATTTTTAACCTGTAAAAAGATTTACAGAATCAATCAATGGGTGTAGGACCACATTTCAGATGAGATCACTTGAGTTGTCAAGGTATGATCTGGCGACACACTGTTACAGTGAAGTTCAACCCAAGTTGGAGAGAGAAATCATCTTCTAACTGGGCACAAGGCTGGCATCTGGAATGACCATCAAACTCGCTGATGCTCTTCCTGTCTCTATAAGAATGGGGCATTTCTGCCGTCTCCAATCTGTAACCTGGCTGTTTGACTCTCTCCATTGGTATTATTCCCTGTTCCCACTGAGCTGCATGGTTTCCTGCACCCACAGTAACTGAAACACTCTCACACGAAAAGCCAGCAATGAATTCCATGCACCCACCATCCTCTGTGTAAAAAAGGTTACCCCTGACATCCCCTCAGTATCAATTTTCAAGCACCTTAAAACTCTGCTCTCTTGTGTTAGCCTTTTCAGCCCTGGGAAAATAACCTCTGGCTATGCACACAATCAATGCCCCTCATTATCTTATACAACTAAAAAAGTTCTTAACATAAACAAGGACATTTTACACATTATACGTGATTGAGTTCATCTGCACTCTCACACAACCTATGTAGCAGGCCTGTAACGGGTAATGAAGGATTTTCTCACCAAAGCTTTTGTACATTGTCCATATGTGGTTTGCTTGCTAAACTACGCTTTAAAAAGTCAGATTTCCAAATATCACTCCACTTCTTCCCACTTGCAAATTCTCCAGCAACTTTTGCATCGCCACAATACACACAGGTAACAGCAGTTTCTATATTGGACATAAATATTTCCCCTGAACCCACCTGAGGAATTGAGGATATATAAAAAAATCACTTTGAACCTATGTAACCTCTGGCTAAAAGAATAATTGGGACTGAATAGGAATTTTGAACTGAAGTGAACTCAGTTTTCAGCATTTAGCTAAGACAGGCTCATAACCAGTTCTCTGTGGCAGACACACTGAGAGCTGATGACATTATACATTGTACTCTCATTAGCTGATAACATTATACATTATACCCTCATTAGCTGATAACGATTGTACTCTTGTTTGAGTAAGTGGAGGAGGACTCACTGATAAGGACAGGAATGAACTTCTGTTTGTAATCAAATCAGGGCCTTGCAAAGGGAATAACTGACAAGGACTGGACTGTACATGCATCTGTAATTAAAACCTTGATTTAGTGAACTCCCAATTCTAAGTAATTAAGTTTTGCACCAACAGACTTGGTTGTACCAATTCAAACAGCATATTGCAATTGTAATGTATGGGCTTACTATGTACAAGCATACGGCTGTAACCTGACTAAGTCAGTCCACTTGTTAGATAGTGGCAGTGCTTACGTGCCTTCCCTTTGACAAATGGGTCTCAAACTCCTGCAGGAGAATGTGCAATAAACTGTGGTGATGATAAGAAACTGGACTCCCGAGTTTTAATTGGATTCAACTTTTAACATTTGTCATCACAAACACGTTCCCAATACAGGGAGTGCCAAGCAGACAGGCTGAGCAACTGGCTGGACCACTCTGGGGACTGCGGAGAGTGACCAGGTGCCCAATAGTTATTTTACCTTTTGTCACTCTCCGTTAGTTCATTTGGAGGTACGGTCCCTCGCCGAAGGCTGATTGCTTAGCTTGACGGGATCAGGAAAAAATCTGTCGTGAGGCTCGTATAAGGCAAAATTTTGCTAAGTGGCCAGGAGGTGGTACCAGGTAAATTTTACTAAGTGGGCAGGAGGCTTACATGCCAGGTAATTTCATTAATTGAGCAGGAGGTGCCACCCGGGTAAAGTTACCTGATCGATAATTGAGCAGGAGGCTTTGTGCCGGGTAAATGACAAAGAGAACATGGGTCAATTGCAGTCGATTGTGTTTTCCAGACAAGGAAAAAGATTTGTGAATGTTGAGTGCAGCGCTGAATAGGAAATTGGGGAACAAAATGTGGCCATGGACGGGGGAGGGTGCAGGAGCCTGGGATATTACCTCCCTGAGAACAAGCAGTAAATTTGATTTGGAAAAAGAACTGTGGAAAGAAGTGGAAATTGTTGAAAAGGGAATGGAAGGAAAAACAGATATGAAGAGGAACAGTATATTATTAGCAAGTTGGAGTAATAATGCATGTGACAACGGGATAGAGGTATGTAATGCAAAGGTTGGGAGACGCTAAAAGTGAAGTGTGAATGGGTGGATGGATGCCGAAAATGAGAGCAGGAAGAACAACGTAAGCAAACCAAGGCTGGTCCTGATAGGAGAAAAGGGCAGGAACGTTAGACAGACATACTTTATTGACCCCGAGGGAAATTGGGTTTTGTTACATACTGATAGGGAAACAAGGGATCCCAAACCCATGTCTGTCATACCGACCCTGTTTGAGGACAGTGACCGTGATGAGGAGTGGGCACCCACCGTACCTCTCCTACCTTACCAGGGGCCAAGTGCACCCAGTGCTCCCAAACCCCAACAGTGGCCGCTCGGGTAAAACAGCGGGACAGGGAAGGTGGGGGGGGGGGGGGGGTGGGGTGTCACTTTACCATGTGATCCTGAAAGGGAATACAGACGTTTATTCCGAGACAGGGACGGAAGAATCCAATAAAACCCCAGTTAATGGCTCCACAAAGACAATTCCCACCCAAATGCTGCCCAATCCACGAGCAGGGGGAGTGACAGCCCTCAGTGATTCCTGTGTATGCTCCCTGGAAGCCTCAAGAAATGATAATGATCATGAATCAGGTCCCAGATAGAAAAGAACATCCAGCACAGTGTGTCCGCAATACAAAAATGTTTAATGCAACTCCACAAGATTTATTCAATCTCTGCTGCATGATTCTCTCAGCTGCTGAGGGGAGGAAATGGAAGGCAGATTTCAGATACCAAACCTATCAGGAGTTACAGGCGGGAAAACATAATGAGAATGAACAGACAGACCAGATTATTCAAGCCTTGGAAAGGGCTCTCCAGCAACCTGTAAACATTACTAAAGTAGTTGAATGCAAACCTAAGCCTGGGGAATCGGGACCAGACTATTGGGAGCGATTTGTGGCCTGCTACGGCACCTTCGCAGGAGACCAAGACTTTAATAATGGGAATCTGTCCCCCCAGTTTAATGCCCTACTGTTCTATCGCTTACCAATATAGATAGCCAACACGATTAAAAATAATATGGATTGGCCTGACAATGACCGAAATGGAATACGTTGAGTTTTGACATATCATTGCGACCCGACTTTCGAATCCCGATCAACCCTGAAGGGAACTAATAGTAAAGGTGAATATGTTCAGTGGAAAGAAGGATGCGAGCGGGCTATATCTGGGGATCAGAAATGGGAACAGAAGAACAGAAAGCTGCCACAGGACAGGTGGGGAAAACAACCCATTTAGAAATGAACAAGCAAGGATGCTTCCTACTGTGATTTCCACCCCTCAGGAAGAGCCCAATGTAATATTGCAAGTTGCTGGAATTTCAATTCCGTTTATGATTGATATGGGGGCATCCACAACCACTCTCGATCAGGAAACAGTATCAGAAAAGGGATTCCAGCTATCAGACGCTACAATCACTGTGTTTGGCTTTGAAGGCATAGGATTTACATATTCACATAACCAGCCACTGCAGGTGGAATTCCAGGGGAGCCAGTGTGAGGTTTCATTTACAGTCACCACCAGACGGGGGTGTAATCTAGCAGGGAGAGACTTGCTCTGTCTGTTGAAAGTTGAGATTCTCTATCATCCTGCAACTAGCAAACAACCGACAGCTTCCCCAATTTCTGAACCCCCCCAGTGGTGGGCATTTAATCTGGACTCCACTGAGTTTGAACCCCTTCTGCCAGCCGCTGACTCTCATGTGACTCTGTGTTATGACCCTACGTGGTGCTCAACTGAGGAAAGCTAATATTATGCACCCCTCAGGGGACAGAAATTCCCAGTCACGGTGATTGGACATGTTAAAGGAAGAGAGGGCAGTTCATTACTGTCTGAAGTTCTAGATTTCCTTTGGCGACAGACAGGACTGGTGGCTGCCCATACCAGCATCAGGGTTTGCCCTGGGTTCCCTGCCTACACCCTGACAAAACAAGCCTCCAGCACGAAAGGAGACTGGCAAGATTTCCTGTGGGCCAACTCCGATACTGGAAGGAGTCGGAAGTGAAGACGGGACATCTAGTAAAACTCTCTTTTAGTATTGACAAAACCCAAGATGTTGCATCACATCTCTGGGCAATTTCAGGCCATGAAGTCAGCCGCACCAACTGCCCCCTGTCTGGATCACAGTGAAAGAAGGACAGACTCTCCCATCCATTCTGCAATAGCCCCTCAAGCCTGAGGCAACTTTTTACGAGGATGGAAGCTCTTTTGTGGATCCAGCAGAAAAACGATATTCTGACTATGCAACAGTGAAGTAATTGAGCAAGCCTCTTTTGAAGCAGCTGTCTCTGCCCAGAAGGCTGAGCTGTTTGCTCTGACTCGTGCCTGTATCCCAGCAACAGACAGAAATGGGAACGTTTACACGGACTCCCGTTATGCGTTTGGAATGGTACATGACTACAGGGCTCTCTGGGAACATGGGGATTCCTGACTTCCTCTGGCCTCCCCATTAGTAATGCCACCTTTGTAAACAACTTACTCACCGCTCTACAGCTACCTCGAGCTTTGGCTATTATTGAATGTGCAGCCAACGTCCGCATGTCTAACCTGGTCACTACGGGCAATGCTTTAGCAGATTAGACAGCGAAAAGTGCGGCACCATCCTTGGTAGTTGTAGTTTGCTCGGGTTCCCGTCAAGCAATCCTCCATGACTCAAGCAGAACGGGTTTGCCAGACATGCGGGAGGTGCGTAGTTTTCAGGGGGACGTCTCTGAGGAGGAGCGCAAACTGTGGTCCCAGATGGGATGCCAGAAAGACCCTGACCTAGGTTTTTGGATCACCCAGTGGGACAGGTTTGTGTTCTTACACAGTTTTTACTAACATTGGTCAATTATGTACATAACTGTACACACTTGGAAAAGGAGGGAATGGTTGGTCACCTGTACCCTGCACACCGGGTACGACTCCCTTGACAGGTGAAACTTTTTTGTGTCTACAAGTTGATTTCATTGACTTGCCTAGAGTACATTGCTATAGATACTGCTTAGACGTGTTTAGTAGATGTGTTGAAGCTTTACCAACTACCATTAATACTGCTGACTGTTGTGAAGGTATTATTATGGGAAATCATTCACAGGTACGGCCTGCCAGAGATGCTGAGCTCTGACGATGGCCCACACTTTGTGGTGAAAGTAAACGAAGGGGTATGTAATGAACTAGCTATCAAGCAACAATTCCACTGTGTACACCACCCACGGGCCGCCGGTATAGTGGAAAGAGCCAATGCAACACTGAAAAGTAAACTGGCCAGACTAACAGCGGAGACTGGACTCACTTGGTTGAAGGTCCGACCATTAGCCTGATTCCACATGAGGGTTACCCCACAGGGGAAAACAGGGTTGTCACCAGCTGAAATCATTTCTGGATGCCCCATGAGGACACCCTGGGAACAAAGTCTCAGGATTTAAGGCTAAATGAATAAGAATAAGGAACCTTGGTTCTCGAGGGAACTCTGATAAAGAAAAAGAGAGATGTATGACATGTATAAGAAACAGGGAGCAAATAAGGTCCTAGAGGAGTATAAAAAGAGTAAGAAAATACTTAAGAAAGTCAGGAGGGCTAAAAGAAGACATGAGGTTGCTTTGGCAGTCAGGGTGAAGGATAATCCAAAGAGCTACATCAGGTATGTTAAGAGCAAAAGGATAGTAAGGGATAAAATTGGTCCTCTTGAAGATCAGAGTGGTTGGCTATGTATGGAACCGAAAGAAATGGGGGAGATCTTAAATGGTTTTTTTTGCGTCTGTATTTACTAAGGAAACTGGCATGGAGTCAATGGAAATAAGGCAAACCAGTATTGAGGTCATGGAACCTATACAGATAGAAGAGGAGGAGGTGCTTGCTATCCTGAGGCGAGTAGATAAATATCCAGGACCTGACAGGGTATTCCCTCAGACCTTGAAGGAGACTAGTGTTGAAATTGCAGGGGCCCTGGCAGATATATTTAAATGTTATCTACGGGTGAGGTGCCAGAGGATTGGAGGATAGCTCATGTTGTTCCATTGCTTAAAAAAGGCTCTAAAAGTAATTCTCAAAATTATAGGCTGGTAAGTTTGATGTCGGTCATGGGTAAAATATTGGAGGAGTACTAAGAGACAGAATCGACAATTATTCCGATAGACAGGGTCTTATTAGAGAGAGTCAACATGGCTTTGTGTGTGGTAGGTCATGTTTAACGAATCTTTTAGAGTGTTTTGAGGAGGTTACAAGGAAAGTGGATGAAGGCAAGGCAGTGGATGTTGTCTACATGGACTCCAGTAAGGCCTTTGACAAGGTCCCGCATGGGAGGTTAGGTAGTAAATTAGATTAGACATTGGCTCAATGGGAGAAGCCAGAGATTGGTAGTGGAGGATTGTTTCTCTGAGTGGAGGCCTGTGACTAGTGGTGTGCCACAGGGATCAGTGCTGGGTCCATTGTTATTTGTCATCTATATCAATGATATGGATAATAATTTGGTAAATTGGATCAGCAAATTTGCTGATGATACAAAGATTGGAGGTACAGTGGACAGTGAGGAAGGTTTTCAAAGCTTGCAAAGGGATCTGGACCAGCTAGAAAAATGGGCTGAAAAATGGCAAATGGAGTTTAATACAGACAAGTGTGAGGTGTTGCACTTTGGAAGGAAAAACCAATGTAGAACAGATAAGGTAAATGGTGGGGCACTGAGGAGTGCAGTAGAACAGAGGGATCTAGGAATACTGATACAAAATTCCGTAAAAGTGGCATCACGGGTAGATAGGGTAGTAAAGAGAGCTTTTGGTACATTGGCCTTTATGAGTCAAAGTATTGAGTATAAGGATTGGAATGTTATGGTGAGGTTGTATAAGGCATTGGTGAGGCCAAATTTGGAGTATCGTGAGCAGCTCTGGTCACCGAATTACAGGAAGAATATTAATAAGGTCAAAAGAGTGCAGAGAAGGTTTATGAGGATGTTGCCGGGACTTGAGAAACTGAGTTACACAGAAAGGTTGAATAGTTTAGGACTTTATTCCTTGGAGTGTAGAAGAATGAGGGGAGACTTCATAGAGGTATATAAAATTATGATGGGTATAGATAAAGTGAATGCAAGCAGGCTTTATCCACTGAGGCTAGGGGAGAAAAAAACCAGAGGACACGGGTTAAGGGTGAAGGGCAAAAAGTTTAAAGGGAACATTGGGGGGGACTTCTTCACAACTGGTTCTGACAGAGGCATAACTGGTTCTGGGCACATTCTGTCTCACTCCCAACTATTCCCTACCTTCCTTTGTGCATGTACGTAATGTCTAAAGGACCAGTGTTTGAGTAAATGAGACACACCAAACTTTCTCCTGACTAAATCAATGGAAACCCTGAGTCAGATGGGTTCTCTCCAGTTGATGCTCTCAGTCCTCGGGCTGGTTCACTTGTTGCTGTTCCCTCATCTTCAGTCGTGGTTTTTCTTCCAATAAATCTCTCACTGCAGGTCTAACTCTAACATGAAAGATAATGAAGCACATTAACATTACAAAGGAGAACCAAACATTTCTGCTTAATATTACTAGGAACAAAACTCACTGAAATTTAAACGCTGAAGGCAAATATAATGATCTCAGTGAACAATCTTTTATTGTCCCTCATATGTCACAAAACGATATGGGATAAGAAGGAGCCATCATTCAGTCATGGTAAGACATAAGACAAAGGAACAGAATTAGATGATTCGATCCATCTGGTCTGCCACACCACTCAACCATGGCTGATTTTTATTCCAACATCATATTCCTGCCTTCCTCCTGTAACCCTGAAGCTACTTAGCAGTCATGAATATATTAATCTCTGTCATAAATATACCCAAATGGCAGCCTCAACCAACCTCTGTGGCAACAAATTCCATAGATCAGACATCTTTTGGCAAAAAAAAATCTCAACTGAATTTTAACAGGAAGCATCTTTATTCTGAGACTGTGCTGTCAGATCACAGACTCTGTCTAATGGAAACATCCTCTCCATGTCCACTGTATCCAGGCTTTTCAGCATTCGGTAGGTTTACTTAACCATACATCCCCCCACCACCCCCACCGTCCCTCTGAACTCCACTGAGCACAGGTCCAGAACCATCAAATGCTCCTCATACATAACGCTGATCATTCCTGAGATTATTCATGTAAACCTTGTTAGCAACAACTGTACTGAACACATTTCCAGGAATAACAGACAAATTGGTACCAGGATAATTTAAAGGGAAACGTTGTGCGTTCTTTACTGTTCTACTATCACATGTGCTGGCGCGTGGCCATGTGGTTAAGGTGTTGGTCTAGTGATCTGAAGGTTGCTAGTTCGAGCCTGGGCAGAGGCTGCGTGTATGTCCTTGAGCGACAACACCAGTGCCAAGCTGTATGGGTCCTAATGCCCTTCCCTTGGACAACATCGGTGGTGTGGAGAGGGGAGACTTGCAGAGACTCTAACGGAGGCCTACAAACTATCACAGCCATTTTCATTTCCAGGTTAAAACAGGTCCATTTCATGAAATATAAACCAAGAAATAAAAAGAAACTGGAATTACCAGAAACACTCAGCAGGTAAGGAACAGATTACAATACAATTCAATTAATAACATTTCATCAGGTTGACTTCAAACATTTTCAGTTTTTAGTGCAGATCTCCAGCACAGCTGCCTGATTTTCACTGTGTGACAGTGAGGGGGGGGGGGGGATTTCCAAACACAGTTTGAACACCAAACTCAGGGTCTATTTCTACTGTTGTAAACACGGAATAGCCCATTTACTCACAGCCTCTCCCTGTGAGGATGGAATGGGAACTCATCCTCTCCTCAGATTGGCAGTCATTGCTTCCAAAGGAACTCCAGAAACAAACATCTGATCCCAGACCAGAAATACTCACTCAACACCTCACAAGCCCAAACAGCTCGATCCCTGGTTCCATTTTACCTAGATCAAAAACTATGATATCCCAGGACCCAACCTCACAATCACACAGCTGAATCTGCCACTCACTGACCCTGAGAGTCTCACACATTGTCCCCACTTCTCACACTGGGTTGTGCAATCTAGGATTTCACCACAACCAATGTCCAGTTGCTCGAAGAAGGACATCCATCCAGCCCCATCTGTAGAAGCACTAACCAAAGTCAAAGCCAAAACACTGACAGTTCCATTTGCCTGGAATGCCGATCACAGGATTAGAGCCCAAGCACCAACTCTCCCAGTACTCTTTGCTGCCAGTAAAATGCTGCAGTGTGTCAGTCCGTCACTGTTCATAAACTAGCACCTCCACACCAATGCACAACAGAACTGGGACCTGATGACCCTCTGGCATTCCAGCTAACAATAACCGATTCTGGAAATGACTCAGCGAGGCCAAAGGTACAAAAGAACACTTCACAATGAAGACAAGGGTTGGAAGAAAGTTTGCTGATATATAACATTGAGGAGGTGGGATACAAGGTGGACTGAGGATGACCCAGATGGTTGATGTATATCACTGAAGCGGGGTTGGGGGGTGTGAAGAGACTGGACAGAGGTTGAACAAGATGAGCAGATGGAACCAGGTGGGAGAAGGGATCAAGGACAATCACTGATGGTCCTCCAGCAACACATAGGTACGGAATGAATAGTACATACTATTGTACAAAAGATTCTAAAATGACAGAATTAGCAAAAATAACAAGAACTTTGCCAGATATACTTTGACCCTCACCAAAATTTTATCAACACACCATAGAAAGTTTCGCATCCGGACACTTCATGCTTTGCATGGTAACTACTCTGCCCGTGACTGCGAGGAACTGGTAAGACCTTTGGATCCAGATCAGCACATCACAGAAACCATCTTCCCCCCGAGACTTCCCAGTCCCTCGGTAAAGCAGGCAGTGAAATCAAAGATCCCCACAACCTGGGTCGTTATCCTTTCTCACCCACCCCACTCCGGGAGAAGACACAACAGCCATAAAGCTCCAGGACAAATGTGAGGAGCCTCAGGAAACGAGGCGAGTTCGGGAAAGTTAACGGGACTCAGTGGCCGACATCAGATTTCCCCAACACAACATGGAGGATGCGTGACCGCCCACCTGGAGATTGTGAACATGCACAAAGAGATTGTTACATCGGTGGTTAAATGGGAGGGGCAAACGGGATCATGTGACCGGTGGGGTCTAACACCCCAGGCACAGACTCCAGCTTCCCAGCACTCTGTGGAAATAAACAGACGCCCCTCACATCTCCTCTCACCTTAAATGTGTCAGACATTTCAAACCCCCAGGAAAAACATACCCTCTGTCCACTCTATCTATTCCTCTCGTAATCTTATAAACGTCCATCCAGTCTCACCCCAGCCTGCGCCGCTCTGGAGAAAACAACACGTTTGTCCAGCCTCTCGTTATAGCTCATGCCCTCTAATCCAGGCAGTGTCCTGGTAAACCTCTTTTGCGCCCTATCCAAAGCCCCGATATCCTTCTGAGAATGGGGGCGACCAGAACTGTATGAAACACTCCAGATGTGGGCTAACTAGTTTTACAGAGCTGCAACACAACTTCACAACTTTTGAACTCAGTGCTTCAACTAATAAAGACAACCATGCCATTTGCCTTCTTAACCACCCGATCAATCTGTGCAGTCTCTCTCAGGGAGCGATGCACTTGGAGTCTAAGATCCCTCTGATCATCGACACCGTTCAGGGTTTTGCATTTAACACTGTACTGTCTCATACATTCAGGGCTGCAGTGCTACCAGAGCTCACCGGAGAGCCGCTCCGACACCTCTGTAAAAAAGTCAAAATAAACAAGCACGGAATTTAACAACCTCGGATATTAAATAGAGGGAATTTTACGGAAGCGGGGGTGTTGGCTGGTGGGGAAAAATACCACTAATAACATTAGGATATTTGATCGTTTTGGTGAAATCCTGGAGCTGTGACTGTTTTTAATTTAGGTATTTGTGAAATTCCTTCTCGCTCGACCCGTTGTCCTAGGAAGCTGGGAAATACCTGTACACAAATGTGAGCATTCTTCCGCTCTTTCCAATGGGTACCATTGGATACCAGGAAGGAGCTATATTAAGCACGGAATGAGCATCGAAACCTATGTTTAAGAGTCTAAAATAATGAAACAAAAATTCACTGCTCGCTCATCTTCGGCCTGATTTTGATGAAATATTCAAGGTAATCATCCAAAATCCTCTTCTACACCTGGATAAATTTAGTTTTGTTTTGGAAGCCAAATGGAAAAAAAAAATTCTAGGCTACAAGCTAGTTTTACGTCATTTCATATCATTAGTAGCTGATTAACTCCTTGGCCTCGCTCCACCAACTGTAGTTGATTGAAAAGAGGCTCTTTTTCTCTTTGTGTTGACAGGAAAAAGAGTAATTTAGTGAGGCAATGAACGAGATGAAATGCATTTCCAAACCTCCCAAATGGTTGATCTCCTCCCATTAACATTTGCCACTTCCACAATACAATATTTTCTATTCGTATATTGCGATAATAATTTATGTAAAGATTCAAGCTTCTTTAACTTTTTATATATTTAAACACTGAACAGGATGTACAAATTTCGAACCATGTAACACCTGACGTCAGAGGATATTTTGAGTATCGACACTCACAGGTACACTTCAATATATTGAGAAAGGGATGGAGCAGTGGACCCAGAATGAAGTGATAAGCAGGTGAGAGGACGTACAAAGACAGAGAGGATGAGAGGGAGTGGGAGGGAGGGGTGGGAGGTAAATTTGTTCACCGGAGGGGGAAATCGATATTCATGCCATCAGGTTGGGTGGGGGCACCCAGACGGAATATAAGTTGCTGATCCTGCACCCTGAGGGTGGCCTCAACTTGGCAAGGGATGGGATGACACGTCGGAACGGGAATGGGAATCGGAATTGAAATGTTTGGACATCGGGAAGTCCCGCTCGGAGTGGATAGTTCAAAGGTTAATTTATTACCAAAGCAGGTATTCATAAATAACGCTGAGTTTTTTTCTTCTCCAGAGAAGCACGAAACAAAGAAAGCATGAAAGTCGTTCAGAGAGAAAAAAAATGAAACTCCCTCCACACCCCCCGCATCAAAAAGGACGGCATCCCGATCATCAACCCCCAAAACCCACCACTCCCGCACAAAAGGGTAGAAAAATATCGACACCTGTTATAAAACATTCCTACCCGACACAACTGCGGAGGAGCCGGTGTCACCAGTGTCGAGGCGACCGCATCGGGAGTAGCGGACACAATGGGCGACCCCGGAAGATTCACAGGTGAAGTGTCGCCTCACCTGGAAGGATGTTTGGACAACGGAGAGAGTTCGGCCGTCCGGCCCTTTCACTGTGACACCCCGAATCCACATCAAATCCGTCCAAACGAATCTGGGCGAACTTTAATGACCAATAAATATAATTCCTCTCAGCGATCAGCTGTCTGAGTGATTCCCTGACTCTGAGAGGAAGGGGTATCTATGGTCCATACTGTCAGGGTGTTGAGTTTACCAGGAGACAAAGACTGCAGGGACGAGAGGTTTTCTGTTGACTAATACAATGTTTGTGGACCCCGCTGGCAATTCTGGTGTTGTGACCCGAATCGAGACAAACACCACGCTGCCCATTCCACTAACACGGCACAGCCGGACACATAACAGGGGACTTTACATCTCACAACACTGGATTCCGTGATTAATGTTTTTGTCTCACCGAAAAGTCCATTAACCCTAACCCTGCAATATGGTGTAAAATCCCGCTCCCCATATTAACACGGGTTATACAGACCAAAGAACAAACTGCCGGAGGAACTCAGTGGGTCGGACAGCATCTGTGGAGGGAAATGGACCGTCAACATTTCGCGCCGAGACCCTCCCTCTGGACTGAGAGTGGACGGGAAATAGTCAGAGAAAAGAGGTGAGGGGTGGGGATGGGGCAAGAGCTGGGGAGTGAGAGGTGGATCCAGGTGAGGGGGGAGGTGGGAAGGTGGAAATAGTGACAAGGGTGGGAGGTGAGTGGTGGGGGCAACACGGGGTTGCAGAAGATGGAAATTAATTCAATAGAGGATGAACAAAGAGGTTAGAGAGTATTTGTTATAGAGAGTGCAATGAAGATTCACCTGACTGATCCCTGGAGCGGTGGGGTCATAACCTGAAGAAAGATCAAATGTGATCACTCTAAATGTCATTTAGAGAGTCGAGGACTGAGAGGTGAACACATCGAAATGCAAAGCATCTTTACCGGTTGAATCAGGGATCCCAGTCTCTGAAAAAGGGAATGGGAATCGAGCCCGTGACTCTGTGACCTGGGGGTGGAGGGAAAGGGATCGGGGTAGATATGGTGTGGAAAAGTAGACATGTATCTGGTGTAAATATGGAATAATGTGGGGAATGCGGCGGATGGGTCGGGCAGTGTGTGAGGTGAGAGGAGCAGAGTCATCGGTTCAGGTCGGAGTCCCTCCACCCGTCACCTGATCCCGTTTCCTGTTCACGTTTTTCTGCAGATCTGCAGCATTTGTGGGTCACTGCTCTACGTGTACATGTAGCTTCACCTTTGTCCCCTTCAGACAACGCAGTGAGATCCGGATCAAATAGTTCCACACAATTAGAATAGTTTATTACATTTTTTTTCTATTTTTGTACTATATATATACTTATTTTAAATCACAATTGTTAAAATCTTTTGTTAAGAATTAGGTTCTACTGCTACCGCAGAGACAACGAATTTCATGGCATATTCCGGTGCTATTAAACTTGATTCTGATATTAATATGGGAGACCCACCACCGGTCACCTGATTCCATTTACTGCAGATCGTAATGTGAGAATGAAGCATCTTCCATATATTTGCTTTCCACAGAAATGACAACAGGTCAGTTTCCTTCTGTGGTTCCGGAGCAGAAGCTCAGTCTGTCTAATATTTCCACACAATTAAAGTGGGGAATTTGTTTATTCTCATAACGTACTGAGCTACAGTGAAAATCTTGCCTGATGTACCATCCACACAGATCGATACATTACACAGTTTATTGAGCTCATATACAACAAAAAAATAACTGTAACAAAGCATTATGGCTGCAGAGAAAGTGCAGTGCAGATAGACATATGGTGCAGGGTCACGTCGCGTTGCATTGTGAGGCCGAGTCTATTTTATCTTTCATTTGGCTTATAACTGCAGACAGGAAGCCATCCTTCAGCCTGGTTGTACACCAGGTACACCTTTAAGGCTTTTGTATCTCTCTGCCAATGTGGTAGCGGGTTTGCAGCAAGAATGTCCAGGTATTGAGGTTCTTTGTGTACATGGCCTGCTTTTCCGAGGGAGGGGAAGTGTAGGAAGAGTCCATGGAGTGGCGGTTTGTTTCTCTGATGTCCTCTGCTCTCCAAAGTTCTCTGCAGTTCCTTGCAGTCATGGGCAGAGCAGTAGCCATACAAAGGCATGAAGTATCGACAAGGAGCTCAGAGACCTCGGCCTTCACCCTGCCTTGTGTAGCGGGATCCTGGACTTCCTGTCAGATCGCCGGCAGGTGGTAAGAGTGGGCTCCATCTCCTCTGTCTCGCTGACCCTCAGGACACATAACCCACAGGGTTGTCTCTTTTGCCCTGTCATTTACTTTCTGTGCACCCATGACTTATGTTGCCACCCACAACTCCAATCTGCTAATTAAATTTGCTCAGAATACTACATTGATTGGCCTAATCTCAAATACTGATAACAATCGATCAAATGCCTCCTGACAAGGTTCAGTCCAAACAAACTTTTCACCCTTCTTCAGGAGATTAATCAGAGGAAGAGCAATAGCAGCAAAGTTCTTACAGAACTTACGATAATATCCATCCATTCCCAGAAATCTTCTAAGAGCCTTTGTAGCAGTCAGAATAGGAACTTGAGAAATTGCCTGGACTTTTGCCTGAACAGGAGCCAACTTGCCTTGACCTACAACATAGCCAAGACAGGTCACAGAGGCATGGCCATATTCACCCTTAGCCAAGTTAACTGTAAGGCTGGCCTGGGAAAGCCTGTCAAACAGCTTTTCTACTGCAGAGATATGCTCTTCCCAAGTGTCACTGACTGTGACTAAGTCATCAATATAAGCATCTGTGTGTTCTAATCTTCGAATTTCAAAATCAATCATTATCTGGAATGTTCCTGGAGCATTTTTCTTTCCAAAAGGCAAAACATTGTATTCATACAACCCAGATGGTGTCACAAATGCAGAACTTTCTCTACCTCTGTCCGTCAATGGAACACACCAATACCCTGTCAACAGATCAATCTTTGTAAGAAATTAGCTATTCCAACCTTATCGATGCAATCATCTACCCTAGGGATAGGATAGGTATCTGTTTTTGTTACTGCATTTACCTTCCCATAATCAGTGCCTCTGAGACCTACTGAATCTGTTTCCACACCTACAATTGTTCAGCCAATTTACATTTTCTACGTTCATGCGATATGGGTGTTGTTTAATCGGTTTGGCTTGACCAATATCTGCGTCATGTACTGAGACCGTGGTTTGCCTGGGAACATCAGGAAATAAATCTTTAAACATCAGAATTAATTCCTTCAGCTGTTGTTGTTGCTTTGGCTGCAGATGAGCCAACTTGTTATCAATGTTTTCTGGAACATCGGAGTTCATTAGTCTAACTGGGACCATGTTTGGCTTGTGAAAAGTCTCAGACGAGTCAATTGTTTCATTCTCAGGGTTGCCAGATTCATATATTTTGACAACAACACTCACAGATGGTGCCTGATTGTCAAAATAAGGCTTTATCATATTTATGTGTACCAGCTGTGTTAGTTTATGTCGGTCGTGTGTTGTAATAACATAATTCACATCATTAAATTGAGAGACTATTTCATACGGTCTATTGAATTTCACCTGAAGTGGATTCGTCAACATAAGGCAAGCACCTTATCCCCCACCCGGTATTTTCTTTCGCAACCTTGCTTATCAAACCAACACTTCATTTTGTTTTGAGAAGTCTTTAAGTTTTGTTTCGCTAGACTACAGAATTGGTGTAGTTTATTTTTGAACTTTAAAACATAGTCTAACAAGTTAACATGTACATCCCCAGCAATCCACCGCTCCTTTTACAAGGTCAAAGGTCACCTCACTCTGCGACCAAATACGAGTTCAAATGGAGTAAAGCCCAATGATTCCTGAACCGACTCTCTTACTGCGAACAAAAGCAAATGTATTCCTTCATCCTAGTCGTTTCCATTTTCAACACAGTATGTCTTGATCATTTCATGTCTTGAGCGTAGAGTGAAATTTTTCTAAAGCCCCTTGTGATTCTGGATGGTATGTAGACGATGTAATTTGTTTTGCTCCCAGTTCATAAACTACCTGCTGGAATAACCCAGATGTAAAATTACTTCCTTGATCAGACTGGATTTCTTGAGGCAAATCGAATAAAGTAAAAAAAAACTCGGTAAGAGCCTTCGACACATTTTTAGCTTTAATATTTCTGAGAGGCATTGCCTCTGGGAATCTGAATGCAGTACACATAATAGTTAGCAGTGGGGCCACTGGGATGACCTGATTAGGTTTAGCCACAACTTGACAAGTTTGACAAATCCCAGCATTAATTTCTGGTTTACCCTGGTTATCCCTGCTACTCTTTTCGAAACTCTTATTCAGGGTAAACATAACCTTATGAGTTAAAGCAAACTGTTCTGCTAATCTAGCAGACTCCTGCATAGTGGCAGCATCATTTCCATCTAAATACATCTTTATGTCATCAGGCACGCACTTTTTGAATTCTTCAATTAAAACCAACTCTTTCAAGCTGTTAAAATCATCATTTACATTTTTATATGTGCACCAGCAGGAAATACACACAAATTTCTCATAAGCAAATTCCATATACGTCTGGTTCACAGATTTCTACAAATGTCTAAACTTTTGCCTGTATGCTTCTGGGACCAACTCATAAGCTCTGAGCACAGCCTGTTTCACTAGGTCATAATGTGTGGTGCATGACCAGCTGGTTAAGGTGTTGAACTAGCGATCTGAAGGTCATGATTTCGAGCCTGAGCCAAGGCAGCGTGAGTGTCTTTGAGCAAAGCACTGAACCACACACTGCTCCTGCACGTTTATAGCCCAGTGGCGATGATTGGTGCAGTATAAATAATCAGCTGCTTCATCAACTGTCAAAGCAGAATAGGCATGCTGAGCCTTCCCCTTTGTTATACTTTATGAGACAATTTTCTGTCTGTTTTTCTGCCTCTCTAGCCTCAAACTGCCTCTGCCTTTCCGCAGCCTCCATCTTTAATTTTTCTCACTTGTACTGGAGCTCAAGCTCACTTGTTTACTTTCAGGAAACACCTCCAACTCCTCCACTTTAAACACACTCTCAGAAACATAATGTTCAGCTATTATCCTCTGCATCTGTGCCCTCCTCATTGTCAATTTCACCTTAGCAAGATGTAACCTTTCAGCAATACTCAACAACTCAACCCTTCTGGCGTCCTCTAATACCTCAGAGGTTGGCGCTTCCTGACATCGATCAACAAATTTTCTGCACAGAAATAAATCAAAAGAGATTTCCCCAATGAAATCGATAATTAATCAATCCTCAAATTTGATCATATCCCAGATGCAGGCCCCATTTTGTTATGAACCGTAACGCTTCAGAAACGAACCAGCAGCAATAGACTACTACTGGAGTCTGTTTTTGATGTGTAAACCACAATGCTAATTATATCCACTTATAATATAGTAACTTAGGCAAGTTAAACAACAATTAACAGTGTTATGTGTATGTATGTGTGTAAATATAACTCCCAAACTATTGAGCTAGGGGGAAACAAGGCTTGGAGTCTTCAGATGGTAAAGTATGAAAGTTCAGTTCATCCACAAAATAGGTGATGAGAGAGATATTTGTAATTCAGGGTAAATGTCGAGAGAAGACTGTTATGTCAAACAGCAAGGGAGATAAGGCTGAGTACAGAGCTATGGTGGAAATCTTTGTCACATGGTACGAGCAGAATCATCTGCAGCTTAATCTGAAAAAGACTAAGGAGCTGGTGGTGGACCTGAGGAAGGCTAAGGCACCGGTGACCCCTGTTTCCATCCAAGGGGTCAGTGTGGACATGGTGGAAGATTACAAATACCTGGGCATACAAATTGACAATAAACTGGACTGGTCAAAGAACACTCAGGCTGTTTACAAGAAGGGTCAGAGCCGTCTCTATTTCCTGAGGATACTGAGGTCCTTTGACATCTACCAGACGATGCTGAGGATGTTCTACGAGGCTGTGGTGACTAGTGACTATCATGTTTGCTGTTGTGTGCTGGGGCAGCAGGCTGAGGGTAGCAGACACCAACAGAATCAACAAACTCATTTGTTATGCCAGTGATGTTCTGGGGGTGTAACTGCACTCTCTGGCGGTGGTGTCTGAAAAGAGGATGCTGTCCAAGTTGCATGCCATCTTGGACAATGACTCCCATCCGCTCCATAATGTATTGGTTAGGCACAGGAGTACATTCAGCCAGAGACTCATTTCACCGAGATGTAACACTGAGCATCACAGGAAGTCATTCCTGCCTGTGGCCATCAAACTTTTCTAATCTTCCCTCGGAGTGTCAGACACCCTGAGCCAATAGGCTGGTCCTGGACTTATTTCCACTTGCAAAGATAAACTTATTATTATTTAATTATTGATGGTTTTATATTGCTATATTTCTACACTATTTTTGGTTGGTGCGGCTGTAACGAAACTCAATTTCCCTCAGGATAAATAAAGTACGTCTGTCCGTCTGTCTGTTCTACAGGTTCCACAGTGTTAAAATGAGAGAACAGTTGCTGTAGATTTTATCCGTCATCTTTACAAATCTACATACGAATTTTCACCGAAAGTGACTTGTCATGAGGGGTATCATCTTCAAATGAATAACCACATCACACCCAGGCAAGGGTTAACACATAAGTGGTCTCCATAGGATATCCCAAATCAGATCCACTCCTATGTGTTAAATGAGGTGACAGCCACACATTCGATGTATGGTGAATCGATAATTAGCCCACCCTTGTGGGCAAAGGAAAGTTCCAAACAGTGACCCTTGGCCACTAGTTCCCTGGTTTCGATTCTTCCATTTTTCATCCGTCTCCATCTGACTCTGAGAGTCTGTGTCCTCAGTTAAAACTAAACAAACTGCAAGCAATGTAAACAAGCTGCAAGTCAGACTGACAGTCCATATCAAACAAAACCTAGGGATTCATAACAATGGTCACTCCCCACTATGAACTGACTTGTGTTCCAGTATTTGGGATGACTGAGTGAATCCTTTCCCACCGACTGAGCAGGTGAACGGCTTCTCCCTAGTGTGAACTTGCTGATGTCTCTGTAGGTTGGCTGACCGAGTGAATCTCTTCCCACAGACTGAGCAGGTGAACGGCTTCTCCCCAGTGTGAACTCGCTGATGTACCAGTAAGGTGGATGACTCAGTGAATCCTTTCCCACATTCTGAGCAGGTGAAAGGCCACTTCCCAGTGTGAACTTGCTGGTGTGCCAGTAGTTGAGATGACCGAGTGAATCCCTTCCCACACTCTGAGCAGGTGAATGGCTTCTCCCCAGTGTGAACTCGCTGATGACTATGTAGGTTGGATGAGTGAGCGAATCTCTTCCCACAGTCTGAGCAGGTGAACAGCTTCTCCCCAGTGTGAACTGACTGGTGTTCCAGTAGGTGGGATGACTGAGTGAATCCCTTCCCACATTCTGAGCAGGTGAACGGCTTCTCCCCAGTGTGAACTCGCTGATGCTTCTGTAGGGTGGATGAATTAGTGAATCCCTTCCCACAGACAGAGCAGGTGAACGGTTTCTCTCCAGTGTGAACTCGCTGATGTACCAGTAGGGTGGATGACCGCGTGAATCCCTTCCCACAGACTGAGCAGATGAAAAGCTTCTCCCCAGTGTGAACTCGCTGGTGACTCTGTAGGGTGGAAGAGTCAGTGAATCCTTTCCCACACTCTGAGCAGGTGAATGGCCTCTCACCAGTGTGAACTCGATGATGTCTCTGTAGATTGGATGACTGAGTGAATCCCTTCCCACACTCTGAGCAGATGAACAGCTTCTCCCCAGTGTGAACTCGCTGATGTCTCTGTAGGGTGGAAGAGTCAGTGAATCCCATCCCACACTCTGAGCAGGTGAATGGCTTCTCTCCAGTGTGAACTCGCTGATGACTCAGAAGGGTGGATGGATTAGTGAATCTCTTCCCACAGACTGAGCAGGTGAATGGCCGCTCTCCAGTGTGAATTCGATGATGTCTCTGTAGATTGGATGACTGATTGAATCTCTTCCCACATTCTGTGCAGGTGAATGGCTTCTCCCCAGTGTGAACTGACTGGTGTTCCAGTAGGTGGGATGACTGAGTGAATCCCTTCCCACATTCTGAGCAGGTGAACGGCTTCTCCCCAGTGTGAACTCGCTGATGCTTCTGTAGGGTGGAAGAATCAGTGAATCTCTTCCCACATTCTGAACAGGTGAACGGTTTCTCCCCAGTGTGAACTCGCTGATGTACCAGTAGGGTGGATGACCGAGTGAATCTCTTCCCACAGACTGAGCAGATGAACGGCTTTTCCCCAGTGTGAACTCGCTGATGACTTTGCAGGTGGGATGACTGAGTGAATCTCTTCCCACAGACTGAGCAGCTGAACGGCCTCTCTCCAGTGTGAACACGCTGGTGTGCCATTAGGTCAGATGACTGAGTGAATCCTTTCCCAGAAATTCAGCAGATCACCAGCCTTTGCCCACAGTGAACTGACAGGTGTGTCCGCAGGTGGGAAGACTAACTGAATCCTTTCTCACACACAGAACAGGTGAATGGCCTTGCCCAGCGTGAACTTGCTAATGTACCTTCAGTTGTGATAAACGAGTGAATCCATTCCCACTGTCTGAGCAGGTGAATGGCCTTTCTCCTGTGTGAAATGACGGGTTGCCAGTTGGTCAAATGACCGAGTGAATCCCTCCCCACAGTTTGAGCAGGAAGGATGGTCGATTGAACCCCTTGCTCCACTTCTTAAATATCTGGACAGAGACAACCAAACTGGTGTGCCGTGTTTGAACTTCCTGGAGACAAACTCCTTCTTGTTTTTAACCTGTAAAAAGATTTACAAAATCCATCAATGGGTGTAGGACAACATTTCAGATGAGATTACTTGAGTTACCAAGGTTTGATCTGGTATCACACTGTTACAGTGAGATTCTACCCAAGTTGGACACAGAAATCATCTCCTGACTGGGCAGAGTGCTGGTATCTGGAATGACCATCAATTCCCTGATGCTGTTCCTGTTTCTATAAGAATGGGGCATTTCTGCCATCTCCAATTTCTACCTTGGCTGAGTTGGAATCTCTCCATTGGTATTATTCCCTGTTCCTGCTGAGTTGCATGGGTGCCTGGCCCCACAGTAACTGAAACAGTCTCATGCAATTAGTCTTTCTTGATGTGCATCTGGGATTTTCTTTTATGTATTATTAACTTAAAGTGCCACAGTTTTAATGCCATATAAAAAATTCCTGTTGAGGTGAATGGTTGGTCCACACAGCTGTTAAAAAGACAGAGTGAATTTTTGTAATATTTCACATTCTTGTAGAAAATTACAACACAGAAACATGCCCTTTGGGCCATCTAGTCTGTGCTGAACTATTTAATCTTCCCACTCCCATACCCCTACCATGCAGGTACCTACATGAACCTCTTAAATGTTGAAATCGAGCTCGCATGCACCACTTGAGCTGGCTGCTCATTCCACACCCGGATGACTGTCTGTGTGAATGAGTTTCCCTTCATGTTCCCCTTAACATTTCACCTTTCACCCTTAACCCATGGCCTCTGGTTGTTCTCCCACCCCATCTCAGTGGTAAAAGCCAACTTGCATTTACACTATCTATGCCCCTCTATCACAATCAAATCTCCCCTCAAACTCCTACAGTCCAAGAAATAAAGTCTTGACCTGTTCAATCTTTCCTTATAACCCAAGTACTCCAGACCTGGCAACATACTTGTGAATTTTCTCTGAACTCCTTCAAAGTCCTTACAGCTTTCCTGTAGGTTGGTGACCAAAACTGCACCCAGTACTCCAAATTAGGCCTCACCAATGTCTTCTACAAGTCAACATAACATCCATCTATTGTTGTCAGTACTTTTGTTCATGAAGGCCATTGGGCTAAAATCTTCCCTTCCGTCTCTATCTAACTGTGATACCACTTTCAGTGAATTAAGGACTTTCTTCTACAACAGGTCCCTTTCTTCTACAACACTCCTCCGTGCCCAACCAGTCACTGTGAAAGACCTCCCTTGGTAGGTCAGACCAAAGTGCAACAACTCACACTTGTCTGCATTAAATTCCTTTTTCCATTTCTCAAACCATTTTGCCAGCTGGTCCAGGTCGCACTGCAAGTTGAAATGCTTTTTTGGCATTGACTAGATGGGCCAAAGAGCCTGTTTCTTTACTGAACTTCTCCATGTTTCTATGGCAAAGAAGCTGGCCAAACTTGTTTGGAAGGGAAAGGGTAGGAGTGACAATTGAGCAGCAGTGGCTGGAGTTTCTGGAGCAATTCGGGAGCTGAGTGATTCCACAGAAGTGGAAGCATTAGAAAGACAGGGGGACACAACTGTGGCTAAAATGAGAAGCCAAAGCCAACGTAAATGTCAAAGAGAGGGCAAACAAAAGAACAAAAACTATTCGGAAGCTTTGAGAAACCAAAAGAAGACAACAAAAAAATTCAGATGAACTCAGTGCGTGGAATCATGATTTGTAGTCATTAATGGGTCTCGGTAGCACCCAACAGTCTGAGGCATTTAGAGGAACAAACTATACGAGGCTTCAATTTCTTTTCAAAAGCAAGGTTCCCTGGACCAGTTACCTTCCAACTTTCATTTTGGCAGGCAAATACAAACTCTGCATCCTCAAAAATTCACATCTGAAGGCCTCCCACTTACAGGTACTCCTTTGCCAGGAAACAACCTGTCCCAAACCACACTTGTCAGATCCTTTCTGATACCTTCAAAAATGACCTTTCTCTAATTTAGAATCTCAACCCGTGGTCCAGACCTCTCTTTTTCCATATTTACTTTGAATCTCATGGCATTATGATCACTAATTTCTGTCACCAGCCCTGATCATTTCCTAACAGCTTATTGCACACTTCTACATTGGGAATTCTACTTATTGATTAAGGGCACATTTGACAAACTCTACCCTATCTAGTCCTTTTATAGTATGGGAGTCTTCGTCAATATATGGAAAGTTAAAATCACTTACTGAATCAACCTTTTTGTTTATTGGCATGGTCTTCAATCTCTCTACAAATTTGTTCCTCTAAATCCTTCAGACTGTTGGGTGTAAACAAGTCCCAATATTGGCCTGTCCTGAGCTCATCTGGCTTTCCTACGATACTTCTTGCATTGTGATATACACAGCTCAGCACATTCATTGCACCAGGCTCAACCATCTAACTGCTGAATCTATCTATGATCTGAACATCTGACTGGTGTCAAGGAAACAAACCCTCCATCATTTTCACAAAAACAAAGGAGCTGATTGTGGACGACAGGAGGAATGGAGACAGGATAACCCCTATTGACATCACTGGATCTGGGGTTAAGAAGGTGAACAGCTTTAAGTTCCTCGGCATAAACATCACCAAGCACCTTACATTGTCTGTACATACCGGCTGTGTTGTGAAAAGAGCACAACAGCACCTCTGTCACTTCAGACAGTTGAAAAAGTTGGGGATGGGGACCAAAATCCTGAGGACTTTCTACAGGGACACATTTGAGAGCATCCTGACTGGCTGCATCACTGCCTGGTATGGGAATTGTACTTCCCTTAATTGCAGGAAACTGCAGAGAGTGTTGCGGACAGCCCAGCACATCCGTAGTGGTGAACTTTCCACTATTCAGTACATTTACACAGACAGGTGTATAAAAAGGGCCCAAAGGATATCAGGGACCAAATTCACCACAACCACAAACTGTTCCTGCTGCTACCATCCAGGAAATGGTACCACAGCAAAAGGAGCAACAGGCTCCGGGACATCATCTTCCACCAGGCCATCAGACTGATTAATTCATGCTGATACAATTGCATTTCGATGTTATATTGACTGTCCTATATACAAACGATCTGTTATAAATTACCATAAATTACACATTGCACATTTAGATGGAGAGATAACATAAAGTTTTCTACTCCTCATGTTTATGAAGTAGGTATCTAATAAAGTCAATTCAATTCAATTCACCCTCTCCATTATCTGTTTGGTCATTCTGGCTCCCATTCCCCTTACAGCTTATTTTAACCACATCACCCGCTCCACCCCTACTAGCACTAGCATGCCTTACCACTTGGATATCAGTCCCCTCTTGTTCTGTTCCCCTAACTAATGAATCCCCTATCACCCCTTTGACTTTTCTCTGTCAGGTAATCCCCTTCACCACCAGTTTCTAAAGTGGTCTACCTTTTGTTGTGTTTGATGGGCACAAGAGTACTCTGCAATGGCTATTTAACCTCATTCCCCTTCCTGACTCTCTCCCGGTTTCCTGTGTACGGCACCTTGGGTGTAACTCACCTCTCTTCATGTCATATCTATCACCCCCTCCAACTCCCGGATGATCTGGAATTCATCCATTTCAGGTTCCAACTCCTTAATGTGCAGGGTGCACATCTTGTAGGTGAGGGCATCAGGGACACTGGAGGTCTCACCACCTTCCCACCAATGTCCCCTGTAATCTGTAATGACCAGTGTGCACATAAATCATGTACTGTGCATTTTTTTTTTTAACTCAGTGACATGTGCACAGTGAATTTTATACAGAGAGGTAATCGTTTTCACGGCTAGCAAATCACTGTTGATAAGTACTTTGATCTCCCCTGGGTTTGATCGAGTTCATCTGCACTCTCACACAACCTATGTAGCGGGCCTGTAACGGATAATGAAGGATTTTCTCACCAAAGCTTTTGCATATTGTCCATATGTGGTTTGCTTGCTAAACTATGCTTTAAAAAGTCAGATTTGCAAATATTACTCCACTTCTTCCCACTTACAAATTCTCCAGCACCTCTTGCATTGCCAGAATACACACAGGTAACACCAGTTTCTATATTGGGCATAAATATTTCCCCTGAACCCTCCTGACGAATTGAGGGTATATAAAAAAATTCATTTTGAACCTGTGTAACCTCTGGCTAAAAGAATAATTGGGAGTGAATAGGAATTTTGAACTGAAGTGAACTCAGTCTTCAGCGTTTAGCTAAGACAGACTCATTACCAGTTCTCTGTGGCTTGCAGAGAGACACATTGAGAGCTGATAATATTATACATTGTATCCTCGTTTGAGTAAAGGGAGGAGGACTCACTGATAAGGACAGGAATGAACATCTGTTTGTAATTAAGTCAGGGCCTTGCAAAGGGAATAACTGATAAGGACTGGACAGTACATCCATCTATAATTAAAACCATTTAGCAAACTCTGTTATCTAAGTAATTAAGTTTTGCACCAACACACTTAGTGGGCGTGCCAGTTCAAATAACAACTTGCAATATTAATGTATGGGATGTACTATGCATAAATATACGGCTGTAACCCAAGTCATTCGACTTGTCAGAAGGTGGCAGTGCTTACGTGCCTTCCCTTTGACAACTGGGACTCAAACTCCTGCAGGCATTTGAATGCACAATAAACCATGGTGTCGATAAGAAGCTGGTCTCCTGAGTTTTATTCAGATTCAACTTTAACATTTGGCATCACGAACAGGGTCCCAATATAGGGAGTGCCAAGCAGACGGGCTGAGTAAGCAGCTGGACCACTCTGGGGACTGCGGAGACCGAACGGAAGCCCAATGGGTATTTTAAATTTGTCACTCACCGTTAGTTCCTTTGGACATACGGTGCCTCACCCAAGGCTGATCACATACCTTGACAGGATCGGGAAAGAAATTGTTGGGAGATTTGTATAAGGTAGGCAAAATTTTACTAAGTGGCCAGGAGGCAGACATGCCAGGTAAATTCATCATTAAAGCAGGAGGTGCCAGCCGGGTAAATTTATCTCATTGTTAATTGAGCAGGAGGCTTTGAGCCCAATAAATTACTTAGAGACCATCGGTCAATTGCAGTCGATTGATACAAGTGGGCCAGCAGCAGCCCGACACAATTTGTGTGAGAGTTCTCCAGACAAGGAAAAATATTTGTGAATGTTGAGTGCAGTGCTGAATAAGAAATTGGGGAACAAAATGTGGCCACGGATGGGAGAGGGTGCAGGAGCCTGGGTTATTACCTCATGAGAACAAGCAGTAAATTTGATTTGGAAAAAGAACTGAGGAAAGAAGTGGAAATTGTTGAAAAGGGAATGGAAGGGAAAGGCAGATGTAAAGTGGAACTTTGCCGGCTATGCCACTGGTGGCCTAGTGGCTTCAGCGTTGGACTTCGAGGCGAGAGGTCTCGAGTTCAAACCCAGCCGACTCCCTTGCACACTTTCATCTGTGCTGGGTTAGAGCTGGTGAACAAAACAACTCACCCAGCAGAAGGCAATGGCAAACTACTGCTGTAACTTGCCTTGTACATGATTTCCCAACACCACACAGCAGCGTGGAAGGAAATCCTCGGCTAACTGGAAAAAATTCTGGATGTGACCTACCTTTAAAGTGGAACAGTATATTATCAGCAAGTTGGAGGAATAATGCATGTGAGAAAGGGATAGAGTAGCGGTCACCAACCATTTTAAGCCCAAGATCCCCTACCTTGGTCTTAGTCAAATGCAAGATCGACCCAGATCAATTAGTTACACGCATGCGCACCAGGGCAGAAAAGACCGGAAGTAAAACCCCACAACCTGGAAGTAGAAATAATGTATAAACACTGGGGCACCCGCCCTTTTTTTTGCACCGCAGACCGGTTTAATATTGAAAATATTCTTGTGGACCGGCCGACGGGGGATGGGGTGGGTGGGGGTGTTAAACACAATAGGAATACAGCGATACTCATAAGTTCCTTATGTCCAGTCTATTCCATAATTCAGTTTTTGTGGCGCTCGGCACTTAGCTTCTGTCCCGCGCTGCTCACGTTTTCTCCGCTGAAAAAACTCAACACGTTTGCGTTTAAGTGCAGGGTGCTTGGACTCGGGGTACCGAAGTGGTTTTGAGGGCTTCATTGCCTCATTGGACAGCCTCCTGCCCGCCCGCCGCCAGATGCCTTGGCTTGGTTTGGTTGGTCGTGGGTCGGGTGAGAGGACAATGTCAGGGCCGGAGGTCCCTGTGCCGGGGCCGCGGCAGTCACAGTCCGGAGAGAGTGACCAACCGAGCAAGGAGTGTGACAGGGCACGAGCCCGCCCCCCCAGTAGGACCTATCAGCCGACAAAAGTTTGTTTCAGTAGATCACAGCACGGTAGCTGCTCTGATACCTATGAAACGCTGAGCCCGAATTAGGTCGTCTGCGAATATTTTAGTGCCGGATTCCCCACGAACATTCGGTGTGCTAAACAGGTTTAGAGGCAGCACTCCAGGCCAGTAGTGACGGCACTTCCCACCGGCCGCTGAGGCCAACTGGTGATCTCTGGCATGAGGGTGTCACTGCGGTTCGGCGACTGATGACCTCGCGTGCACTCAAGTTCAACAGTGGGCTGACAGGGAATGAGGAAAGGTGCAGCTGACTCATGTTGTTTCCTCGCGGCCCAGTGGTTGGGGACACTGTGTAGTTACACGCATGTAGAAAGAAGGGAACTAAAACCCCACAACCCGGAAACAATCTCTCAACAGTATTTGTGTATTTATTTTTCTTTTTTTTCGGGATCTACTGGGAAAGTCTCAAAGGTAGACGAGTCGATCGCAATCGACAGGTTGGCGACCACTAGGATAGAGGTCAGTACTGCAGAAGGAATACCAAAGGTGGGGAGACGTTAAAAACAGAGTGTGAATGGATGGATGGGCGCCCAAAACGACAGCAGGAAAAACAACGTAAGCAAACCAAGGCCGGTCTACATTGGAGAGAAGGGCAGGAATGTCAGTCTAAAGTTAGAACTGATAGGGAAACACGGGATCCCGAACCCGTGTCTGGCATATCGACCCTGTATGAGTTTTGTGGCCTGCTACAGCACTTTCGCAGGAGACCAAGCCTTTAATGATGGGAATCTGTCCCCCCAATTTAATGCCCTACTGCTCCAATGCTTACCAACTAAGTTAACCAACATCATTAACAAATAATATGGATTGGCCTGACAATGACCAAAATCGAATGCAACGAGCTTTGACATATCATTGGAACAGGGCTTTCGAATGCCAATCAACCCCGAAGGGAACTAATATTACAGGTGAATGGAGACTGCCTCTGTCTGTCGATAGAGTAGCACTAATTCTGTGCTGCTCTTAGTTTTCTCTCCCGCCCACAGCTTAAATTTTGTATTTCAAATTTTTAATTGCTGATTCTTGAACGGGAGTGATATGTCTGTGTCTACGAGAAGTGGGAAGAATCTGCATGAACCTACTGACAAAGGTAATGAAAAAGGAAAGACGCTGAAGGAAAGATCTGATGAAATGCCATCATGGGCTGAAGATATCGTTCAGTCACTGAAATCAATTCAAGATCAGAATAAGGCAATTAAAGATCAACTGGAAAAGAATATAATGAAAGGAACTTATTTCTGGGAAAACTTAAAGATATGGAAACTCAAGTTATTAATCATGAAGAGGAATTGAAGTCAACTAAGCAAAAACTGTCTGAAACTACAACCCATTTGGAAAAATATCGTTAATAAGATTATTGATTAGGAAACTAAGTCACGCAGAAACAATATCCGAATCATTGGATTGCAGTAAGGAGCTGAAATTGGAGACTTAATGGTTTACTTTGGTAAGCTCTTTCATGATCTATTTCTGACTATTTCATCACAGCTACTTGCTATTGAAAGAGCACACAGGCTGTCCACTTTGAAATTTAAAGACTCAACCAGACCAAGATTTATTTTGGTTTGTTTTCATCACTTTAAAATTAAAGATCAAATAATGCGACAGGCAAGAAAACAGAGTTTTCAGATTCAATGAGTCTGAGCTCCGTTTTTATGAAGATTATCCAAGAGAAGTAATGGAACAAAGAGCAAGATTTGCTTTGGTAATGAAACAAGCATATGATAAGAAACGATTTCCCTCTTTGAGTTACCTGACAAGAATGAAAGTTTTTCCTCCTAATTCTTCCCCATGTACTTTCTTTGACACAAAAGTCGAGCTGGATTTTGTCCAGGCTATACCTGTCACCACCACTGACGTTACTACTGAATGAACTATCTGAAAAGCTGTTTGATTATCTGTATATTACTCACACTACAAAAAGAAGATATATGAAGGCTATTTGGATATTTCATTGACAGATTAATAAAAGAAGAAAAGAAAACCTGCTCATCATTACATCGTATTGGATTTTTTTTGGAAAGAAGATTTACGGATCAAGTTTGACTGTTTAAATGGTTAATTACATATTTGACTGAGAAAAGAGGATAAAAGGATTTGTTCCTTTTATCTAATATTTGGTTTGATTTTTTTTGTTGTTTCTTAAATTACTAACTGGTAGTTTTTTTTCTACCAACAGGGTTTCTTTTTATATATTTATCTGGGAGGGTTAAGTTACTATGATTTTACTAATTAATATTTCCATCAATTTAGTTCAGTTAAGTATACTATTAACTTATTTTAATCTGTTTTATTATAGCACCCTATAACTGAATTTAAAATTTTCTTAGGGATTTAAAGCTAAACTTAAGATGGGGCTGGTTTTTCTCTCTAAGAGATTATATTATTTTGGTTCTTTTTCTGTTTAACACATGATAGAATGTAAACACTCTCCTTTGTAGAGACTTTACTGTCTTTCTTGCAAGGTCATTTTATTTATTTTATGTACTGGCTGGGGGGAGGCAGAGACGAGACCAACAGTGTGGCCCATGTCTTCGCATCTATCTTAGTTCACTTGCCTTTTTTTCAGGCTTTTGGGAGGGTGGGTGGGTTTAGAGTTAGGAGTTTTTTCCCATTGGGTGGTTCCGGAGCATGTGTGTTTTCTATATGGCTTTATTCTTCATCACTGCCATCTTTGATAATCCCGTATTGGTATGTGTTCTGCGCATGTATAAAGTAAATTAGAATAAAATTATAGTATGGCAGTTAAATGGATTAATGTAATAATTTGGAATATACGTGGTTGGAATTATCCTATTAAACAAAAAAGACTTAAAATTATTAATCGATTCCAACCTGATATAATTTTTGCTTAGGAGACGCATATCAAGGCAGAAGATCAAAATAGATTTTTTTGCTGGTGGGATGGAAAACAACTCCATGCTACTTCTCAGAGCAAAACTAAGGGTGTGTCTATCTTTATTAAATCTAACATATTTACTCAAGAGGATATTGAGTCAGATTCTAATGGTAGATTTTTAATTGTTAAAGGAGTCATTTGTAATCGAAAGGTTGTTTTGGTTAATTTGTATGGTCCTAATTTAGATGATCCTGCTTTTTAAAAAAAAAATTTGCTTTACTGCCAGATTTAAATGAGTATATGTTGTTAATGGGTGGGGATTTTAACTGTTGTTTAAATCATATGATTGATAAGAGCTCAACTAATCAACGACTTACAAATCATTTTGCGTCAGTTATTAACTCTTTTTTGACCAATTTTGGGTTGATCGAATTATGGAGGCATTTACACCTTGATAACAGAGAATATTCTTTTTCTTTCCATGTTTATAAAATATATTCAAGGATTGATTATATTATAGTTGATCCCTGTCTTTTGCCTATTGTTAAAATCTGTGAATATGACGCTATTGCTATACCTGATCATGCGCCTTTGAGTTTGTCCTTTGAATTTGACGATGACATTTTTGGCCGTCCACCATGGCACATGTCTCAGACTTTATTGCAAAGCTCTGACTTTATTAGTTTTATCGAAAGCCAGATAAAATAATTTTTTACTTTTTAATGATATAGGAGGTATGTCTGAATTAATTATATTGGATACATTCAAAGCATTTTTATGTGGTCAGATTATTTCTTATTCAACTAAACTTAAAAAACAGACTAAAGCAAAATTAGATAAAATTTTTAAACAAATTAAAGATTTAGATAATGTCTATGTGACTTCCCCTAATATTGTCATTTAAAAAAGGGTGGAACTTAAATCATAATATAACCTATTATTAACTCATTCAATTGAAGGTTATCTACTTAAGATAAAGACCCAATTTTATATGTTTGGAGATAAAAATAATAAACTACTTGCATCTCAATTAAAATCAGCTGGAGCCAAGATGCAAATTTTGAAAATTCGTAGAAAAGATGGTACCCTGGCTCGGGATTATGAAGAAATTAATAAGATTTTTCAAGACTTTTATACTGAACTTTATAAATCTCAATGTCCAGTGGACTCTTCTGAAATGACTGTTGTTGTTGTTGTTTTTTTTTTTTTACGAACGATTGCTTTTCCTAAAATTTCTGTTGAGGATCAAAAAATTCTGGATGCCTAAATTACTGAATCCAAAATTCATAAAGCTATTTTCTCAATGCAATCTGGTAAGGCCCCCGGACTTGCCGGTTATCCTGTAGAATTTTATAAAAAATTTGGAAAATTGCTTTCTCCATATATGTTGGAGATGTTTAAAGAATCTTTTGTGAAAAGTGATTTACCCTCTACTTTTTATGAAGCTTCTATTTCTTTAATTCTCAAAAAGGATAAAGATCCTTCTGATTGTGCCTCATACAGACCTATTTCATTATTGAATGTTGATGCTAAGATTCACTTAAAAATAATGGCCAATCTGCTGGAGAGTATTTTGGGAAAAATCATTTTTAAAGATCAAACAGGCTTTATAAAGGGTCATTATTCTTTCTCAAATGTTCGGAGATTATTTACCATTATATATTCACCTTCTTCTAAAACTCCACAATGCCTTATATCTTTGGATGCTGAAAAAGCATTTGATTGAATCGAATGGAAATATTTATTTAATACTTTAGAAAAATTTGGTTTTGGTATTAATTTTAATAATTGGATTAAAATGATATAGAAAGCTCCTATTGCTACTGTTGTCACTAATAACTGTAGGTCTCCTTTTTTCAGCTATCACGGGGGACAAGCCAAGGTTGTCCATTAAGTCCTTTGTTATGTAACTTAAGATTAGAGCCCCTTGCTATTGCTTTGTGAAGCCGAAAATATTCATGGGATTTTTGTGAATGAGACCATGCACAAGATCTCTCTTTACACTGATGATTTATTGGTATATATATCCAAGCCTGAATAATCTATTCCTGCTTTGCTAAAATTATATGACAAATTTGGAGACCTTTCAGGATATAAAATAAATTTTAGTAAAAGTGAATTACTTCCTTTAAATGAATCTGTCTCTATATATGATAATATTCCTTTTAAAGTTATGGATTCTTTTAGATATTTAGGCATAATAATTACTAAAAAATATCAGGATCTTTATAAAGCCAATTTTCCTCCTTTAGTGGACTTTTTTAGATTTGTTTTTACAAGACTGTTTAATGTCTTTTTCACAGTTAATGGACAAATATGATATCTCTAATACACATTTTTCAGCTATTTACAGGTTGGGAATTTTTTACGTGATTTTTTTTTACCAATTTACCCCTCGGCCTGCTCTTTAAATTTGGCTTATGCTATTTTTCAGTTTAAACCTTTTCAAAAACAATTAATAGCAATCCTTTATAAACAGTTAATGAATGCTCGCATGTCACCTAATGATAGGGTTCAACGCACCTGGGAAGTACAACTTCAACATTCACTTTCAGATAATCAGTGGAGTAAAATTTATTATTTAGTCAATAATTCACCTATCTGCACACGCCATATCTAAATTCAGTTTAAGATAGTACACAGGGCCCATATGTCCAAAGATAAATTGGTGCATATTTTTTCTAATATAAGCCCTATTTGTGACAGATGTAATGCAGAAGTGGCTACTCTAACTCATATGTTTTGGTCATGTGTAAGTTTAAACAATTTTTGGAGGGATGTGTTTGGAATATTATCTAAAGTTATAGATGTGGATGTTCAACCTAATCCACTTACAGCAATTTATGGGATTATTCCAGAAGAAGCATGCAAAATGTCTGCTTCCGCCCAACAAAATTTTTATATTTATTTCAAAATATTCCTGTTATTGTTTACTAAGAAGTTTTTTGATCAGATTGATTCTATTATTCTATCTTTTATTTGGGATAATAAAAGACCAAGAATTGGTAAATGTCATTTTCAAAAGTTGAAAAAGGATGGTGGTCTCACTTTGCCTACTCTATGAATGTATTATTGGGCTGTTAACGCGGCGTATGTCCTTCTGGTTATATTGGGTTAATAGGAATGAACAGCCAATCTGGGTAGACCAGGAACTGAGAGCTGTGAAACAGTTTTATTTAACTTTGTTATTAGGAGTTACTCTACCTATACAATTAGCTAAAGTTGCTAATTTAAACCTATATCCTGTGGTTAAGCACTCTTTACAAATTTGGATCCAGTTCCGCAATTTTTTTAATCTTAAAAAAGTTAAACTTTGTAGTATAATTTATCATAATTACTTTTTTTAAACCTTCTTGGAGTGTTCCAATTTTTTTTTTACTTTGGAAAAATAAAGGTATTAATTCTTTTTTGGATTTATTTAAAGAAGGCAGACTAATGTCTTTTGAAAAATTTGTCAATAAGTATTCTCTCTTATATTCACATTTTTTACCATATCTGCAAGTTAGACATTTTTTACAAAAATATTTAAGTAATTTTCCTTACATATTGGAGGCTGATTTGTTAGATTCTATTATGAATATGAACCCCTCGTTGAAAGGTTCTATTGGAAGAATTTATAATTTATTATTACAAAGGGATAAGCGTCCTTTACTTAAGATTAAACAGGATTGGGAGAAGGAACTCAATTTCCCTTTTATATGGGAGGATTGGACATGGATTCTGAAGCTTGTTAACTCTTCTTCGATCTGTGCTAGTCATTCACTGATTCAATTTAAAATTGTACATTATTACCATTTGATGAAGGAGAGACTTTCGAAAATATTTCCCAATGTTGACAAGTATTGTGATAGATGTAAAAATGAGATAGCCACACTGACACATGTGTTCTGGTCATGTTCTATATTAAAACAGCTTTGGAATTCAATCTTTTTGACAATTTCTAAAGCACTCAGAATCAATTTACAACCTAATAAATTGACTATGCTTTTTGGAATAATCCCTCAAAATATCCATGGTATTTCTGTGTCTGACCAACATGTTTGTTACATTGAAAGCTAGGAGGGCCATCTTGTTGAAATGGAAGGATATATCAGCTCCTACTTTGTCACAATGGCTCTCTCAGGTGATGCTGTGTCTTGGAGAAAATTAGAAGTCGAACCTTTGTACCTTTATTTGATTTTAAGAGATGGGGCTCATCTGCTCGTTATTATCATTTCAGTTAACTGATAGATTTCCTCCAAGATCTAAATGTAAATTTTTTTATATATCTTTTCTTTCTTTTTGGCAGTTTGATGTTTATTTTTAGAAGCTTTTTGTATGATGCATGGCTCTGGGGTTGTACCTCCAATGGGTTTCTTCTTTTTTCCCCTCACTTTTCTTTTTTTTTTTAATTCACAAAATTTTTAATCCTCAAGATAATTTCCTCTTTTATGAGGCATTGTAAGTGTTGTTACTTTGATGCACTTGTGCTATTTTTGAATAATAATAATAATAGATATGAAAAGAATATTAAAGGTGAATATGTTCAGTGGGAAGAAGTGCGAGCGGGCTATATCTGCGGATCAGAAATGGGAACAACAACCTACCAAGGGACAGGTGGGGACAACAACCCGTTTAGAAATTGACAAGCAAGGATGCTTCCTACCGTGAGTACCACCCCTCAGGAAGAGCCCAGTGTAATATTGACAGTTGCTGCTATTCCAGTTCCGTTTATGATTGATATGGGGGCAACTACAACCACTCTCAATCGGGAAATAGTATCGGAAAAGGGATTACAGTTATCAGACGCAACATTCACTCTGTCTGGGTTCGAAGGCACGGAATGTACGTATTCACATAACCAGCCACTGGAGGTGGAATTCCACGGGAACCAGTGTGAGGTTTCATTTACAGTCAGCACCCCGCAGTCGGGGATGTAATCCAGCAGGGAGAGACTTGCTCTGTCTGTTGGAAGTCGAGATTCTCTGCACAGGCAATGGTGTCACCCTGTGACAGGTGAACAACCGACAGCTTCCCCAATTTCCGACCCCCCAGTGGTGGGCACTTAATCTGGACTCCACTGCGTTTGAACCCCTTCTGCCAGTGGTCGACCCCCACGTGACTCTGTGCTGTGACATTACGGGGTGCTCAGCTGAGGAAAGTCAATATTATGCACCCCTCGAGGGACAGAAGTTCCCAGTCATGGTGATTGGAGAGATTAAAGGAAAAGTGGGCAGTGCATTACTGGCCGAATTTCCGGATTTCCTTTGGCGACAGACAGAACTGGTGGTTCCCCATACCACTGTTAGTGTTTGCCCTGGGTTCAAGCCAAAGAGCCCAGAGTTCATTGCCTACACCTTGCTGAAACAAGCCTCCAGCACTGAGGGAGACTGGCAAGACTTGGCTGCGGTCCAACTCCGATACTGGAAGGAGTCTGAGGTGAAGGCGGGACATTTGGTGAGACACACTTTTAATATTGACCGATCCCAAGACGCTGTACCCCATCTCTGAGCAAATTCAAGCCATAAAGTCGGTCGCGCCAACTGTCCCCCTGTCCGGATCACCGTGAAGGAAGGACAGACTCTCCCATCCATTCTGCAATATCCCCCTCTAGCCCGAAGCAATTTTATGAGGATGGAAGCTCTTTTGTGGATTCAGCAGGGAAACGATATTCTGGCTATGCGATAGTGACAGACAGTGAAATTGATCAGCAAGCTTCTTTTGAAGCCGCTGTCTCTGCCCAGAAGGCTGAGCTGTTTGCTCTGACTCGTGTCTGTATCCCAGAAACAGACTGAAGTGGGAACATTTACACAGACTCCCATTATGCATTTGGAATTGTATATGACTACAGGGCTCTCTGGGAACATTGGGATTCCTGACTTCCTCTGGCCACCCCATTAGTAATGCCACCTTTGTAAACAACTTACTCACCACTCTACAGCTACCTCGAGTTTTGGCTATTATTAAATGTACGGCCCACACACGCATGTCCGACTGTGTCACTAAACACAATGCTCTAGCAGATCAGACAGTGAAAAGTGCGGCACAATCCTCAGTAGTTGTAGCCTCCTCGCGTTCCCGTCAAGCAACCCTCCATGACTAAAGCAGAACGGGTTTCCCAGACATGTGGGAGGTACGTAATTTTCAGGGGGACACCTCTGAGGAGGAGCACAAACTGTGGTCCCAGATGGGGTGCCAGAAAGACCCCAACCTAGGTTTTTGGATCACCCCAGTGGGACAGATTTGTGTTCCTACACAGTTTTTACGAATATTGGCCGATTAGATACATAATTGTACACACCTGGGAAAGGAGGGAGTGGTTGGTAACCTGTACCCTGCACACCGGGTACGACTCCCTTGCCAGGTGGACCTTTTTGTGTCTGCAAGTTGATTTTATTGAATTGCCTAGAGTACATTGCTATAGATACTGCTTAGTTATTATAGATGTGTTTAGTAGATGGATTGAAGCTATTCCAACTACCATTAATACTGCTATGACTGTTGTGAAGGTATTATTATGGGATATAATTCCCAGGTACGGCCTGCCAGAGATGCTGAGCTCTGACAATGGCCCACACTTTGTGGTGAAAGTAAACGAAGGGGTATGTAACGAACTAGCTATCAAGCAACAATTCCACTGTGTACACCACCCACGGGCCGCTGGCAGAGTGGAAAGAGCCAATGGCACTCTGAAGAGTAAACTGGCCAGACCAGCAGCGGAGACTGGACTCACTTGGTTGAATGTCCTACCGTTAGCCCTATTCCGCGAGGGTTACCCCATAGGGGAAAGCGGGGTTGTCACCAGTTTAAAACATTTATGCATGGCCCATGAGGATATCCTGGGGACCAAGACCTTGTGCACCATTGCTCCCAGAAAGCCTACCAGCAAAATTAGATATTGGAAGAGATGGGGAAATAAATATGCCAACTAACCAAAATTTTCCAAGCGTTACAGGCTTACAAGGAAGAGAACTACCCCGCAGAGAGGAGTGACTATCCCACCATAGAACTTGGGAATTTATCCTGATCAGGAACTGCGATCGAGGGAAACTCAGACCTCGGTGGAGAGGACCATATCAAGTGTTACTGACCACTCCGACAGCTGTGAAACTGAAAGGGCAATCTCGGTGGATATATCTAACAGACTACAAACGTGTTACTGAAGGAAATGAGTAGAAGGACTCTCTCGGACTAAAGGAAATTGTATTGGTTGATAGTAGAGAGTGATGAACCTCTCGGTTTCTTGCTGTGGACTGTCATTTTAACAGATATTGCCTGAGTGATGTCAGCCACCAGCTTTCTCAGCTCCTGTTTGATTCTTACAAGAGAGAGAGAGAGGGCTGAAACTATTTGACCATGCAGCGTGTTTACACTTGCTGGCAGCTTGTGTTTACATAGCTCACAGTTTGTTTTATTTAAGCAAGGACACACAGTCAGCCGGAGAGAAAGAAAGAAGATGGAAAGTTCGAAACAAAGGACCTAGTGGCCAAAGGTCACTGTTTGGACTCTCCTATGCCCACAAGGGTGGGTTAATTATTGATCCATTGTATACTGAATGTGTGATTGTCACTTTGTTTGATCCACTGGAGTGAATCTTTTAGTTTGGGGGTATCCTGTGAGGATCACTTGTGCTAACCCTTGCCTGGGGGTGGTAATTCACTTGAAGAGGTACCCCTGTGACCAATCACTGTTGGTGATAATTCGTATAATCCATATGGGGATATGTTGGAGTATCTCGTGGCTACCACTTTTGTTAACCCTTAGCTGGATTCGGGTGTGTTATGTGGTAAACACTTGTGAGAAGGGATATTCTGTGGAAATCACTGTCAGTAATACTTTGTGTGTTGGATCTGGATTGGGAGTACCTTGCGGAATCTACCTGTGTGTTAACCCTTGCTTGGGTGGTAGTTCCTTCTGAAGACAGTACTCCTGTGATAAGCTACTTCTGGTGATAATTCGTATGTGGATTTAGAACAACAACGGATAAGACCTACAGCGACTGTTATCTTGTTTTACCACTGTGGAATTTGTGGAATTCAACGTAATTGCCTTCTCTTGACATTCACCTTGGATTACAAATATCTCTCTCTCGTCATTTATTCCATGGCTGAACTGAATTTCATACTTTACCATCTCAAGACTTTCAGCTTGGTATTCCCTGAGCTCAGTGGTTTGGGAGTTATATTTACACATACGTGTACTCATAACACCTTTAACTTTAGATTATTTTGCTTAAGTTGTTATACAAGTAGATACTAATAAAGACAGTGCTTTTAACATCAAAACCAGACTCCAGGTGTGGTCTATTGCTGCTGGTTCATTTAAACCATTACAGTGGTGTTTGTGTTTATGTCTTTGAGAGGGCTCACCCCAGCATCCAGTTACGATCTTTCTGTCTCTGTCACACTTATGCCAAATGGGTAGAACTAGGGGCCCTGACAGACACAGTGTTTTGACAGATGTATCTCAGGCTCCCACCAAACGGAACTTCCTACACTGGGTAACATGCATCGTGGCCATACTTGCAGGTGCCCAGCAGCGGAGAGGAATAACTGAGACTGAGCGATCTTTGATGATAGTTTTTCTCTCCTACGAAGTAGCCGGGAATTCACGAGAGATAATCAATTTGGCTACAGCACTTGAGCAGCTGGCCACAATACTGCAGGGGCCCTGACAGAAACACAGGCCCAAGTAACAGAAAAATCCACTGAAATGATTGCAATCTGGCAAACAGTCCTATAGAATCTTACGGCTTTATATTTTATCCTAGCTGAGAAGGGGGAACCTGTGCTATTATTGACACAGAATGCTGCACCTATATCCCTGATGAGTCCACTAATGTTACATCCCTCTCCGAGCACAATGCCAGGGATATTGACAGCATCAAGAAAGTAGGGCAGGATTTACACGGGTTCACCGAAGGGTCGAAATGGTGATCTTTGAAGGCCTGTTTGGTAATATGTGGGGCATGATATTGTATTATGTTCTAATAGTTGTACATATCATTGTTATAGTTACTGTTGTATGCCGTTTTTACCCACTGATAGGTCAAAGCTGTACTCGATTGCTTTCTCTGTAAAAAATTACTGTTTTGTTGCTCATGTAACGATCAAAAAGCAGGGAATGATGAAGTATGGTTTAACACTTCGTTAAAAAATAGCAGCCTGTTTTTCTGAAAGAAACTGATGATCAACAGATGTACTAAGCCATGCTGAGCCATATTTCTTCTTGAGGGTAGCTAGCTAGGGTTTCAGGACGCTTATTGCCTTGTGTGTTCATGCATACAGATAGGACAGCTTCAGTCTGTTCTGTGTGTGTAAGCCATTTTGACTGTTTTGTAATTTGTCTTTAGAGGCTCCAGCCTGTCATGTAGTAAATATCTTTGGCTCCAGCCTGTCTTGTGTGGGGGTATCTGGACTGATATATCTGTGGTGAAGGGGAATTGTTAGTCAGTTAGTGGATTGGGGGGGAACAATCATTGACTGTTCCTGTTTGAGCGACTAACTGAGTAAGCCCCGGGTGCTTGGAATACAGAGTTTGTACCGTACGGTCTCTGAGTGACTTTATCCAGATTCGACTTCCACAGAATGGGAGTGGTTTTAAAGGGCTGGGCTGCTGGAAGCACAGTACCAGACCTGGACTGATTGCAACTGGGTCTGACAGAGGCATAACTGGTTCTTCTGGGCACATTCAGTCTCACTCCAGCTGTTTCCTACCAGTGTTTGTGTAGATGAGACTCACCAAACTTTCTCCTGACTGAATCAATGGAATCTCTGAGTCAGAAGGGTTCGCTCCAGTTGATGCTTTCAATCCTCAGGCTGGTTCACTTGTTGCTGTTCCCTCGTCTTCAGTCGCGCTTTGCTTCCAGTTGTGGTTTTTCTTCCAATAAATCTCCCACCACAGGTCTAACTTTAACATGAAAGATAATGAAGCACATTAACAATAAAAAGGAGAACCAAACATTTCTGCTTAATGTCACTAAGAACAAAACTCACTGAAATTTAAACGTTGAAGGCAGATATAATGATCTCAGTGAACATCTTTTATTGTCTCCACCATGACACAAAAGAATATGGGAGCCATCATTCAGTCATGGTAAGACATAAGGAACAGAATTAGGTGATTTGATCCATCTGATCTGCTCCACCATTCAAACATGGCTGATTTTTATTCCAACACCATATTCCTGCCTTCCTCCTGTAACCCTGAAGCTACTTAGCAATTAGTATATTAATCTCTGCCATAAATATACCCAAATGACACCCTCAACCAACCTCTGTCGCAACAAATTCCACAGATCAGCCATCTTTTAGCTGAAGAAATTTCTCTCATCTCAGTTTTAAAGGGAAGCATTCTAAGACTGTGCTGTCAGATCACAGACTCCCCGTCTAATGGAAACATCCTCTCCAGGCTTTTCTGCATTCGGTTGTTTACTTAACCACCCCGTCCCCTTTCACCCCCGTCTGAACTCCATTGAGCACAGCCCCAGAACCATCAAATGCTCCTCATACATAAAGCCGATCATTCCTGAGATTATTCACGTGAACCTTGTTACTAATCCCTCCACCACCCCCACCGTCCCTCTGAACTCCATTGAGCACAACCCCATAACCATCAAATGCTCCTCATACATAAAGCCGATCATTCCTGAGATTATTCACGTGAACATTGTTACTAATCCCTCCACCACCCCCACCGTCCCTCTGAACTCCATTGAGCACAACCCCATAACCATCAAATACTCCTCATACATAAAGCCGATCATCCCTGAGATTATTCATGTGAACCTTGTTACTAATCCCTCCACCACCCCCACCGTCCCTCTGAACTCCATTGAGCACAGCCCCATAACCATCAAATGCTCCTCATACATAAAGCCGATCATTCCTGAGATTATTCACGTGAACCTTGTTACTAATCCCTCCACCACCCCCACCGTCCCTCTGAACTCCATTGAGCACAGCCCCAGAACCATCAAATGCTCCTCATACATAAAGCCGATCATTCCTGAGATTATTCACGTGAACCTTGTTACTAATCCCTCCACCACCCCCACCGTCCCTCTGAACTCCATTGAGCACAACCCCATAACCATCAAATGCTCCTCATACATAAAGCCGATCATCCCTGAGATTATTCACGTGAACCTTGTTACTAATCCCTCCACCACCCCCACCGTCCCTCTGAACTCCATTGAGCACAACCCCATAACCATCAAATGCTCCTCATACATAACGCCGATCATTCCTGAGATTATTCATGTGAACCTTGTTACTAATCCCTCCACCACCCCCACCGTCCCTCTGAACTCCATTGAGCACAGCCCCAGAACCATCAAATGCTCCTCATACATAACGCCGATCATTCCTGAGATTATTCATGTGAACCTTGTTACTAATCCCTCCACCACCCCCACCGTCCCTCTGAACTCCATTGAGCACAACCCCATAACCATCAAATGCTCCTCATACATAAAGCCGATCATTCCTGAGATTATTCACGTGAACCTTGTTACTAATCCCTCCACCACCCCCACCGTCCCTCTGAACTCCATTGAGCACAGGTCCAGAACCATCAAATGCTCCTCATACATAAAGCCGATCATTCCTGAGATTATTCATGTGAACCTTGTTAGCAATAACCGCACTGAACACATTCCCAAGTACAACAGACAATCAGGAAATTTAAACCATTCCAGAGTGAATGTGATAAAAAGAAACTGGAATCACCAGAATCGCTCAACAGGTAAGGAACTGCTGTGGGGAGAGCAACAAATTTAAGGATTCAGGTTCACAACCTTTTGTCAGAATGGATTCAGAATTTTTCATTTTTAGTGCAGATCTCCAGCCACTTGAGTTTCTGTTTGATTTCCACTGTCTGACAGACAGGTGACAGTGAGGAGGAATTTCCAAACACAGTCCGAACACTGAACACCCCCCCCCCCAGGTTTATTTCTACTGGTTCAAACACAGAACAGCCCATTTACTCACAGCCTCTCCTTGTGAGGGATGGAATGGGAACTAATTCTCTCCTCAGACTGGCAGTCATTGCTTCCAAAGGAACTCCAGAAACCAACATCTGATCCCAAACCAGAAATACTCACTCAACACTTCATACACCTGGGCAGCTTGATCCCCGGGTCCATTTTACTTGGATCTAACAGGGGTGCAGTGCTGCCGGAGCTCACCGGAACGCCACTCCAGCACCTCCATAAAAAACAGTCAAAATAAACAAGCGGGGAATTTAACAGCGGCTGCATATTAAATAGAGGGAAACTTACAGAAGTGGGGGTTGGGGAGAGGGGTTGGTGGCTGGTGGGGAAAATACCACTAATAACATTAGGATATTTGATTGTTTTTGGTGAAATCCAGGAGCTGTGACTGTGGTGATCCGTGGATTACTTGCTAATACAAAACTAAATTTATCTCACAAACAACCCTATGGCTTCGAAGCAAACAACGTTAACTTGCTTGATAATTATATTTTGTGATAATTAGTGAATGTAACCATGTGCTACTTTGTCATATTATTAAATTAAGTATTATAAGTTTTATTGTACCAGTTATATACTTAAATGTTGTGATTGGCTATAATCTTAACTTATGTCTTAACTATCACTATATTTCTGTGGAGCTCTGGAATTCATATATATTTCTTTCATCTTGGTTTAGTGCTCGACATTATAAAAAGGCATATTCTCATATATTTGTATATATACACACACACACATATACGTGTGTGTGTGCGTGCGTGACACCCAATTTGTGTACCTGTTCATTACATATATGTTACGTGAATGGGGCAAGGAAGTTGTTCAGTACATGAAATGAGCAGGTACAAAAATTGGGTGTGACATACAAGGAGTGATTGATAAGTTCGTGGCCGAAGGTGGAAGAAGTCAATTTTACAAAACCTTTCCAGCATCTGCAGATTTCCTCGTGTTTACAAAACCTAGCTATTTTCAATTATCTGAAACAGAAAGACCACAAAAGTTATTAATTTCAAACTTTCTGCATAATCACTCAAAGAGTTGAACTACACGTGCAGCTACCGAGAGCTGTGTAACTTCAGGCCGTCTAACTTAGGCCACGAACTTATCAATCACCCCTCGTACAGCTCCAGCCGTAGGGCTCAATGCAACCGGCCCAGATTCACACAATCTCGGGATCAACTCCGACTCACCCCCTCTCGAATCGGAGAACCGCCAACAACAGATGCAGTGAGCAAACCGCATGCCTTTAGCAGGAGGGTCTCCCCAGCACCACCGGTGTCCGGAGGTCTTCACATCGTCGCCGGTGGCCGGAGGTACGCACAGCGCCACCGGTGCCCGGAGGTACATGCAGCGCCACCAGTCTCTGGAGGTCCATGCAGCGCCACCACTGGTCGGAGGCGGGAGGGACAACGGAGAGGTAAATCACAAACACGACGAAGTCCGCAGATAGATAGATAGATAGATAGATAGATAGATAGATAGATAGATAGATAGATAGATAGATACTTTATTCATCCCCATGGGGAAATTCAACATGTTTTTCCAATGTCCCATACACTTGTTGTAGCAAAACTAATTACATACAATAATTAACTCAGTAAAAGTATGATATGCATCTAAATCACTCTCTCAAAAAGCATTAATAATAGTTTTTAAAAAGTTCTTAAGTAGTTTACTTAAATACATTAAATACAATCAACCCCGGCACTTTAACATATCTTACTCCTGGCGGTTGAATTGTAAAGCCTAATGGCATTGGGGAGTATTGACCTCTTCATCCTGTCTGAGGAGCATTGCATCGATAGCAACCTGTCGCTGAAACTGCTTCTCTGTCTCTGGATGGTGCTATGTAGAGGATGTTCGGGGTTTTCCATAATTGACCGTAGCCTACTCAGCGCCCTTCGCTCAGCTACCGATGTTATACTCTCCAGTACTTTGCCCACGACAGAGCCCACCTTCCTTACCAGCTTATTAAGACGTGAGGCATCCCTCTTCTTAATGCTGCCTCCCCAACACGCCACCACAAAGAAGAGGGCGCTCTCCACAACTTACCTATAGAACATCTTCAGCATCTCACTACAGACATTGAATGACGCCAACCTTCTAAGGAAGTACAGTCGACTCTGTGCCTTCCTGCACAAGGCATCTGTGTTGGCAGTCCAGTCTAGCTTCTCGTCTAACTGTACTCCCAGATACTTGTAGGTCTTAACCTGCTCCACACATTCTCCATTAATGATCACTGGCTCCATATGAGGTCCTAAAGTCCACCACCATCTCCTTGGTCTTGGTGATATTGAGACGCAGGTAGTTTGAGTTGCACCATATCACAAATTCCTGTATCAATTTCCTATACTCTTCCTCCTGTCCATTCCTGACACACCCCACTATGGCCGTGTCATCAGCGAACTTCTGCACATGGCAGGACTCCGAGTTATATTGGAAGTCTGATGTGTACAGGGTGAACAGGACCGGAGAGAGCACGGAAATTCAGAGCAATACAAACAAAATGCTGGCGGAACTCAGCAGGCCGGGCAGCATCTATCGGAAAGAATCAACAGTCGACGTTTCCAGTTGAACCCTGCTTCAGGATTGAGATGGAATGGGGGGAAAATCTGAATAAAATCGGGGAGGGCGTGAAATGTCTCGCTGGAAGGTGACAGGTGAAGCCAGGTAGGTGGGAAAGCTCAAGAGCAGAAGAAAATAGAGTCTAATAGGAGAGGAGAGTGGAGAATAGGAGAAAGGGATGGAGCAGTGGACCCAGAGAGAAGTGATACGCAGGTGAGAGGACGTGAAAAGTCACAGAGGGAGTGGGAGGGAGGGGTGTGAGGGAAATTTGTTCACAGGAAGGAGACATAGATAGATAGATAGATAGATAGATAGATAGATAGATAGATAGATAGATAGATAGATAGATAGATAGATAGATAGATACTTTATTCATCCCCATGGGGAAATTCAACTTTTTTTCCAATGTCCCATACACTTGTTGTAGCAAAACTAATTACATACAATACTTAACTCAGTAAAAAATATGATATGCATCTAAATCACTATCTCAAAAAGCATTAATAATAGCCTTTAAAAAGTTCTTAAGTCCTGGCGGTTGAATTGTAAAGCCTAATGGCATTGGGGAGTATTGACCTCTTCATCCTGTCTGAGGAGCATTGCATCGATAGTAACCTGTCGCTGAAACTGCTTCTCTGTCTCTGGATGGTGCTATGTAGAGGATGTTCAGAGTTTTCCATAATTGACCGTATGGTGCTATGTAGAGGATGTTCAGAGTTTTCCATAATTGACCGTAGCCTACTCAGCGCCCTTCGCTCAGCTACCGATGTTAAACTCTCCAATTTAATCGATACTTATGCTATCAAGTTGAGGAAGGGTGTACCCAGACGGAATATGAGGTGCTGATCCTGGACCCTGAGGGTGGCCTCATCTTGGCACAAGAGGACGCGATGGGTTGACATGTCAGAACTGGAATGGGCATCGGAATGAAAATGCTTGGACACCGGGAAGTCCTGCTCGGAGCGGAGAGTTCAACGGTTAATTTATTATCAAATCAGGTATCCATAAACAACTGCAAGTTTTTTTTCTTCTCCAGAGTGCCACGAAAGAAAGAAAAAGAATGAAAGTCGTTCAGAGAAAATAATCAAACTCTCACCTTACCCCCCGCATCAAGAAGAACAGCATCCCAATCATCAACCCCCAAAAAACACTCCTACCCCGCACAACTGCGGAGGAGCCGGTGTCACCAGTGTAGAGGCGGCCGCATCGGGAGCAGCGGACACAACAGGCGACCCCGGAAGATTGACAGGTGAAGTGTCGCCTCACCTGGAAGGATGTTTGGACAACGGAGAGAGTTCGGCCGTCCGACCCTTTCACTGTGACACCCCGAACTCCACATCAAATCCGTCCAAACGAATCTGGGCGAACTTTAATGACCAATAAATATAATTCCTCTCAGCGATCAGCTGTCTGAATGATCCCCTGACTCTGAGAGGAAGGGGTATCTATGGTCCACACTCAGGGTGTTGAGTTTACCAGGAGACAAAGACTGCAGGGACGAGAGGTTTTCTGTTGACTAATACACTGTGTGTGGACCCCGCTGGCAATTCTGGTGTTGTGACCCGAATCGACACAAACACCACGCTGCCCACTCCACCAACAACACGGCACAGCCGGACACATAACAGGGGACTTTACATCTCACAACACTGGATTCAGTGATGAAACCCGTGATTAATGTTGTTGTGCCACCGAAAAGTCCATTAAAGTGCTTTTAAATACCAGCCTCTCCCACGAGTGACGTCACACAGCTCCCCCCCCGCGCGTGACTGACGTCACACATGGGCTTCCCACACCGGGATCTGCCCTCACGTGCGCGGTGTCTTACGTCACCCACGCGCTGCTGTGCTCGAGCTTTATCGATTTAACGGCTGGGCTAATAATCACGTGACCAGCCCCTCCCCCACCGCTGTCAACACAGGATTCGGGAGCTGCGCTATTCCCATTGGTGCGAAGCGATGTCAATCAATCGTTACAACCAGTCGCGGAGGCGGACAAGCCGAGTGGGCGTTACCCCGCTGAGTCCGTCTCCCGCTCAAGCGCCGACCGCCTCTTCAGAGCGGAGAAAACCTCAAAGTAAATGTCCGCTTTCTGATTTATTTCCATTTCCCTCCGAGGGAAGTTGGGGCGTTTGTGAAGCGTCTCCTGCGGCCGGAGTCTGATGTATCGCCGAGAGGTAGGAGGAGACCGCTCGGCCCGTCGGTTTGATGCCGGCCGAGGAGGGATTTTATTGAAAGGATGAAGATGGTGAGAGAGGGGGCGGACAGGATGTTTGTCCCGGGGGGGACAGGAGGGGCTCATCTGTGGAAATGTCTGGGCCCACGGTGGTGTCCAGCAGAGGGATTCACCACATTGGGGGGCAAACACCGGCAGACTGTTGCCCTGCAAGCGGGGCCAGTGGTCCGGGCAAAGTGACCATTATTTGTGCTTTGTTGAGATTGTACCTGGAATATGGTGTAAAATCCCGCTCCCCATACTAACACGGGTTATACAGACCAAAGAACAAACTGCCGGAGGAACTCAGTGGGTCGGGCAGCATCTGTGGAGGGAAATGGACCGTCAACATTTCGGGCCGAGACCCACCCTCTGGACTGAGAGTGGACGGGAAATAGTCAGAGAAAAGAGGTGAGGGGTGGGGATGGGGCAAGAGCTGGGGAGTGAGAGGTGGATCCAGGTGAGGAGGGAGGTGGGAAGGTGGAAATAGTGACAGGGGTGGGAGGTGAGTGGTTGGGGCAACACGGGGCTGCAGAAGATGGAAATTAATTCCACAGAGGATTAACAAAGAGGCTAGAGAGTATTTGTTATAGAGAGTGCAATGAAGATTCACCAGACTGATCCCTGGAGTGGTGGGGTCATCATATGAAGAAAGATCAAATGCGATAACCCTTTCATTTAGAGAATCGAGGACTGAGAGGTGAACACATTGAAATGCACAACATCATTACCGGTTGAACCAGGGATCCCAGTCTCTGAAACAGGGATGGACTGTCCGGGACTTAGATGAAGGGAAATGTCTCCATTCCGAGAGTGGTGAATGTCTTTAAATCCCCACCACAGAGGGCGGTGAAGACTCGGTGATCGTCCTCACGTAAAACAGAGGGCGGCAGATGTGTGGAGACCGAAGGGATCGAGGAAATGAGGATCGGGCAGAAACATGTGGCTGAGATGGGAGAGCATCCGCCACCTTGCTGATGGTTAGAGGGGCTGAATGGCCTCCTGCTGTTTCTCACTTGATGTTTCAGTGTTCCTGTCCAGCAAGGCTCCGGAGGAATGTGAATAGAAATGAGTGTTTATAAACACAGAACTGATTTAAATGAAATGAGAACATTTCCTGTTTGGGTCTGAATTATGTTTTGGACCGGGATGGGAATTAAGCCGGTGACTCTGTGACCTGGAGGTGGAGTGAAAGGGATCGGGGAAGATATGGTGTGGAAAAATAAACATGTATCTGGGGTAAATATGGAATAATGTGGGGAATGTGGTGGATGGGTCGGGCAGCGTGTGAGGGGCAAGGAGCAGAGTCACCGGTTCAGGAGGGAAACCCTCCACCCGTCACCTGATCCCGTTTCCCATTCATGTTATTTTGCAGATCTGCAGCATCTGCGGGTCACTGCTCTCCTTGTACGTGTAGCTTCATCTTTCGCCCGTTCAGACAAGTCAGTGAGATCCGGATCTGTCACATCCTCTTATTGTGGGTGGACAATGTTTTTTTTTCTCTGCAATACTTTCTGCATGTTTCACTCCACTGTTTTGAGGTGCTGAAGTGCAGCCGATGTTTCTGGGTGTCTGACCCATTCATGTGAGAATTTAGCCATTTGTATTTATCTGAGCTTCTCATAAATGTGTAAAGTTTAGTTCAGCTTCACTTCAGAATTTCCAAAGCAACACCCAGTCAGTCAAATTGCTCCACACAATTAAAATAGCTTATTACATTTTTTTTCTATTTTTGTACTATATATATGTATATTCTTATTTTAAATCACAATTGTTAATAACTATTGTTATGAATTGGGTTCTACTGCTACCGCAGGGACAACAAATTTCATGTCATATGCCGGTGCTATTAAACCTGATTCTTATATTGATATGGGAGACCCACCACCAGTCACCTGATCCCAGTTACCGCAGATTGTAATGTGAGATTGAAGCATTTTCCATATATTTGCTTTCCACAGAAATGACAACAGTTCAGTTTCCTTCTGAGCTTCTAGAGCAGAAGCTCAGTCTGTCTAATATTTCCACACAATTAAAATGGGGAAATTTGTTTATTATCATCATGTACTGAGCTACAGTGACAATCTTGCCTGATGTACCATCCACACAGATGGATACATTTCAACAGTACATTGAGCTGATATACAACAAAATAATCACTGTAACAAAGCATTATGGCTGCAGAGAAAGTGCAGCGCAGTTAGACATATGGTGCAGGGTCACGTCGAGTTACATTGTGAGGTTGAGTCCATTTTATCATTCATTTGGCTTATAACTGCAGACAGGAAGCCATCCTTTAGCCTGGTGTTACGCACTTTAAGGCTTTTGTATCTCTTCCCCGATGGGGGAGCGGGTTTTCAGCAAGAATGTCTAGGTAATGAGGTTCTTTGGCCTGCTTTTCCAAGGGAGGGGAAGTGTAGGAAGAGTCCATGGAGTGGAGGCTTGTTTCTCTGATGTTCTCTGCTCTCCAAAGTTATCTGCAGTTCCTTGCAGTCATGGGCAGAGAAGTAGCCATACAAAGGCGTGAAGTATCGACAAGGAGCTCAGAGACCTCAGCCTTCACCCTGCCTTGTGTAGCTGGATCCTGGACTTCCTGTCAGATCGCCAGCAGGAAGTAAGAGTGGGCTCCATCTCCTCTGTCTCTCTGACCCTCAGCACACATACCCTTGGCCCCCTTCTTTACTCTCTGTGCACCCATGACTTGTGTTGCCACCCATAGCTCCAATCTGCTAATTAAATTTTGCTGACAGCACTACATTGATTGGCCTAATCTCAAATACTGATAACAATCAATCAAATGCCTTCTGACCAGGCTCGGTCCAAACAAACTTTTCACCCTTCTTCAGGAGATTGGTCAGAGGAAGAGTGATAGCAGCAAAGTTCTTACAGAACTTACGATAATATCCATCCATTCCCAGAAACCTTCTAAGAGCCTTCTTAGCAGTCAGAATAGGAACTTGAGAAATTGCCTGGACTTTTGCCCGAACAGAAGCTAACTTGCTTTGACCTACAACATAGCCAAGACAGGTCACACTGGCATGGCCAAATTCACTCTTAGCCAAGTTAACTGTAAGGTTGTCCTAGGAAAGCCTGTCAAATAGCTTTTCTACTGCAGAGTTATGCTCTTCCCAAGTGCCACTCCCTGTAACTAAGTCATCAATATAGGTATCTGTGTGTTCTAACCCTCGAATTACAAAATCAATCATTCTCTGGGATGTTCCTGGAGCATTTTTCCTTCCAAAAGGCAAAACATTGTATTCATACAACCAGATGGTGTCACAAATGCAGAAATTTCTCTACCTCTGTCTGTCAATACCCTTTCAACAGATCAATCTTTGTAAGAAATTAGCTTTTCCAGCCTTATCGATGCAATCATCCACCCTAGGGATAGGATAGGCATCTGTTTTTGTTACTGCATTTATCTTTCTATAATCAGTGCAAAATCTAACACTACAATCAGGTTTGGGCACAATAATGCAGGGTGACTCCAATCTCATTTTGAAGGCCTAATAATACCATTCTCCAGCATATACTCAATTCCCTGGTCAGCCAATTTACACTTTTCTACATTAATGCGCTTTGGGAGTTGTTTAATCGGTTTGGCTTGACCAACATCTACATCATGTTCTGCGACCGTGGTTTGCTTGGGAACATAAGGAAATAAATCTTTAAACTTCAGAATTAATTCCTTCAGCTGTTGTTGTTGCTTTGGCTGCAGATGAGACAACGTGTTATCAATGTTTTCTGGAACAACCGAGTTCATTAGCCTAACTGGGACCATGTTTGGCTTGTGAAAAGTCTCAGACGAGTCAATTGTTTCATTCTCAGGGTTGCCAGTCTCATTTGTTTTGACAACAACACGCACAGATGGTACCTGCTTGTCAAAAAAGGTTTTATCATATTTATGTGTACCACTTGTGTTAGTTCAAGTCAGTTGGGTGTTTTAATAACATAATTCACATCATTAATTTGGGAGACTATTTCATACGGTCTATTGAATTTCGCCTGAAGTGGATTCGTCAACGTAAGGCAAGCACCTTATCTCACACCTGGTATTTTCTTTCGCGAGCCCTGTTATCAAACCAACACTTCATTTTGTTTTGAGAAATCTCGCTAGACTACAGGCTTGGTGTAGTTTATTTTTGAACTTTAAAACAGTCTAACGAGTTAACATGTACATCCCCATCAATCCACCGTTCCTTTTAACAAGGTCAAAGGTCACTCTGTGACCAAATACAAGTTCAAATGGAGTAAAGCCCAGTGATTCCTGTACTGACACTCTTTCTGTGGACAAAAGCAAATGTATTCCTTCATCCCAGTGTTTTCCATTTTCAACACAATATGTCTTAATCATTGTTTTGAGGGTAGAATGAAATCTATCTAAAGCCCCTTGTGATTCTGTATGGTACACAGATGATGCAATTTGTTTTGCTCCCAGTTCAGAAACTACCTGCTGGAATAATCCAGATGTAAAATTACATCCTTGATCAGACTGGATTTCTTTAGGCAATTCGAATAAACTGAAAATCTTGGTAAGAGCCTTCGCCACAGTTTTAGCTTTAATTTTTCTGAGAGGTATTGCCTCTGGGAATCTGGATGCAGTACACATAATAATTAGCAGGTACTGATGGCCAGCTTTAGTCTTTGGCAATGGGCCAACACAATCCACTATAACTTTGGAAAAGGGTTCACCGAATGCAGGTACAGGCCACTGGGGTGAGCTCATTAGGTTTACCCACAACTTGACAAGTGCCTTTTGGAAACTCTTATTCAGGGTAAACATAACTTTATGAGTTAAAGCAAACTGATCTGCTAATCCAGCAGATTCCTGCATAGTGGCAGCATCATTTCCATCTAAATACGTCTTTATGTCATCAGGGATGCACCTTCTGAATTCTTCAATTAAAACCAACTCTTTCAAGCTGTTAAAATCATCATTTACATGTTCAGATGTGCACCAGCGGTCAATGCACACAAATTTCTCATAAGCAAATTCCATATGTCTGGTTCACAGATTTCTTCAAATTTCTAAACTTTTGCCTGTCTGCTTCTGGGACCAACTCGTAAGCTTTGAGCACAGCCTGTTTCACAATGTCATAATGTGTGGTGCATGGCCATGTGGTTAAGGTGTTGAACATGCAATCTGAAAGTCATGAGTTCGAGCCTCAGCCGAGGCAGCGTGTGTGCCCTTGAGCAAAGCACTGAACCACACACTGCTCCTACACATTTATAGCCCAGTGGCGATGATTGGGGCAGCATAAATAAATAAATAATAAGCTGCTTCAGCAACTGTCAAAGCAGAATAGGCTTGCTAAGCCTTCCCCTTAATTACACTTTGTAAGAGAATTTTCTTTCTGCTTTTCTGCCTCTCCAGCCTGAAACTGACTCTGCCTTTCCGGAGCCTCCATCTTTAATTTTTCTACTGGAGCTCAAGATCACTAGGTTTACTTTCAGGAAACAGCTCCAACTCCTCCACTTTAAATACACCCTCAGATACATAATGTTCAGCTATTACACTCTGCATCTGTGCCCTCCTTATTGTCAATTTCACCTTAGCAAGTATTAACGTTTTAGCAATACTCAACAACTCAATCCTTCTGGTGTCCTCTAATGCCTGAGAGGTTCACACTTCCAGATATCTATCAACATCCATTGCTGCTGGTTTTCCACACACAAATAAATCAAAAGGGATTTCCCCAATGAAATCGATAATAAATCAATCCTTAAATTTGTTCATATCCCAGACGCAGGTCCCATTTTGTTACAAACCATAATGATTTAGAAACGAACCAGCAGCAACAGACTACGCCCAGTGGCCACACATTTTAATTCCACATCCCATTCCCATTCTGATATGTCTATCCATGGCCTCCTCTACTGTCAAAATTAATCCAAACTCAGGTTGGAGGAACAACACCTTATATACCGGCTGGGTAGCCTCCAACCTGATGGGATGAACATTGACTTCTCTAACTTCCATTAATGCCCCTCTTCCCCTTCTTACCCCATCACTGACATATTTAATTGCCTGTTTTCCATGTCCCTCTGGTGCTTCCCCTCCACCTTTCTTTCTCCCGAGGCCTCCTGTCCCATGACCCTTTCCCATCTCCAGCTCTGTATCACTTTCGCCAATCACCTTTCCAGCTCTTAGCTTCATCCCACCCCCTCCGGTCTTCTCCTATCATTTCGCATTTCCCCTCCCCCCACTACTTTCAAATCTCTTACTATCTTTCCTTTCAGTTAGTCCTGACGAAGGGTCTCAGCCTGAAACGTCAACAGTTCGTCTCCTTATAGATGCTGCCTGACCTGTGTTCCACCAGCATTTTGTGTGTGTTGTTTGAATTTCCAGCATCTGCAGATTTCCTCGTGAGTGTTATGTGTATAAATGTGTATAGATATAACTCCCAAACTATTGAGCTCGGGGGAAACAAGGCTTGGAGTCTTGAGATGGTAAAGTATGAAAGTTCAGTTCAACCACAGAATAGGTGATGAGAGAGAGATATTTGTAATCCAGGGTAAATATTGAGAGAAGGCAATTATGTTGTATTCCACAGGTTCCATGGTGGTAAAACGAGACAACAGTCACTGTAGATTTTATCTGTCATCCTTCCAAATCCACATACTAATTATCACCCGAAGTGACTTGTCATAATTGGTATTGTCTTAATGAATTACCACACCACAGCCAGGCAATGGTTAACACATAAGTGGTCTCCACAGGATACGCCAAATCAGATCCACTCCTATGGATCAAATGAGGTGACAACCACACATTCGATGTACGGTGAATCGATAATTAGCCCACCCTTGTGGGCAAAGGAAAGTTCCAAACAGTGACCCTTGGCCACTAGTTCCCTGGTTTCGATTCTTCCATTTTTCCTCCTTTGTCTCCGTCTGACTCTGAGTGTCTGTGTCCTCGGTTAAAACTAAACAAGCTGCACACGATGAAAACAAGCTGTAAGTCAGACTGATTTGCCTTCTTAATCTCTCTCTCTCTCTCTCTCTCTCTCTCTTAAAATGACAGTCCACAGCAAACAAAACCTAGGGATTCATAACAATGGCTACTCCCCATTGTGAGCTGACAGGTGTGCCAGTAGGTGGGATGACTGAGTGAATCCTTTCCCACATTCTCAGCAGGTGAACGGCCTCTCTCTAGTGTGAACTCGCTGGTGTCTCCGTAGGGTGGATGACTGAGTGAATCCCTTCCCACAGACTGAGCAGGTGAATGGCCTCTCCCCAGTGTGAACTCGCTGATGTACCAGTAGGGTAGATGGCTGAGTGAATCCCTTCCCACAGACTGAGCAGGTGAATGGCTTCTCCCTAGTGTGAACTCGCTGATGTACCAGTAGGGTGAATGACCGAGTGAATCCTTTCCCACAGACTGAGCAGGTGAATAGCTTCTCCCCAGTGTGAACTCGCTGGTGTCTCTGTAGGTGGGATAACTGAGTGAATCCCTTCCCACATTCTGAGCAGGTGAACGGCCTCTCCCCAGTGTGAACTCGCAGGTGATTCTGTAGGTGGGACGTATGAGTGAATCCCTTCCCACAGACTGAGCAGGTGAACGGCTTCTCCCCAGTGTAAACTCGCTGGTGTCTCTGTAGGTTAGCTAACCGAGTGAATCCCTTCTCACAGACTGAGCAGGTGAACGGCCTCTCCCCAGTGTGAACACGCTGGTGACTGTGTAGGTGAGATGAATGAGTGAATCTCTTCCCACAGACTGAGCAGGTGAACGGCTTCTCTCCAGTGTGAACTCGCTGATGACTCCGTAAGTCAGATGACCAAGTGAATCCTTTCCCACATTCTGAGCAGGTGAATGGCTTCTCCCCAGTGTGAACTCGCTGATGTCTCTGTAGGCTGGATAAATTAGTGAATCGCTTCCCACAGACTGAGCAGGTGAATGGCTTCTCCCCAGAGTGATCTCGCTGATGTCTCTGTAGGCTGGATAAATTAGTGAATCTCTTCCCACAGACTGAGCAGGTGAACGGCTTCTCTCCAGTGTGAACTTGCTGATGTACCAGTAGGGCAGATGACTGAGTAAATCCTTTCCCACAGACTGAGCAGGTGAATGGCTTCTCCCCAGTGTGAGTTCGCTGGTGTCTCTGTAGGGTGGATGAGAAAGTGAATCTCTTCCCACATTCTGAGCAGGTGAACGCTTTTTCCCCGGTGTGAACTCGCTGATGACTCTGTAGTTGGGATAAATAAGTGAATCCCTTCCCACAGACTGAGCAGGTGAATGGCTTCTCCCCAGTGTGAACCCGCTGGTGAGCCATTAGGTCAGATGACTGAGTGAATCCTTCCCCTCAAATTCAGCAGGTGACCAGCCTCTGCCCAGAGTGGTGTGAACTGACTGGTGTGTCCACAGGTGGGAAGACCGACTGAACCCCTTCTCACACACAGAACAGATGAATGGCCTTGCCCAGTGTGAACTTGCTGATGTACCTTCAATTGTGATAACCGAGTGAATCCATTCCCACTGTCTGAGCAGGTGAACGGCCTTTCTCCTGTGTAAAATGCCGGGCTTGCTAGTTGGTCAGATGATAGAGTGAATCCCTCCCCACTGTCTGAGCAGGAAGGATCCCTTGCTCCACTTCTTAAATATCTAGACAGAGACAACAAAACTGGCGTGGTGTGTTTGAGCTTCCTGGAGACAAATTCCTTCTCATTTTTAACCTGTAAAAAGATTTACAAAATCCATCAATGGGTGTAGGACAACATTTCAGATGAGATCACTTGAGTTGCCAAGGTTTGATCTGGTATCACACTGTCACAGTGAGGTTCAACGAAAGTTGGACAGAGAAATCATCTCTTTACTGGGCAGAGTGCTGGTATCTGGAATGACCATCAATTCCCTGATGCTCTTCCTGTCTCTATAAGAATGGGGCATTTCTGCCATCTCCTTGCTCAGTTTGACTCTCTCCATTGGTATTATTCCCTGTTCCCACTGAGCTGCATGGGTTCCTCGCCCCACAGTAACTGAAACACTCTCACACAAATAGTTTTTCTTGACGTGCAGCTGGGATCTTCTTTTATGTATTATTAACTTAAAGTGCCACAGTTTTAACGCCATATAAAAAATTCCTGCTGAAATGACTGGTTGGTTCACACAGCTGTCAAAAGGGGTTAGAGTGAATTTTTGTATTATTTCAAGTTCTTGTCACAATCATAGAAAATTTCAACACAGAAACAGGCCCTTTGGGCCATCTAGTTTGTGCTGAACTATTTAAACAGCCCACTCCCACACCTCTACCATCCAGGTACCAACATAAACCTCTTAAATGTTGAAATCGAGCTCGCATGCACCACTTGTGCTAGCTGCTCATTCCACTGCTGGATAACCGTCTGTGTGAAGAAGTTTCCCCTCATGTTCCCCTTAACATTTCACCTTTCACCCTTAACCCATGGCCTCTGGTTGTCGTCCCATCCAATCTTCATGGAAAAAGCCAGCTTGCATTAACACTATCTGTGCCTCTCTATCACAATCAAATCTCGCCTCAATCTTCTGCATTCCAAGGAATAAAGTCCTGATTTGTTCAATCTTTCCTTATAACCCAAGTCCTCCAGACATGGCAACATCCTTGTGAATTTTCTCTGAAATCTCTGAACTTCTTTTACATCTTTCCTGTAGGTAGGTGACCAAAACTGCACACAATACTCCAAGTTAGGCCTCACCAATCTCTTCTAGAAGTCAACATAACATCCATCTATTGTTATCAGTACTTTGGTTCATGAAGGGCAATGGGCTGAAATCATTCTTTCCATCCCTATCTACCACTTTCAGTGAATTAAGGACTTGTATTCCCAGGTCCCTTTCTTCCACAACACTCCTCTGTGCCCGACCAGTCACTGTGAAAGACCTCCCTTGGTAGGTCATACCAAAGTGCAACAACTCACACTGGTCTGCATTAAGTTCCATTTTCCATTTCTAAAACCATTTTCCCACCTGGTCCAGATCACACTGCAAGCCATGATAGTCTTCTCGCAGTCCGCTAAACCCCCAGTCTTGTCATCCACAAATTTGCTGATCCAGTTAACCACACTATCATCCAGATTACTGATATACATGGCAAACAACAACAGATCCAGCACTGATCCCTGTGGCTACCACTAGACACAGGCCTCCAGTCAGAGAGGCAACCATCTGCTACCACACTCTGGCTTCTCCCAAAGACAGTGTCTCATCCAATTTACTATCTCATCTTGAATGCTGAGTGACTGAACCTTCTTGACCAACCTCCCATATGAGACTTTGTCAAGTGCCTTGCTAAAGTCCATGTAGACAACATCCACTGCCTTGCATTCATCCACTTTCCTGATAACTTCCTCGAGAGACTCTATAAGATTGGCTAGAGCCATGCTGTCTATCCTTTATCAGTCCACACCTATCCAAATACTTACAGTATATACTTGGTTCCTACACCCACATTCCAACAACTTTCCCAGTTCTGATGTCAAGCTCACCAATTTATAATTTCCTAGTTTATTTTTACAGCCTTTCTTGAACAGCAGAACAACATTGTCTGTCCTCCAATCCTCCAGTACCTCACCCGTCACTAACGATGATTTAAATATCTGTGCTAAGGCCCCAATAATTTCTGCACTTGTCTTCCGCAGGGTCATAGTGAACAACTTGTCAGGCCCTGGGAATTGATCCACACTGATTTGCCTCAAGACAGCAAACACCTCCACCTCTGTAATCTGTACAGGGTCCATGAAGTTGATGTGGCTTTGCCTCACTTCTATAGACTCTGTGTTCATCTCCTGAGTAAATACGGATGCAAAAAAAATCTCCCCAAGTCTATGTTATCCCTTCATATGGATTACCATTCTGATCTTCCAGAGAATTAATTTTTTCCCTTGCAATCTTTTTGCTCTTAACATATCTGCAGAATCCCTGACGATGCTCCTTCACCTTGTCTGGTGGGGCAACCTCATGCCTTCTTTTATTTCTTTCGTAAGTGTTCACTTGAATTTCCTGTATTTCATAAGTACCTCATTTGTTCCTATCTGCCTGTACCTGGTATGCACCTCCTTTTTATTGATCTGGGAGAGGAAAGCCAAAGGGGTGATAGAGCTGCATGCTGGGAGGTGGGGGTAAGGGGGGTTAAACTAAAGTTGCAGGGGGAATGGGAGCCTGAATAACAGAACAGATAGTGGAGGGGTTGTGGAGACAGATGTTGTTCAGGCCTCAGACAAAGTCAGGAATGAAAAAGTTGAGCATGGTGCAGTGAATATGCTGAGCCCTGTGTATTTCAATACAAGGAGCAGTGTAGGAAAGGTGGATGTGTTCAGGGCATGGATCAACACCTGGAATCAACACTAGGATCTGGCAACTGTGGACTGGGACGGGCTGCTTTATGGCAAAGGTGGGCTTGGAAAATGGGAGGCCTTCAAAGTGAAATTTTGAAAGCCGTATCAGAGCGGGTATGTCAGAATAAAAGGTAAAGATAGAAACTGTAGGGAAACTTAGATTGCAAGAGATATTGAGACCCTGGTAAAGCACAAAATGGAATTGCATAACAGGGATAGGCAGTCAGTTTCTTATGGAGGATAAGAAATGCAAGAGAACACATAAGAAATAAATCAGGATGGCTAAAAGATGGCATGAGGTTGCTGTCACAGAAAAGGTGAAGGATAATCCTCAGGGATTCTAGTGATAGATTAAGAGCAAAGGGATTGCAAGGCACAAAGTTGGTCCTCTGGAAGACCGGAATGGCAATCCATGTGTGGAAACAAAGCAGATGGGGGACATCTTAAATATTTTTCCATCTCTATTTACTCAGGAGATGGACAAAGGGTCTATGGAAGTGTGGAAAAGCGGCATTAACCATTTCAACCCTGGAAAAATAAAAAAACACTACTCTGGCCACTCACACGCTCAATACCCCTCATCATTTTATACACCAAAAAATGTCTCTAAATATAAACAAGGAAATTATACATTGCACAATCTACTTTCCACGATTCAGTACATTTACACGGACAGGTGTGTAAAAAGGGCCCAACGAATATCAGGGTCAAACAGGCCCAATTCATCAGAACCACAAACTGTTCCTGCTGCTACCATCCAGGAAACGGTACCACAGCAAAAGGAGCAACAGGCTCCGGGACATCATCTTCCACCAGGCCATCAGACTGATTAATTCATGCTGATACAATTGCATTTCGATGTTATATTGACTGTCCTATGTGGAAACTATCTATTATAAATTACCATAAATTACACATTGCACATTTAGATGATGTAAGGTAAATATTTCTACTCCTCATGTTTATGAAGTATGTATTTAATAAAGTCAATTCAATTCACCCTCTCCACTATCTGTTCTGTCATTCTGGCTCCCATTCCCCCTACAACTTATTTTAACCACATCACCCCCTCCCCTGCTCACTACCACTAGCAAGCCTTACCACTAGGATATTCGTCCCCTCTTGTTCTGTTCCTCTAACTAACGAATCCCCTATCAGCCTTTTGACTTTCCTCTGCCCGGTAATTCCTCTAACAGCTACTAAAGTTGTCCACCTGTTGTTGTGTGAAATGGCCACAAGAGTACTCTGCGATGGATATTTAACCTCATTCCCCTTCCTGACTCTCACCCAGTTTCCTGTGTCCTGCACCTTGGGAGTAACTCACTTCTCTTCATGTCATATCTATCACCCCCTCCAACTGCTGGATGATCTGGAATTCACCCATTTCAAGTTGCAGCTCATTGAAGTGCAGGGTTACAAGCTGCACATCTTGTAGGTGAGGGCATCAGGGACACTGGAGGTCTCCCCTCCTTCCCTCCAATACCCCTCTAATTTGTAATAATCTCCCCTCTAATTTGTAATAACCAGTGTGCAGATAAATCTTGTACTGTGCATTTTTTACCCAGTGACAATATGTGCACAGTGACACACTAGCAAATCACGGTCAATAGGAACTTTGATCTCCTCTGGGTTCAATCCAGTTTATCTGCACTCTCACACAACCTACGTAGCAGGCCTGTAACGGGTAATGAAGGATTTTCTCACCAAAACTTTTGCACATTGTCCATATGTGGTTTCCTTGCTAAATTATGCTTTAAAAAGTCAGATTTCCAAATATCACTCCACTTCTTCCCACTTGCAAATTCTCCAGCAACTTTTGCATCACCACAATGCACGCAGGCATCACCAGTTTCTGTATTCTACATAAATATTCCCCCTGAACCCTCCCCCAATGACTGACGGTGGTGAACTCAGTGAATGAAATCCCAATGAACATGAAGGGAAGGGCAGTTCTCTGTCTCACTGGAGTCTGGCACATTTGTGATGTGAAAGCTACTTGTTGCCCAGGGTAAAGGTATTTGATATCATTACGTACCCAGAGAGAATGGGACAAAACATGTTCTCACCGGTAGAAAAGTCCAGAGCAAGAGGAGGTAGAGGAAGCAACACACACAAAATACTGGAGGAGCTCAGCAGGCCAGGCAGCATCTACGGAAAAGAGTACTAATGCGGATTTTGTCAACTGCTGATGTAAAAGATTTTGTTCCCTTTCTCCGAGTTCCTAATCCTTTTATTTAGATAGCTGGAGCTCAGCTCTGTCTGAGAGATCCATCAGTTCCCATTCCCTCATCAACCGGAAGCTCCCCGGGGCCCGTGTATGGATCGTGGGGCTGAGAGAGAGGGAAGAGGGCAGGACTGTCCCGGGTTTGCTGGTCACAGTGACCGGATTTCACAGGAATTATCCCGAAGTTGGTATTTAAGATAAAAACACAGAGAAACGCTCTTACCTGCAACCGACATTTTCAAGGCCTTCTGTGTACTGCGCGCATGCGTGAAACTCAGGGACGTCCTCAGCCTGACGCCTGCGCATTTCATCGGCGCTTTAGCGCCAGCAAAATTCTTAACGCATGGCCCTATGGGTAATCACGGTGCCATTAAACATTTCTGCAAGCACCGGTTCAATGTCCATACCTCATTTTTTTTATCTTGGGTATAGAAAAAATCTGCAGCTGTTTTAACGCAGAAAGCGGCTCCTATAAGCAATATACTCAATATCAACGTGTATCTAATGCCAAGGTAAAATGCAGATATAAAACACAGGAGATTCTGCAGTTGCTGGAAATACAGAGATGCACACACAAAACGCTGGAGGAACTCTGCAATTCAGAGAGCAACTAAGCAGCGGAGTACACAGTCTAGACATGCGGAAGGGGCTCTGCCTAAACGTTTTCTATTTATTCCTCTCCAAAATTTCTGCCTGATCTGTTGATTTCCACCTGTGTTTTGCAGAAATTAACCACCTTTTTTTTCGATCAACCAGTTTCCAAATGCTTCTAATCTTTCACTTTTGACCACATCCTGCTGGTCTTATTCGTCCTCCTCCTCTGGACCCCATCTCTCTCTGGAGCCCCTGACTCAGTCTGGCAACTCTTCGGTTTCTGACTCTGCACCATCGAAGATTCACTCGCTAGTCTGCTGTCAGACTTTAGAGGTGCATTGTGTTACGAGACCGCAGGTTCGCTTACTGTGAGTGTCGCTTTAAGTGCCTGAGTGAGGCGGGGCTGTGACGTCAGACACAAGGAGAGAGAGAGAGAGAGAGAACGTCACAACCACAGTGAGCTCATCATCTTATTCACCCCGGAGAAAATCACGCAGGAAATTCATGCAGGTGTATAAGATGATGAGAGGCATTGGTCAGATGGATAGCCAGAGGCTTTTTCCCCAGGGCTGAAACAGCTAACACGAGGGGGAATAGGTTTAAGCTGCTTGGAAGTAGGTACAGAGGAGATGTCAGAGCTAAGTTTTTTAAGCAAAGAGTGGTGTGTGTGTGGAATGCACTGCCAGCGATGGTGGTAGAGGCGGATACAATAGGGTCTTTTAAGTGACTCTCAGATAGGTACATGGAGCTCAGGAAAATAGGTGGCTATGTGGTAGAGTAATTCTAAGCAGCTTCTAGAGTAAGATACATGGTCGGCACGGCAATGTGGGACAAAGTATCTGTAATGTGTTGTGAATTTATATGTTTCCATGAAATTCATGGGAAATCTCCCGTCCCACGGAGTGGTGACTAGTTGCAACCTGTCATCTCAGGGAGAGTGAGAGGGGAACGGCAGGATAGATTTTGATATACTGATATGGAACAGAAACATGGGCAGGAACCAGATGGGCTGAGTGGCCTTTCTAGTGTACATTGTGAGTGTGGTAGAGACAGTGAGTACCTGAGACACGGGATTTGATACAGAACTGATTTATCTTTCACTGATCCACAATATTAAACACCAGTCTAGATTAAGACTAACATCAGCAGAACAGACTCCTCCAATGCTCAGTGACCAGGGTTCAGTCCTGGGTGCGATGAGCAGCTGCAAGAACTGCAGAATTTGACAGTAACAGTCCCTCATGAACCTGCAGCTGCCTTCAATCGCCTTGATGACTTGATGGCTAAACTTTTAACACAGAGATCATTTGAACTTCTTCCCTGATGTAGGAGCACTCAGAACAAAGATGTAGGGGAGAAGGAAAAAAAAGAGATAATAAAGTTGTTCGCACCGTTCGGGATAAACAGAGAGGAAGAGGTGGAAAGTTTCTTGAATGCATCTATTTTAATGCTAGGAGCAAGGTAAGAAAGGTGGATGAGCTGAGAGTATGGATTGATAATTGGAAATATGATGTTGTATCTATTAGTGAAACATGGTTGCAGGAGGGGTGTGATTGGCAACTAAATATTCCTGGATTTTGTTGCTTCTGGTGTGATAGAATCAGAAGGGCAAGAGGGGGAGGTATTGCAATGCTTGTCCGAGAAAATATTACAGCGGTGCTTTGAAAGGATAGATTACAGGGTTCATTTCGGGAGCCTATTTGGGTGGAATTGAGGAATGGGAAAGGTATAGTAACACTTATAGGGGTGTATTATAAACCACCTAATTGGGAGCGAGAATTGGAGGAGCAAATTTGTAAGGAGATAGCCGATATTTGTAGTAAGCACAATGTTGTGATTGTGGGAGATTTTAATTTTCCACTCATAGAAACATAGAAAATAGGTGCAGGAGTAGGCCATTAGGCCCTTCAAGCCTGCACCACCATTCACTATGATCATGCCTGATCATCCAACTCAGAACCCTGTACCTGCTTTCTTTCCATACCTCTGATCCCTTTAGCCACAAGGGCCATATCTAACTCCCTCTTAAATATGGCCAATAAACTGGCCTCAACTGTTTCCTGTAGCAGAGAATTCCATAGATTCACCACTCTGTGTGTGAAGAAGTTTTTCCTCATCTTGGTCCTAAAAGGCTTCCCCTTTATCCTTAAACTGTGACCCCTTGTTCTGGACTCCCCCAACATCGGAAACAATCTTCCTGCATCTAGCCTGTCCAATCCCTTTAGAATTTTATACATTTCAATAAGATCCCCCCTCAATCTTCTAAATTCCAGCGAGTGTAAACCTAGTCAACCCAGTCTTTCTTCATATGAAAGTCCTGCCATCCCAGGAATCAATCTGTTGAACCTTCTTTGTACTCCCTCTATGGCAAGAATGTTTTTACTCAAATTAGGGGACCAAAACTGCATACAGTACTCCGGCTGTGGTCTCACCAGGGCCTTGTACAACAGCAGTAGAACCTCCCTGCTGCTGTACTCAAATCCTCTTGCTACGAATGCCAACATACCATTTGCCTTTTTCACCGCCTGCTGTACCTGCATGCCCACTTTCAATGACTCCCAGGTTTCATTGTGCCTCCCCTTTTCCTAATCGACCATTCAGATAATAATCTGTTTTCCTGTTCTTGCAACCAAAGTGAATAACCTCACATTTATCCACATTAAATTGCATCTGCCATGAACTTGCCTACTCACCTAAACTATCCAAGTCACCCTGCATCCTCTTAGCATCCTCAAAGCTAACACTGCCGTCCAGCTTCGTGTCATCCGCAAACTTGGAGATGCTGCATTTAATTCCCTCGTCTAAATCATTAATATATATTGTAAACAACTGGGGTCCCAGCACTGAGCCTTGCAGTACCCCACTAGTGACTGCCTGTCAATCTGAAAAGGTCCCGTTTATTCCCACTCTTTGCTTCCTGTTTACCAACCAATTCTCTATCCACATCAATAACATACCCCCAATACTGTGTGCTTTAAGTTTCCACACTAATCTCCTGTGTGGGACCTTGTCAAAAGACTTTTGAAAATCCAAATATACCATATCCACTTGTTCTCCCCTATCCATTCTACAAGTTACATCCTCCAAAAATTCTATAAGATTCGCCAGACATGATTTTCCTTTCACAAATCCATGCTGACGTTGTCCGATTATTTCACCTCTTTCCAAATGTGCTGTTATCACATTTTCACAACCAACTCTTGCATTTTCCCCACCACCGATGTCAGGCAAACTTTCCCGGTTTCTCTCTCCCTCATTTTTAAAAAAAGTGAGGTCACATTAGCCACCCTCCAATCCTCTGGAACTAATCCAGAATCTAAGGAGTTTTGAAAAATTATCTCTAATGCATCCACTATTTCTTGGGCTACTCTGGGATGCAGACCATCTGGCCCTGGGGATTCATCTGCCTTTCATCCCTTCAATTTACCTAACACCACTTCCCTACTAACATGTATTTCCCTCAGTTCCTCCATCTCACTAGACCCTCGGTCCTCTACTATTTCCAGATTATTTATGTCCTCCTTAGTGAAGACAGAACTGAAGTAGTTATTGAATTGGTCTGCCATGTCCTTGTTCACTATGATCAATTCACCTGTTTCTAACTGTAAGGGACCTACATTTGTCTTAACCAATCTTTTTCTTTTCACTTATCTATAAAAGCTCTTACAGTCAGTTTTTATGTCCCCTGCCAGCTTTCTCTCATAACATTTTTTCCCTTTCCTAATTAATCCCATTGTCCTCCTCTGCTGGACTCTGAATTTCTCCCAGTCCCCAGGTGTGCCACTTTTTCTGGGTAATTTGTATGTTTCTCCTTTAGACTTGATACTATCCCTAGTTTCCCCTGTCAGCCATGGGTGCACTACCTTCCCTGGTTTATTCTTTTGCCAAACTGGGATGAACACTTGTTGTAGTTCATCCATGCAATCTGTAAATGCTTGCCATTGCATATGAATGTTGAGGAACCAACTAGAGAGCAGGCAATTCCACATTGGGTATTGAGCAAAGAGGAAGTGTTAGTTAGCAATCTTGTCATGCGAGGCCCCTTGTGTAAGAGTGACCATAATATGGTGGAATTCTTCATTAAGATGGAGAGTGACATAGTTAATTCAGAAACAAAGGTTCTGAACTTAAAGAAGGGTAACTTTGAAAGTATGAGACGTGAATTAGCTAAGATAGACTGGCAAATGATACTTAAAGGGTTGACGGTGGATATTCAATGGCAAGCATTTAAAGATCGCATGGATGAACTACAACAATTGTTCATCCCAGTTTGGCAAAAGAATAAACCAGGGAAGGTAGTGCACCTGTGGCTGACAAGGGAAATTAGGGATAGTATCAAGTCCAAAGAAGAAACATATAAATTAGCAAAAAAAAGCGGCACACCTGAGGACTAGGAGAAATTCAGAGACCAGCAGAGGAGGACAAAGGGCTGAATTAGGAAAGGGAAAAAAGATTATGAGAGAAAGCTGGCAGGGAAGATAAAAACTGACTGTAAGAGCTTTTACAGACATATGAAAAGAAAAAGATTGGTCAAGACAAATTTAAGGAACTTTACAGCCAGAAACAGGTGAATTGATCATAGGGAACAAAGACATGGCAGACCAATTGAATAACTACTTTGGTTCTGTCTTCACGAAGGAGGACATAAATAACCCTCCGGAAATAGTAAGGGACTGAGGGTCTAGTGAGATGGAGGAACTGAGGGTAATACATGTTAGTAGGGAAGTGGTGTTAGGTAAATTGAAGGGATTAAAGGCAGATAAATCCCCAGGGCCAGATGGTCTGCATCCCAGAGCAGCCCAAGAAATAGTGGATGCATTAGTGATAATTTTTCAAAACTCCTTAGATTTTGGATTAGTTCCTGAGGATTGGAGGGTGGCTAATGTAACCCCACTTTTTAAAAAAGGAGGGAGAGAAAAACCGGGGTCTGTCGTCAATGGTGGGGAAAATGCTAGAGTCGGTTATCAAAGATGTGATAACAGCACATTTGGAAAGAGGTGAAATCATCGGACAAAGTCAGCATGGATTTGTGAAAGGAAAGTCATGTCTGATGAATCTTATAGAATTTTTTGAAGATGTAACCAGTAGCATGGATAGGGGAGAGCCAGTAGATGTGGTATATTTAGATTTTCAAAAGGCTTTTGACAAGGTCCCACACAGGAGATTACTGTGTAAACTTAAAGCACACAGTATTGGGGGTATGGTATTGATGTGGATAGAGAATTGGTTGGCAGACAGGAAGCAAAGAGTGGGAGTAAATGGGACCTTTTCAGAATGGCAGGCAGTGACTAGTGGGGTACCGCAAGACTCAGTGCTGGGACCCCAGTTGTTTACAATATATATTAATGATTTAGATGAGGGAATTAAATGCAGCATCTCCAAGTTTGCGGATGACACGAAGCTGGGCGGCGGTGTTAGCTGTGAGGAGGATGCTAAGAGGATGCAGGGTGACTTGGATAGGTTAGGTGAGTGGGCAAATTCATGGCAGGTGCAATTTAATGTGGATAAAAATGAGGTTATCCATTTTGGTTGCAAGAACAGGAAAACAGATTATTATCTGAACGGTGGCCGATTAGGAAAAGGGGAGGTGCAACGAGACGTGGGTGTCATTGTACACCAGTCATTGAAGGTAGGCATGCAGGTACAGCAGGCGGTGAAAAAGCAGAAAGGTATGCCAGCATTCATAGCAGAAGGATTTGAGTACAGGAGCAGGGAGGTTCTACTGCAGTTGTACAAGGCCTTGGTGAGACCGCACCTAGAGTATTGTGTGCAGTTTTGGTCCCCTAATCTGAGGAAAGACATTCTTGCCATAGAGAGAGTACAAAGAAGGTCCAACAGATTGATTCCTGGGATGGCAGGACTTTCATATGAAGAAAGACTGGATCGACTAGGCTTATACTCACTGGAATTTAGAAGATTGATGGGGGATCTTATTGAAACGTATAAAATTCTAAAGGGATTGGACAAGCTAGATGCAGGAAGATTGTTTCCGATGTTGGGAGAGTCCAGAACGAGGGGTCACAGTTTAAGGGTAAAGGGGAAGACTTTTAGGAGCAAGATGAGGAAAAACTTCTTCACACAAAGAGTGGAGAATCTGTGGAATTCTCTGCCACAGGAAACAGTTGAGGCCAGTTCATTGGCTATATTTAAGAGGGAGTTAGATATGGCCCTTGTGGCTAATGGGATCGGGGGCATGGAGAGAAAGCAGGTACAGGGTTCTGAGTTGGATGATCAGCTATGATCATACTGAATGGCGGTGCAGGCTCGAACGGCCGAATGGCCTACTCCTGCACCTATTTTCTATGTTTCTGTCCACCGTCAACCCTTTAAATATCATTTGCCAGTCTGTCTTAGCTAATTCACGTCTCATATCTTCAAAGTTGCCCTTCTTTAAGTTCAGAACATTTGGTTCTGAATTAACTATGTCACTCTCCATCTTAATGAAGAATTCCATCATATTATGGTCACTCTTACACAAGGGGCCTTGCATGACAAGATTGCTAACTAACCCTTCCTCATTGCTCAATACCCAGTCTGGAATGGCCTGCTCTCTAGTTGGTTCCTCGACATGTTGGTTCAGAAAACCATCCTGCACACATTCTAAGAAATCCTCTTCCTCAGCACCCTTACCAATTTGGTTCACCCAATCTATATGTAGATTGAAATCACCCATTATAACTGCTGTTCCTTTTTTGCACGCATTTCTAATTTCCTGTTTAATGCCATCCCCAACTTCACTACTACTGTTAGGTGGCCTGTACACAAATCCCACCAGCGTTTTATGCCCCTTAGTGTTACACAGCTCTACCCATATTGATTGCACATCCTCCAGGCTAATGTCCTTCCTTTCTATTGCGTTAATCTCTTCTCTAACCAGCAACGCTACCCCACCTTCTTTTATTTCCTGTCTATCCCTCCTGAATATTGAATATCCCTGGATGTTGAGCTCCTATCCTTGGTCACCCTGGAGCCATGTCTTTGTGATTCCAACTAGATCATATTCATTAATAACTATCTGCACATTCAATTCATCCACCTTATTACAAATGCTCCTTGCATTGACACACAAAGCCTTCAGGCTTGTTTTTACAACACTCTTAGCCCTTATACAATTATGTTGAAAAGTGGCCCTTTTTGATTTTTGCTCTGGATTTGATTGCCTGCGACTTTTACTTTTCACCTTACTACTTTTTGCTTCTACTCTCATTTTGCACCCCTCTGTCTCTCTGCACTTGTTCCTATCCCCCTGCCACATTAGTTTAAATCCTCCTGAACAGCAGTAGCAAATGCTCCCCCTAGGACTAGGAGGAGGGACAGCCCTCAGTGATTCCTGTGTTTGCACCCTGGAAGCCTCAAGAAATGATAATGATCATGAATGAGGCCCCAGATAGAAAAGAAAAACCAGCACAGTTTGCTCAGTGTGTCCACAGTACTACACAAATGTTTAATGTGACTCCGCAAGATTTATTCGGTCTCTGCTGCATGATTCTCTCAGCTGATGAGGGGTGGAAATGGAAGGCAGAATTGAGATACCAAACCTATCAGCAGTCACAGGCGGGAAAACATAATGAGAATGAACAGATGGACCAGATCATTCAAGCTTTGGAAAGGGCTCTCCAGCAACCTGTAAACATCACTAAAGTACCTGAATGCAAACATAAGGCTGGGGAATCAGGACCAGACTATTGAGAGTGATTTGTGGCCTGCTACGGCACCTTTGCAGGAGACCAAGACTTTAATGATGGGAATCTGTTCCCCCAGTTCAATGCCCTACTGCTCCAATGCTTACCAACTAAGTTAGCCAAATTAAAACAAATAATATAGATTGGCCTGACAATGACCGAAATCAAATGTGACGAGCTTTGACATATCATTAGGACCCAACTTTCGAATCTCGATCAACCCCAAAGGGAACTAATATTAAAGGTGAATATGCTCAGTGGGAAGAAGGACGCGAGCGGGCTATATCTGAGGAACAGAAATGGGAGCAAAAACCTAGCACGGGACAGATAGGGACAACAACCCGTTTAGAAATTGACAAGAAGATGCTTCCAACCATGAGTGCCAACCCTCAGGAAGAGCCCAATGTAATATTGCAAGTTGCTGGAAATCCAGTTCCGTTTATGATTGATATGAGGCAACCCCAACCACTCTCGATCAGGAAATAGTATTGGAAAAGGGATTCCAGCTATCAGACATTATAATCACTCTGTCAGGGTTCGAAGGCACGGAACGTACGTATTCACGTACCCAGCCACTGCAGGTGGAATTCCAGGGGAGCCAGTGTGAGGTTTCATTTACAGTCACCACCAGACGGGGGGTGTAATCTGACTTGCTCTGTCTGTTGGAAGTCGAGATTCTTTGCACAGACAATGCTGTCACCCTTGACAGGTGAACAACCGGCAGCTTCCCCAGTTTCCGACCCCCAAGTGGAGGGCACTTAATTTAGATTCCACTCCTTCTGCCAGCAGCCGACCCTCATGTGACTCTGTGCTTTAACCCTACGGGGTGTGCCACTGAGGAAAGCCAATATTATGCACCCCTCGATGGACAGAAGTTCCCAGTCATGGTGATTAGACAGGTTAAAGGATGAGACGGTATTGCATTACTGGCCGAATTTCCAGATTTCCTTTGGCGACAGACAGAACTGGTAGTTCCCCATACCACCATTAGGGTTTGCACTGGGTTCAAGCCAAAGAGCCCAGGGTTCCTGGCCTACACCCTAACGAAACAAGCCTCCAGCACCGAGGGAGACTGGCAAGACTTGGCCGCGGGTCTAGTCCAATACGGGAGGGAGTCTGAGGTGAAGACGGGATATCTGGTAAGACAACCTTTTAATATTGACCGATCCCTAGTCGCTGTACCCCACGTCTGTGCAATTTCAGGCCAAGAAGTCTGTCACACCAACTGCCCCCCTGTCTGGATCACCACGAAAGAAGGACAGACTTTCCCATCCATTTAGCAATATCCCCTCAATCCCGAGGCAACATTTTATGAGGATGGAAGCTCTTTTGTGGATCCAGCAGGATAACAATATTCTGACTATGCAATAGTGATGGACAGTGAAGTAATTGAGCAGGCCTCTTTTGAAGCAGCTGTCTCCGCCCAGAAGGCTGAGCTGTTTGTTCTGACTCGTGCCTGTATCCTAGCAACAGACTAAAGAGGGAACGTTTACACAGACTCCCGTTATACATTTGGAATTGTACATGACTACAGGGCTCTCTGGGAACATGGGGATTCCTGACTTCCTCTGGCCACCCCATTAGTAATGCCACCTTTGTAAAGAACTTACTCACCGCTCTGCAGCTACCTCAAGTTTTGTTCTTCTCAGGGGGACGCCTCTGAGGAGGAGTGAAAACTGTGGTCCCAGATGGGGTGCCAGAAAGACCCCGACATAGGTTTTTGGATCACCCCAGTGGGACAGGTTTGTGTTCCTACACAGTTTTTACCAATATTGGCCGATTATATACATAATTGTACACACCTGGGAAAGGAGGGAATGGTTGGTATCCTGTACCCTGCACACCGGGTATGACTCCCTTGACAGGTGGATCTTTTTTGTGTCTACAAGTTGATTTTATTGAATTGCCTAGAGTATATTGCTATAGATACTGCTTAGTTACTATAGATGTGTTTAGTAGATGGATTGAAGCTGTTCCATCTACCAATAATACTGCTGTGACTGTTGTGAAGGTATTATTAAGGGAAATAATTCCCAGGTACAAGCCAGAGATGCTGAGTTCAACAATGGCTCACACTTTATGGTGAAAGTAAATGAAAGAGTATGTAACAAACTAGCTATCAAGCAAAAATTCCACTGTGTACACCACCCACGGGCCGCTGGCACAGTGGAGAGAGCCAATGGCACTCTGAAGAGTAAATTGTCCAAACTAACAGTGGAGACTGGACTCACTTGGTTGAAGGTCCTACCGTTACCCAGTTCCACATGAGGGTTACCCCACAGGGGAAAACAGGGTTGTCACCAGCTGAAATCATTTATGGATGGCCCATGAAGACACCCTGGGGACTAAGGCCTTGTGTACCATTGCTCCCAGAAAGTCTACCAGCAAAATTGGATATTCATACATGAGGGGAAGACATGGGGAAATATATATACCAACTAACCAAAATTTTCCAAGCATACATTCACAGGTATGACAGGCTTACAAGGAAGAGAACTACTCTGCACCATGGAATCTGGGATTTTTTTTCCTGATGAAGAACTGGGATTAAGGGAATTTCGGACCTCGGAGGAGAGGACCATATCAGGTGTTACCGACCGCTCCCATGGCTGTGAAACTGAAGGGGCAATCTCGGTGGATACATCATTAGGTGCCAAACATGTTACTGAAGGAACTGAGTAGAAGGTCTCTCTCGGACTAATGGGAATATATTGGTTGTTAGTGGTGTTCATGTTTATGCCTTTGAGAGGGCTCACCCCAGCATCCGGGGGCCCCCATGTTAACACATTTCCATCTTTCTGTCATACCTATGCCAAACAGGTAGAACTAGGGGCCTGCTGGGTTTGTGCTGAAATTCCACAGCATGGTAAAACTAAGGTTCTAATGTCAGTAATCCCGCTCAACCAGAGTGAGGAATTCTCAGCCTGGGCTTTCTCAAATAACATCCGGGGAAGTGAGATGAGGACCTGTGGTCCAGTCAGAGATGACTGTGGCTGTCAGTGTTTTGAGGGATGGTATCTCAGTCCCCCACCAAACGGAACTTCCTATACTGGGAAACATGCATCCTGGCCATACTTGCAGGTGCCCAGCAGCAGAGAGGAACAACTGAGACTGATTGATTTTGGATGATCGCTTTTCTCTCCTATGGAGTAGCCGGGAATTCACGAGAGATAATCAATTTGGCTACAGCACTTGAGGAGCTGGCCACAATACTGCAGGGGCCCTGACAGAGACACAGGCCCAAGTAACAGAAATATCCACTGAAATGATTGCAATCTGGCAAACAGTCATACAGAATCGTACAGCTTTAGAGTTTATCCCAGCTGAGAAAGAGGGAACCTGTGCTGTTATTGACACAGAATGCTGCACCTATATCCCTGATGAATCTACTAACATTACACCCCTCTCCGAGCACACTGCAAAGGAGATTGACAGCATCAAGAAAGTAGGGCAGGATTTACACGGGTTCACCGAAGGGTCGAAATGGTGATCTTTGAAGGCCTGTTTGGTAATATGTGGGGAATGATACTGCATTATGTCCTAATAGTTGTACATATCTTTGTTACAATTACTGTTGTACACTGTCTTTACCCACTGATAAGTCAATGCTATCGTCAGTTGCTTTCTCTGTAAAAAGTTACTGCGTTGTTGATAATGTAATGATCAAAAGGAGGGAAGGATAAAGTCTGTAAAATGGTTAACACTTTGTTAAACAATAGCAGCCTGTTTTTCTGAAAGAAACTGCTGATGATCAACCGATGTGCTGAGCCATGTTTCTTCTTGCGGGTAGCTAGCTAGAGTTTCAAGATGCTTATCTCCTTGCGCATTCACATGTAGAGATAGGATAGCTTCAGTCTGTTCTGTGTGTGTAAACCATTATGATTATTTTGTAGTTTGTCTTTAGGGGCTCCAGCCTGTCTTGTGTGGGGGTATCTGGATGGATATATCTGTGGTGTAAGGGGAATTGTTAGTCAGTTAGTGGATTGGGTGGGAACAGTCACAGACTGTTCCTGTTTGAGCGACTAACTAAGTAAGCCCCGGGTGCTTGGAATAAAGAGTTTGTACCGTACGGTCTCTGAGTGACTTTATCCAGATTTGACTTCCACAGAATGGGAGCGGTTTTAAAGGGCTGGGCTGCTGGAAGCTTATTACCAGACCTGGATTGATTGCAACTGGGTCTGACAGAGGCATAACTGGTTGTTCTAGGCACATTCAGTCTCACTGCAACTATATCCCACCTTCCCTTACACAGGTATGTAATGTCTAAAGGATCAGTTTTTGAGTAAATGAGACTCACCAAACTTTCTCCTGACTGAATCAATGGAATCTCAGAGTCTCTTGAGGCAGAGCTGTTCTCTCCAGTTAATGCTTTCAGTCCTCAGGCTGGTTCACTTGTTGCTGTTCCCTCGTCTTCAGCCGTGGTTTGCTTTTAGTTGGGGTTTTTCTTCCAATAAACCTCTCACCACAGGTCTAACTTTAACCAGAGAGATAATGAAGCACAATAACAATAAAAAGGAGAACCAAACATTTCAGGTTAATGTTACTAAGAACAAAACGTTGAAGGCTGATATAATGATCTCAGTAAACATTTTTCTATTGTTACTCACACATCACAAAACAATATGGGATAAGGAGGAGCCATTATTCAGTCAGGAACAGAATTAGGTGATTCGATCCATCTGGTCTGCCCCACCATTTAACCACAGCTGATTTTCATTCCAACACCATATTCCTGCCTTCCTCCTGTAACCCTGAGCTGTTCACCAATCATGAATATGTTAATCTCTGTCATAAATATACCCAAATGGCAGCTTCAACCAACCTCTGTGGCAACAAATTCCACAGATCAGACATCTTCTGGCCAAATTTTTTTCTCCACTCAGTTTTAAAGGGAAGCTTCTTTATTCTGAGACTGTGCTGTCAGATCACAGTCTAATGGAAACATCCTCTCCATGTCCACTGTATCCAGGCTTTTAAGCATTTGGTAGGTTTACTTAATCAAACATCCCCCACCATCCCTCTGAACTCCATTGAGCACAGGTCCAAAACAATCAAATGCTCCTCATACATAACGCCGAACATTCCTGAGATTATTCTTGTAAACCTTGTTCACAACAACTGTACTGAACACATTTCTAGGAATAACAAACTAATTGGCACCAGGGTAATTCGCAGGGAAAGTTGTGGTTACTTTATTGTTCAACTGTCACAGAGTGAGCCATTTCCACTTCCACATTAAAAATGGTACATTTCAGGAAACATAAACCAATCCAGAGTGAATGTAATAAAAGGAAATTGGAATTACCAAACTGCTCAGCATGTAAGGAACAGCTGTGGGGAGAGGAACAAACTTTACAATTCAGGTTAATAACATTTTGTCAGGATGACTTCAAACATTTTCAGTTTTTAGTGCAGATCTCCAGAAGAGCTTGTATTGTGCTGTAGGTTTTCTATGTTTCTGTGAATAAATTAAAAATCGTGCAACAAACAGAAATACTATATATTTTAAATGTGAGGTAGTGTTCAAGGGTTCAATATCCAATTACCAATCGGACGGCAGAGAGGAAGAAACTGTTCCTGAATCACTGAGTGTGAGCCTTCAGACTTCTGTACCTCCTTACTTGCTGGTAACATTGAGAAAACCACATGTCCTGGGTGCTGGAGGTCCTTGATAATGGACGCTGCCTTTCTGAGACACTGCTTCTAATCCTCTGGTAATCTTATAAACGTCTATCCAGTCTCACCCCAGCTGGCACGACTCCAGAGAAAACGACACAATTTTGTCCAACCTCCTGTTAAAGCTCAGGCCCTCTAATCCAGGCAATATCCTGGTAAACCTTTTCTGCGCCCACTCCAAAGCCCCGATATCCTTCCTAGAATGGGAGCGACCAGAACTGTATGAAACACTCCAGATGTGGTCTAACGAGTTTTATAAAGCTGCAACACAACTTCCCGACTTTTGAACTCAATGCTTCAACTGATAAAGACAACCATGCCATTTGCCTTCTTAACCACCCGATCAATCTGTGCAGTCTCTTTCAGGGAGCGATGAACTTGGAGTCTAAGATCCCTCTGATCATCAACACTGTTCAGGGTTTTGCATTTAACAGTGTACTGTCTCATGCAATCGACCTACCGAGCTGCCAAGGTGATCATCACTAATCAAATCTCAATGAGATTTCTCAGGTCCTGTTGAATTTATTACCAAGTGCACAAGTACGGGAAGGTACAGGTACAGAGAAACACTGACTTGTAGCAGCATCACAGGCAAGTAGATTCAGATAACACACGGAACACAAATTATACAACTCTCTGTCAGTAACAAGATAGAAACATGTTTTACTTCATCCTGCTAATAGGACCAGAACAACAGGGGCTGAACGGCGGCTCATCTCAGACGGTTCGGTGTGAAGGTCTCACAACCCGGACCGACCCCGGCAGATTCTATGAAGGAAGCGAGGCGAGGCCGCCAGTTTGGGAAAGTTCATCCCCTCCCCCTTCAGGTTTCACCGATCACCTTGTGTTTCTCTCTCCCTCCCCACCCCCACCTTTTATTCTCCAGTCCTGCCGAAGGGTTTCGGCCGGTAATATCGACTGTATTCTTCCGCTAGATGCTGCCCGGACTGCTGAGTTCCTCCAGTATTTTGAGCGCGTTGCTCGCATTTCCAGCATCTGCAGATTTTCTCTTGTTTGAGTTCGGGAAAGTTAACTCACCACTCAACGTCAGACCTCCCCGCTCGGGACCGGCTTCAATACTCACCGAAGGGAAATTGTTGGTGTTGCCCCGCAGAGAATAATCCGTCTCCGGCTCCCCGTCCAAGGGGGCGAGAAGCCCCTCCCGATCCCGATCTCACCGCCGTCCCGCTTTCACAAAGAACGAAAAAACAACACTGCCGTTCCCGGGAATGTGAGCATGCGCAATGTGCTTATTGCGTCACGGGCGTTGGGCGGAGCCCCGGAAAATGCTGACGATCAGCGGCAAAACAGGATCACGTGACTCGGTGACTGTTCCTCCCCCTTCACACATTGCCCGACCCACCGCCGCATTTCCCAAATTATTTCATTATTTCCCTATATTATTTCCATATTTACACCAGACACGTATTTAGTTTTTCCCTCCATATCTTCCCCGATCCCTTTCCCTCCACCCCCAGGTCACAGAGTTCTCAGCGTTATAATTTCGATTCCCATCCCATCCCGACACACAATTCAGACCCACACAGGAAATGTGCAGGTTTCAGTTAAATCAGTCTATGTTTATAAACAGTTAATTATTAGCCCAGCCGTTAAACCGATAAAGCTCGAGCACAACAGCACGTGGGTGACGTAAGACACCGCGCCGGTCAGGGCAGATCCCGGTGTGGGGAGCCCATGTGTGACGTCAGGCGAGTGGGGGGGAGCTGTGTGACGTCACCTGTGGGGGAGCGCTCGTATTTAAAAGCACTTTAATGGATTTTTCGGTGGGACAACAACATTAATCACGGGTTTCATCACTGAATCCCGTGTTGTGGGATGTGAAGTCCCCTGTTATGTGTCCGGCTGTGCCCTGTTGTTGGTGGAGTGGGCAGCGTGGTGTTTGTCTCGATTCGGGTCACAACACCAGAATTGCCAGCGGGGTCCACACACACTGTATTAGTCAACAGAAAACCTCTCGTCCCTACAGTCTTTGTCTCCTGGTAAACTCAACACCCTGACAGTGTGGACCATAGATACCCCTACCTCTCAGAGTCAGGGAATCACTCAGACAGCTGATCGCTGAGAGGATTTATATTTATTGGTCATTAAAGTTCACCCAGATTCGTTTGGACGGATTTGATGTGGGGTTCGGGGTGTCACAGTGAAAGGGCCGGACGGTCGAACTCTCTCCGTTGTCCAAACATCCTTCCAGGTGAGGCGACACTTCACCCGTGAATCTTCCGGGGTCGCCCGTTGTGTCCGCTGCTCCCGATGCGGCCGCCTCTACACTGGTGACACCGGCTCCTCTGCAGTTGTGCGGGGTAGGGTTTTTTTGGGGGGGCGGTGGATGATATTGTTCCCTTTGTGCGGGAGGGGTGGGTTTTGGGGATTTGATGATCGGGATGCTATCTTTTTGATGCGGGGATTGAGGTGGGAGTTTGATTTTTCTCTCTGAACGACTTTCATGCTCTTTCTTTGTTTCGTGGTTTTCCGGAGAAGAAAAAAAGCTCAAGAATTGTTTACGGATACCTGCTTTGATAATAAATTATCCTTTGAACTATCCGCTCCGAGCGGGACTTCCTGGTGTCCAAACATTTTCATTCCGATTCCCTCTGGGGAATCTATTGATGTTGAAAATGATCATAAACCTCTGATTGCATTGTTTTTCTCTCTGATAGATGCTGCCCGGCCAGCGTTTTGTTTGTGTTGCTCTGAATTTCCAGTATCTGCAGACTTTGTCGTGTTTGTGATTTACCTCTCCGTTGTCCCTCCCGCCTCCGCCCAGTGGTACCTCCGGCCACGGCTGGTGCTGCCGCGAACCTCCTGCTAAACGCAGGCGCAGTGCCGACTGGAGCTGGAGCCGGCGGTTCTTCTGTTCAGGTGTCCGTGAAGAAGGGTCTGATCTCGGGTTTGTGGAATCGGGGGCTGGTTGGCGTGGAAGCACAACTTTGTGGGCCAAAGGGCCTGTATCGTGCTGTAGGTTTTCTATGTTTCTATGAAAAGTGCCGGAAACGAGCTCTGCCGGACGGCTGCAGGCTCCGGGCTCTCCGGTCCCGCAGCCCCGGTTTTAGCTTGGCGCCCGAGCCCGGGCTGTGGGATCAGTTAGTTGTGGTTCCCGGGCTCGGAGGGGTTTGTGGTGAGGGTGATCTGTCTGTGTGTGGGGTGTGGGGGTAGAGGTTATGGGTGAACTGTAGTGGGGGGGGTAGGTGTGGGTGGGGTTGCAATTGTGAGAAAGTGGGATGATCGGACGTTCCGTGACCCGGGTCAAATAAAGTTGTGAACGGGGGAGGATCTGCTCCGTTGTATCGGACGCTCGCGTGTCCTTTCAGGAAGCAGCAATTCTCTCTTCAAATTAATTACTGTCTAATCTTGCTGTTAACATTGTGTTTGTTACTAAGCCCCAGTGTCTGGAAGAGCTGTCACCGTCATGGGCTGTTGGTGCAGATTGGGATGGCGGTGGGGTGTCAGTGACCTCTGTATCAGAGAACACGGGTTTCTACATCCTCCTGTGAGATATAAATGTCCTCACAGTGGATTCGGATCAGCTGGCATATCTGGAGTTTGCAAAGGGAAAGGGGATAGGGAAGGGACTGAGGAGAGAGAGTTTTAATCAGCAAACCATCGTCCGGGGTGGAGGGGTACAGGAGCTGCCTGATAGATCGTTTTACAGTGTTTGTATTTTTATATAATCTCACAGACGGTGACTGAGGAAGGAGCTTGTTGAGGGAGGATACCCGGTGGTGAGCAGGTCAGACACGGTATCAGGAGAGTGACAGTAATGTGATTTCCTGTGTCACGGGTACAGACAGTCGTCTCAAGTGAGGAGTTTGTGTGGAGATGCAGCTTCCCTGGAGGTGGAGGAAAGAGGACACACCAACAGGTGGAACCAGCTGTGAGAAGACACGGTTTGTCAGGTCTGACGACGAGCTGAATGTACCATAACCTTCAGACTGAATCAGAAAATCATTCTGAGGGTATTTGAAATGTCAGAAGCAGGGGAGATGTGATCGCATGTCTCCATCAGACCCTCAGTCAGATGGTTCCAGTTATAACGTGCAGGGATGAAAGCACAGTGTTTGGGGTCTGATTTAATCACTGATTCTGACACAGTGAGAGGGTTAGTTTTGCTGTAAGGCAGCAACATTAATGGAAGACACAGAAACTTCATCATTTGCCAGTTGTTTAGCAGAAGTGACCAATCTCTATGCTACCTTGACAGAAACTGATACTCACAGTGGTGACAAAGGGGTTCAGTCTGGTTTATTCCAGGTTGGAGAGGGGTGTGGAGTTTTGAAATCAATTCCTTCCGGTGCCACCATCGTTAATTTAGCATGTCCGGAGTGGTGGGTCACACAGCACGGAAACAGGCCTTTGGCCGGCCATACCTGTTCTGACCATCCACTCACTGTCTACACTGGTCCCATTTATCAGCACTTGGTTCATAGCCGACTGTATCTCGGCAGTTTCAATGCTCATCCACTTCGTAAATGTTGTGAAGGGACCTGCCTCCACCACCACCTCGGGCAGTGTGTTCCAGATTTCAGCTACCCTCTGAGTGAAAAGTCTCTTCCTCAGATCCCTCTAAACCTCTTCATCCTCTGCTTTAATCCATGCCCTCTGATCTGTGACTCCTCTGTCCCAGGATCGTGGCCTAGTTGGGCATCAGTGAGGCCTTTGATAAGGTTCAGCATGGTAAGTTGCTGTGGAAAGTCAGATCACACGGGATCCAGGGAGAGCTGGCTCACTGGATGCACAGTTGTCTTGATGGTAGGAAGCAGAGAGTGATGGTGGGAGGCTGTTTACTGGACTCGAGGCCCTGGCCTAGTGAGGTTCCCCAGGGTTACACCCCATTGCTCTCATTATTCATTGATATTTAATTATATTTGCATTTGCACAGTTGGTTGAATTCTGTGCTCTACTTGATCTTTCATTCATCCTGTTATTATTCTAAAGATTTGCTAAGTGTTCCTGTAGGAAAAACTATGTCAGGGTTTTATGTGGTATGTGACTATATAAAATTTATGTACTCTGATAATAAAATTTACTTTGAACATCAACCATTGCTACTTGTCATCTCGATCAATAATCTGGTTAAGAATATACAGGATATGGAGAGTAGGTTTGCAGCAAGTTCAAACAATTAGTTTTTCTCAAAAATATTATGTATAATCTCTCTGCTCTGTTTCCCTCTCCACACTCGACCACCCCTCCCTTTACTGTCTTCCCTCTCTGCCCCGTCCTCCCTCTCACCCTAACATTGGACAAAAGTTCAGGGTGAAAGTGAATTATTTTCAGGGAATCTGAAGGGGAATTCTTCACTGGGAGGTTGGTGAGAGGGTGGAATGAGCTGCCAGTGGAACTGGAGGATGTGGGTTTGATTTAGACACTAAAGAGGAATTTGGGTGAGGACGTGGATGGGAGGTGTATGGGGGCTCTGGTGCAGGTAGCTGGAAATGGTCAGTAACAACAAAAACAGGTCGGCATTGACTAGAAGGGCTGATAGGCCTGTTTCATTGCTGCTTGGCTCTGTGATTCTAATAATATTGTGATTTGTAATTTCCACAGTAAGTACATTGCTACTAATGTCTGAACCCAGAAATTTGCCCAAACAGGAATTGAAAGACTCCTGGCTGGCTACAAAAAGTGTCTACAAGCTGTGATACTTGCCAAAGGGGGTGCTACTGAACATGTAGGGCGCCCAAACATTTGCTTCCGGCCCTTTTCCTTTTTTTGTTATTTTGAAACTGTAATAGATTGAAATAAAAATGTAATCTTCCTTAAATATTAAAGAAATGTGTCATCTCTAACTTTATGCCTTTTGGAAATCAGGTCGTCTTTTACTTGCTGATCTATTCACAGTAGCAGACATTTTGACAAGGGGTCAAAATCATGGAAAATCATTGGGAAAATCAGATCGCTACTGGAAGAGTGGATTGGGAAAATCAGGTCGGCAATAGATCTCAAGAGAGTGAATTTCTAGAATGTCTACGAGATGGCTTTTTAGAACAGCTTGTTGTTGAGCCCACTAGAGGATCGTCTGTACTGGATTGGGTATTGTGTAATGAACCAGAGGTAATTAGAGAGATGGAAGTGAAGGAACCCTTATTGATGACAACATGATTAAGTTCACTGTGAAATTTGAGAAAGAGAAGCTGAAATCAGATGTGTCGATATTTCAGTGGAGTAAAGGAAATTACAGTGGCATGAGAGAGGAACTGGCCAAGGTTGACTGGAAAGGGACACTAGCAGGAAGGACGGCAGAGCAGCAGTGGCTGGAGTTTATGCAAGAAGTGAGGAAAGTGCAAGACAGATATATTCCAAAGAAAAAGAAGTTTTCGAATGGATAAAGGATGTAACCGTGGCTGACTAGAGAAGTCAAAGTCAAAGTAAAAGCAAAGCAGAGGGCATACAAGGAAGCAAAACTTAGTGTGAAGACAGAGGATTGGGAAGTTTTTTAAAAAAAACTTATGAAAGGAAAGTATGAAGGTAATTAATAGAGAAAAGAAGAACTATGAAAGAAAGATAGCAAATAATATCAAAAAGGATACTAAAAGCTTTTTCAAGTATATAAAGAGTAAAAGACAGGTGAGAGTAGATATAGGACCAAAAGAAAATGATGCTGGAGAAATTGTAAATGGAGATAAGGATATGGCGGAGGAACTGAACAGACTCCATGTGTGTATATGCAATTATGATAAGAAATACAGACCAGAAAACTTAAATGAGAAGCTGGCTCAGAAAAATAAATCATCACTCTGGAAGAAAACATTAACCAGTGAAATGAGTATGACCCTCCATGGGAGACATCCCAATGATCTGAGCAGATAAGATGGTGACAAGGAAGCATCGAGCACCTAACTGAGTGTTGGAGACCTCTTCCCAAAAACAGAGGAGTTCCTTGCGGAAATACAGGACGAGGTGGGTAACAAAAGTAAAACAAATCGAAACTTCATGAAATACAAACAAACAAGGCAGTAAGTGCAGAAAAGGCCAAGAGAAACCAGACACAATCCAACACATTCCAGGATCCTGCAGCAGTTTAACTCAATCTGATTACTTACGCAGGTACAATCAAGTGGCAAATATCATTCACCAAAATCTTGCTTTAAAATACAAATGGATGAATGACCATGGTAACTTCATTAAGGCACCCTAAATTCAAGACTGATTCAGTTAAGGACATAATCCACCAATTTATATGATAATCAATACATTATTTCAGATAGGATAATCTCAAATAACCATTTGGATATAATATTACAGGATAAACAAGCAGGAATAACTCCCTCAATAGGTATAACCATTCTCAACACACACATGTGCCTCCACCACAGGCATTGTTCGTCAGTCAGATAACCAAATTATTTTGTCTGCCAATTAGCGTCCAAATACAGGACAAAGTAGTTAACAAAAGAAAAAAAATGCAGAATACTTGAAATATAAACAAACAAGGCAGTAAGTGCAGAAAAGGCCAAGTGAAACCAGACACAATCCAACACTTTCCAGGATCCTGCAGCAGTTTAACTCAATCTGATTACTTACAAAGGTACAATCAAGTGGCAAATATCATTCACCAAAATCTTGCTTTAAAACACAAACTCACGAATGCCCTCCATCACCTCATGAAGGCACCATAAATTCAAGCCTGATCCAGTTTTAGAGTCAAAATCTTACAAATTATATGATCATCAATACATTATTTCAGATAGGTCAATCCATCTGGTTATATTACAGGATAAACAAGCAGGAACAACTCCCCCAATAGATAAAACCATTCCCAACACACGTGTTCCTCAACCAGTGGAGCACCTCACCACAAGTAGTGTTTGTGTCATCAGTCAGATAACCTAATTATTTTCTCTGTTAATCTGCTTCCAAATGTCATTCGTTGCCATGCCCCGCTGCTGAATCCCTTCTCCTCATCATACGTTCTTACCTCGACCATCGTTTAGAGCCCCAAACTCTGCTCTGTGCAGACTCGCCTCTGGTTTCTGACCCAGCTTCGTTGAAAATCCAATTGATGGTTTCCCACTCTGCTTTCAGTCTTTAGAGGACAGTGGTGTTCGCTAAAAACACTTTAGAAGTGGGGAAAGTGACCCATAATGTGGACATGAGTCGTGATTAAGGAGGTTAACTCCCAATGTCATTCTTCCTCAGCCCAGAGATTAGAGGGGCAAAAAACATCTCAGACAGATGTGCAGTCAGCTCCACTTCTTCAGTCTGCAGAAAATTCAAGGGAAACCTCTTTGCCCACACAGTGGTGACTATTTGGACCTCTTCCCAGGGAGAGTGAGAGGTGAACAACAGGGGAAGATTTGAAAGATCTGTTGTGTAACAGAATCACTGGCAGGGTTCAGCCGGCCTGAGTTGACTCTCTACTGTATACTAGGTGTGTTATAAATTCACTAAGTACCGGAGACAGTGATTAAAATAGAGCTGATTCATTTGTCACAGATCTAGTCCCATTAAAGGTGAATATGCAGCAGAAGAAACTCCTCCCATGCCTGGTGAGCAGCAGCAATAATTGCAGAGTTCAGCACCGACAATCATTCTCGAAATTGCATTCAGCAACAGTGATGGACAAATATCCAGCATGCAGCTTATTGAAACTTTCTCCCCAGTGTGAACCCGGTAGTGTGTCGTAAGTGTAACACGCTGTAAGGTTTCACTGCTAATGTAATGGCCTCTCTGTAATGTTTCACTGCTGAGGTAGTGGTTTCTCTGTAGCAGCAATGTCGAGGTTACAACTAGAGATAACAGGGTTTTGGAGTGCTGGGCTATCCAATGACAGAAATGTTCTTTCTTGTGAGTCTGGATGTGAGATTTTCATGGGCTTTTTCTGGGGAGAGATGAGAAGCCACGAATGGGGAGAGAGGGCCCTGTTTTTTTTTTACTTCACTAACCCTATAGTCAAAGTAAGAATTATGAATCACATATTGTGTACTGTTTGTTATTTTGGGGTATTGATTTGTAACAGGGGACACGGCACAGCATCCACCCACATTTGGCCGAGCCAGGGGGCTATCACCCCCTATATTAAGCTGCTAGCCGGAGTGAGAGTTACATAAGTTTAGATGACTGAGTGAATACATTCCCACATTAACAGGAGGAGAACGGCCTCTCCCCAGTGTGAACTGACTGGTGTGTCAGTAGGCGAGATGACCGAGTGAATCCCTTCCCACAGTCTGAGCAGGTGAATGGCCTCTCCCCTGTGTGAATTCGCTCATGTACCTTCAATTGAGATGATTGAGTGAATCCCTTCCCACAGTCTAAGCAGGTGAACGGTCGTTCCCCAGTGTGAACTGACTGGTGTGCTTGTAGGCCAGCTAACTGTGTGAATCCCTTCCCACAGTCTGAGCAGGTGAACGGCCTCTCCCCAGTGTGAACTCGCTGATGAACCTTCAGTTGAGATGACCGAGTGAATCCCTTCCCACAGTCTGAGCAGTTGAACGGCCTCTCCCCAGTGTGAACTAAATGGTGTGCTTGTAGAGTAGCTAACTGTGTGAATCCCTTCCCACAGTCTGAGCAGGTGAACGGCCTCTCCCCAGTGTGAACTCGATGATGGACCTTCAGTTGAGATGACGAAGTGAATCCCTTCCCACAGTCTGAGCAGGTGAATGGCCTCTCCCCAGTGTGAACTCGCTGATGTACCTTCAGTTGAGATGACCGAGTGAATCCCTTCCCACAATCTGAGCAAGTGAATGGCCACTCTCCAGTGTGAACTGACTGGTGTGTCAGTAGGGAAGATGACAGAGTGAATCCCTTCCCACAGTCTGAGCAGGTGAATGGCCTCTCGCCAATGTGAACTGACTGGTGTGCTTGCAGGCTAGATAACTGTGTGAATCCCTTACCACAGTCTGAGCAGTTGAACGGCCTCTCCCCAGTGTGAACTGACTGGTGTGCTTGCAGGCCAGATAACTGTGTGAATCCCTTCCCACAGTCTGAGCAGGTGAATGGCTTCTCTCCAGTGTGAACTCGCTGATGTACCTTCAGTTGAGATGACAAAGTGAATCCCTTCCCACAGTTTGAGCAGGTGAATGGCCTCTCTCCAGAGTGAACTGACTGGTGTACCTTCAGTTGAGATGACCGAATGAACCCCTTCCCACATTCTAAGCAGGTGAATGGCCACTCTCCAGTGTGAACTGACTGGTGTGCTTGTAGGTTAGGTAACTGTGTGAATCCTTTCCCACAGTCTGAGCAGGTGAATGGCCTCTCCCCAGTGTGAACTCGCTGATGTACCTTCAGTTTAGATGATGAAGTGAATCCCTTCCCACAGTCTGAGCAAGTGAACGGCCTCTCCCCAGTGTGAACTGACTGGTGTGCTTGTAGGTTAGCTAACTGTGTGAATCCCTTCCCACAGTCTGAGCAGTTGAACGGCCTCTCCCCAGTGTGAACTCGCTGATGTACCTTCAGTTGAGATGACGAAGTGAATCCCTTCCCACAGTCTGAGCAGGGGAACGGCCTCTCCCCAGAGTGAACAGACTGGTGTGCTTGTAGGCCAGCTAATTGTGTGAATCCCTTCCCACAGTCTGAGCAGGTGAATGGCCTCTCCCCAGTGTGAACTCGCTGATGTATCTTCAGTTGGGATGAGTAGGTGAATCCCTTCCCACATTCCGAACAGGTGAACGGCCTCTCCCCAGTGTGAACTTGCTGGTGAGCCATCAGGTCAGAAGACCGAGTGAATCCTGCCCCACAACTTCAGCAGATGACCAGTCTCTGCCCAGTGTGAACTGACTGGTGTGTCCACAGGTGGGAAGATGACTGAATCTCTTCTCACCCACAGAACAGGTGAATGGCCTTGTCCAGTGTGAACTTGCTGATGTACATTCAGTTGAGAAGACCCACTGAATCCATTCCCACAGTCTGAGCAGATGAACGGCCTCTCCCCTGTGTAAAATGACCACTGTGCCAGTCGGTCCGATGACCAAATGAATCCCTCCTCACCGTCTGAGCAGGAAGGATGATGAGTGAATCCCTTGCTCCACTTATTAAATATCTGGACAGAGACAGCAAAATTGGCGTGTTGTGCTCGAGATTCCCGTAGATAAATTCCTTGTTTTTAGCCTGTAAGAAGATTTACAAAATCCATCAATGTGTGTAGGGCAACTTTTCATATGAGATCACTTGAGTTGTCAAGGTGTGATCTGGCAACACACTGTTACAGTGAAGTTCAACCCAAGTTGGAGAGAGAAATCATCTAACTGGGCACAGTGCTGGTATCTGGAATGACCATCAAACTCTCTGATGCTCTTCCTGTCTCTATAAGAATGGGGCATCTCTGCCATCTCCAATCTGTGACCTGGCTCAGTTTGACTCTCGCCATTGGTATTGGTCCCTGTTCCCACTGAGCAGCACGGGCTCCTGGCCCCACAGTAACTGAAATACTCTCACACAAATAGCCTGCAGTGCATTCCATGCACCCACCACTCTCTGGGTAAAATTCTTACCCCTGACATCCCCTCGGTATCTATTTCCAAGCACCATAAAACTATGCCCCCTCGTGTTAGCCATTTCAGCCCTGGGAATAAACCTCTGGATATCCACATGATCAATGCCCCTCATCATCCTATACACCTAAAAAAGGCTCTAAACATAAACAAGGAAATTATACATAGCTTTGGGAAATTGTTAGAAGTATACAAGATTATGAGGGTATAGATAGGGTAAATGCAAGCAGCTTTTTCCACTGAGGTTGGGTGGGATGACAACCAGAGGTCATGGGTAAGTGGGGAAGGTGAACATTTAATGGGAACATTTGGAAAAGCTCTTTACTGAAATGGTTGTGAGAGTGTGGAATGACATGTCAGCACAAGTGGTGAATATGAGCTCTGTTTCACCATTTCAAAGAGGTTTTGATGGAAGCCTGGATGGGAGGTGTATGGTGGGCGATGGTCTCGGTGCAGGTAGTTGCAATAGACAGCTTAAATGTTTTTTTTTGGCATTGACTAGATGGGCCAAACAGCCTGTTTCCATATTGAACATCTCCATGATTCTATGACAGAGAAGCTGGACAAACTTGTTTGGAAGGGAAAAGGTTGGAGTGACAACGGAGCAGCAATGGCTGGAGTTTCTGGGAGCAATTCAGGAGCTGAGTGGTCGACACATCCCAAAGAAGTGAAAGCATCGGAAAGGCGGGAGGACACAACCATGGTTGAATTGAGAAGCTAAAGCCAACATAAAAGCCAAAGAGAGGGCAAACAAAAGAGCAAAAGCTATTGGGAAGCTAGAAACCAACAGAAGACGATGAAAGAAAATGTTCAGATGAGCTCAGGGCATGGATGATGATTAATGAGTCTTGGTAGCACCCAAAAGTCTGAGGCATTTAAAGGAACAAAATATCCGGGGCTTCAATATCTCCAGAAAGCCAAGATTCCTTGCACCAGTTACGTTTCAACTTTTACGTTGTTAGGCACATACAAACTCTACACCCTCAAAATTTCACTTCTGAAGGCCTCCCACTTACAAAGTACTCCGTTGTCAGAAAACAGCCTGTCCCAATCCACACTTGTCAGATCCTTTCTGATACCATCAAAATTGACCTCTCTCCAATTTAGAATCTCAACCTGTAGTCCAGACCTCTCTTTCTCCATATTTACTTTGAATTTCATGGCATTATGATCACTAATTTCTGTCAGTAGCCCTGATCATTGCCTAACAGCTTATTGCACACTTCTACATTGGGAATTTTACGTACCAATTAAGGGCACATTTGACAAACTCTACCCCATCTAGTCCTTTTACAGTATGGGAGTCCCAGTCAATATATGGAAAGTTAAAATCACTTACTGAATAAACCTAAATTTATTGACATGGTCTACAATCTCTCTACTAATTTGTTCCTCTAAATCCCTCAGACTGTTGGATGTAAACAAGTCCCATTATTGGCTACAATATTATAATTCCCTGTCCTGAGCTCATCTGGCTTTCCTACGATGCTTCTTGCATTGTGATATACACAGCTCAGCACATTCATCGCACCATGCTCAACCATTTGATTGCTGACTCTGTCTGAGGTCTGAACAATATCTGACTGGTATCAAGAAAACAAACTCTCCCTCATTATCACAAAAACAAAGGAGCTGATTGTGGAGGACAGGAGGAATGGAGACACAGATAAGGGCATCACCCTGGGACTAGTGAACAACCGACAGCTTCCCCAGTTTCCGAATCCCCAGTGGTGGGCACTTAATCTGGACTCCACCACTTTTGAACCCCTTCCGCCAGCGGCCGACCCTCATGTGACTCTGTGCTATGACCCTACGGGGTGCTCATTGAGGAAAGCCAATATTATGCACCCCTCGAGCGAGAGAAGTTCCCAGTCATGGTGATTGGACAGGATTAAGGAAAAGAGGGCAGTGCATTACTGGCCGAAGTTCCGGATTTCCTTTGGTGACAGACAGGACTGGTGGCTCCCCATACCATCGTTAGGGTTTGCCCTGGGTTCAAGTCAAAGAGCCTAGAGTTCATTGCCTACACCCTGAGGAAACAAGCCTCCAGCACCGAGGGAGACTGGCAAGACTTGGCCGTGGGCCAACTCCGATACTGGAAGGACTTTGAGGTGAAGACAGGACATCTGGTAAGACTCTCTTTTAATATTGACTGAACCCAAGACATTGCACACAATCTCTGCTCAATTTCAGGCAATGAAGTTGACTGCACCAACTGCCCCCCATCCAGATCACCATGAAAGGAGGACAGACTCTCCCATCCATTCCGCAATACCCACTCTAGCCCAAGGTAACGTTTCTTGAGGATGGAAGCTCTTTTGTGGATCCATCAGGAAAACGACATTCTGACTATGCGATAGTGACGGACAGTGAAGTAATTGAACAGGCCTCTTTTGAAGCAGCTGTCTCCGCCCAGAAGGCTGAGCTGTTTGCTCTGACTCGTGCCTGTATCCCAGCAACAGACTAAAGTGGGAACATTTACACAGACTCCCGTTATGCATTTGGAATTGTACATGACTACGGGGCTCTCTGGGAACATGGGGATTCCTGACTTCTTCTGGCCACCCCATTAGTAATGCCACCTTTGTAAACAACCTACACAGCGCTCTACAGCCTCCTCGAGTTTTGGCTATTATTAAATGAGCAGCCCACACCCACATGTCGACTGAGTCACTAAATGCAATTCTTTAGTGGATGAGACAGTGAAAAGTGCGTCACAATCCTCAGTAGTTGTAGTCCCCTCGGGTTCCCGTCAAGCAACCCTCTGTGACTTAAGCAGAACAGGTTTGCCAGACATGAGGGAGGTACGTACTTTTCAGGGGGACGTCTCTGAGGAGGAGCGCAAATTGTGGTCCCAGATGGGGTGCCAGAAAGAACCCAACCTAGCTTTTTGGATTACCCAGCGGGACAGGTTTGTGTTCCTACACAGTTTTTACCAATATTGGTCGATCATATACATGATTTAACACACCTGGGAAAGGAGGGAGTAGTTGGTAACCTGTACCCTGCACATCGGGTAAGACTCCTTGCCAGGTGGACCCTTTTTGTGTCTACAAGTTGATTTTATTGAATTGCCTAGAGTACATTGCTATAGATACTGCTTAGTTATTATCGATGTGTTTAGTAGATGGATTGAAGCTATTGCAACTACAAATAATACTGCTATGTCTGTTGTGAAGTTATTATTATGGGAAATATTTCCCATGTATGGCCTGCCAAAGAAGCTGAGCTCTCACAATGGCCCACACTTTGTGGTGAAAGTAAACAAAGGGGTACGTAACAAACTAGCTATCAAGCAACAATTCCACTGTGTACACCACCCACGGGCCGCTGGCAGAGTGGAAAGAGTCAATGGCATTCTGAAGAGTAAACTGGCCAGACTAACAGCGGAGACTGGACTCACTTGGTTGAAGGTCCGACCATTGGCCCGATTCCACATGAGGGTTACCCCACAGGGGAAAACAGGGTTGTCACCAGCTGAAATCATTTCTGGATGGCCCATGAAGACACCCTGGGGACTAAGACCTTGTGTACCATTGCTCCCAGAAAGTCTACCAGCAAAATTGGATATGCATACCCGAAGGGAAGAGATTGGGAAATATGTATGCCAACTAACCAAAATTTTCCAAGCATTACATTCACAGGTACGACAGGCTTACAAGGAAGAGAACTACCCCGCAGAGAGGAGTGACTATCCCACCACAAAACATGGGAATTTTGTCCTAATCCAGAACTGGGATTGAGGGAAACTCTGACCTCAGTGGAGAGGAACATATCAGGTGTTACTGACCACTCTCACAGCTGTGAAACCGAAGGGGCAATCTCGATGGATACAATGAACAGACTGAAAATGTGTTACAGAAGGAACTGAGTAGAAGGGCTCTCTTGGACTTAAGGAAAATGTATTCGTTGATAGTGGTCTTTGTGTTTTGTCTTATTGCTCAAACAACATCCGTGGGCCCCCATGTTAACACCTTTCTGTCTCTCTGTCACACCTATGCCAAACAGGCAGAACTAGGGGCCTGCTGGGTTTGTGCTGCAATTGCACAGCATGATAAAACTATGATTCCAATGTCAGTAATCCCGCTCAACCAGCGTGAGGAACTCTCAGCCTGGGCTTTCTCAAATGACACTCGGGGAAGTGAGGTGAGTAACTGTGGTCCAGTCAGAGATGACTGTGACTGTCAGTGTTTTGAGGGATGGTATCTCAAGTTCCCATCAAATGGAACTTCCTACACTGGGAAACATGCATCCTGGTCTTACTTGCAAGGTGCCCAGCAGCGGAGAGGAATAACAGATTGAGTGCTTTTGGATAATCGCTTTTCTCTCCTATGGAGTAGCCAGGAATTCACAAGAGATAATCAATTTGGATACAGCACTTGAGGAGCTGGGCACAATACTGCAGGGGCCCTGACAGAAACACAGGCCCAAGTAACAGAAATATCTACTGAAATGATTGCAATCTGGCAAACAGTCATGCAGAATTGTATGGCTTTAGATTTTATCCTAGCTGAGAAAGGGGGAACCTGTGGTATTATTGACACAGAATGCTGCACCTATATCCCTGATGAATCTACTAACATTACATCCCTCTCCAAGCACACTGCCTAGGAGATTGACAGCATCTAGAAAGTAAGGCAGGATTTACACTGGTTCACTGAAGGGTTAAAATGGTGGTCTTTGTAGGTCAGTTCAGTAATACATGGAGCAGGATATTGCATTACGGCCTAATAATTGTCCATAACATTGTTATAAATACTGTGGTACGCTGTTTTTTTTTTCCCACTGTTAAGTCAATGTAGTACTTGTTTGCTTTCCCTGCAAAAAATTACTGCTTTGTTGATTATGTAATGATCAAAAGGAGGGAATGATAAAATGTGTAAAAGGGTTAACACTTTGTTAAAAAATAGCAGCCTGTTTTTCTGAAAGAAACTGCTGATAATCAACAGATGTTCTAAGCCATGCTGAGCCATATTTCTTCTTGCGGGTAGCTAGCTAGGGTTTCAAGATGCTTATCTCCTTGCGCATTCACATCTAGAGATAGGATAGCTTCGGTCTGTTCTGTGTGTGTAAGCCATTATGACTGTTTTGTAATCTGTCTTTAGGGGCTCCAGCTTGTCATATAGTAAATAACTTTGGCTCCAGCCTTTCTTGTGTGGGGAGTATCTGGACGGATATATCTGTGGTGAAGGGGAATTGTTAGTCAGTTAGTGGATTGGGCGGGAACAGTCATCAACTGTTCCTTTTTGAGCGACTAACTGAGTAAGCCCGATGCTTGGAATAAAGAGTTTGTACTTATACAGTCTCTCAGTGACTTTATCCGGATTCGACTTCCACATAATGGGAGTGGTTTCAAAGGGCTGGGCTGCTGGATGCACATTACCAGACCTGGAGTGATTGCAACTGGGTCTGACAGAGGCATAACTGGTTCTTCTGGGCATGTTCAGTCTCACCCCAGCTATTTCCTACCTTCCTTTGTACAGGTACGTAATGTCTAAAGAACAGTAAATGAGACTCACTGAACTTTCTCCTGACTGAATCATTGGAATCTCCAAGCCAGTTGGGTTCTCTCCAGTTGATGCTCTCAGTCCTCGGGCTGGTTCACTTGTTGCTGTTCCCTCGTCTTCACTCGTGGTTTGCTTCCAGTTGGGGTTTTTCTTCCAATAAATCTCTCACTGCAGGTCTAACTTTAAATTGAAAGATAATGACGCAAATTAACAACAAAAAAGAGAACCAAACATTTCTGCTTAATGTTATTAAGAACAAAACTCACTGAAATTTAAATATTGAAGGCAAATATACAGTAATGATCTCAATGAACAATCGTTTATTGTCCCACACACGTCACAAAACGATATGGGATAAGAAGGAGCCATCATTCAGTCATGGTAAGACATAAGCAACAGAATCAGATGATTCAATCCATCTGATCTGCTCCACCATTCAACCATGGTTGATTTTTATTCCGACACCATATTCCTGCCTTCCTCCTGTAACCCTGTAGCTACTTAGCAATCTTGAATATATTAATCTCCGTCATAAATATATCCAAACGGCAGCCTCAACCAAACCCTGCGGCAACAAATTCCACACTTCAGACACCTTTTGGCCAAAAGATTTTTCTCAACTGAATTTTAACAGGAAGCATTTGTATTCTGAAACAGTGCTGTTAGATCACAGACTCTCCGTTTAATAGAAACACCTCTCCATGTCCACTGTATCCAGGCTTTTCAGCATTCGGTAGGCTTACCTAACCATACATCCGCCCCACATCCCCCCACCGTCCCTCTGAACTCCATCGAGCACAGGTCCGGAGCCATCAAATGCTCCTCATACATAAAGCCGATCGTTCCTGATATTATTCATGTCAACCTTGTTATCAACACGCCACGTGATCTTGCGTCACAAAGCGGAGGGCGGGGGAGATCTCCGGCACACAGCCTTACGTGACCTGTTCGTGGGTCTCCCATTTCAACCCTGCGGAAATAGACAGCCTGGACTCCTGGTTTGAATCGTTCAATGCAGATTAAGTGAAGTCGGCACATTTTTGCCGAGCCCATTTAACTGGAAAATAAATGAGTAACTGGCCCTCAGTTCGGGGCTCACGGCCAACATCGGATCTCCCCGCTCGGGATCGGTATCAATACTCACAAATAGAAAAGTGATATCTTCAGCCTGGAGACAGTAATCCGGATCCCCAGTTCCCCGAGATAGGAGACGCGAAGCCTTTCTCGATCCCGCAGACTTCAGCACTGAGCGTTAGGGAAAACACCACATACCCGGAGACAGTGAGCATGCGCGAAATGTGTGGTACGTCACCAAGAGGGCGGGGCCTCAGAAACGGATGCGCAATGTTGCCATCCTGCGGTTTAATAGGGGGGGGGGGTAAACTGCATCATGTGACCCCCAGACAGATGTCCAGTTACCCACCACTCTGTGGAAAGAAGCAATCTTGTCGCTCAGATCTCCTCTCACCTTAAATGTATTAGACATTTCAACCCCCAGGAAAAATATATCGTCTGTCCACTCGGTCTACTCCTCTCGTAATCTTATAAACGTCCATCCAGTCTCACCCCAGCCTGCGCCGCTCTGGAGAAAACAACAGAAGTTTGTCCAACCAGGACGGGCAGCATCCGTCGAAACGAGCAGTCAACGTTTCGGGCCGAGACCCTTCGTCAGTCCTGTCTTCCTCCAGCGTGTGTGTACGTGTTGATTTGACCACAGCATCAGCAGTGTACTTTGTGTTCGTCCAACCTCTCGTTATAGCTCTTGCCTCCTGGTAAACCTCTTCCCCGCCCTCTCCAAAGCCCCGACATCCTTCCGAGAATGGGGCGACCAGAACTGTATGAAACACTCCAGATGTGGTCTAACTAGTTTTATAAAGCTGTGTTACGAACCGTAACGTTTTAGAAACGAACCAGCAGCAACAGAGTTCACACTGGAGTCTGGTTTTGATGTTAATACCACTCTCTTTATTGGTCTCTACTTATAACATAGTAACTTAACGAAATAAAGGAAAGTTAGCAGTGTTAAGTGTATATATGTGTAAATATTGCTCCCAGACTATCGAGCCTGAGGGAACAAAGCTCAGAATCTTGAGATAGTAAAGTAGGAAAGTTCAGTAATCCACGGAATAAATGATGGGAGAGAGATATTTGTAATCCAGGGTGAAACGTAGAGAAAAGGCCGTTACATCAAAATAATGTCGACGAAGTTCTTATCCGTTGAATCCGTCCACATACGAGTTAACAGCGAAATTGACCTGTCACAGGAATACCGTCTTCCAGGGGTTACTGCACAACATACCCAGGCAAGGGTTAACACAAGATATTCCAAAATCCACTCCTATGGATTATACGAAGTGGCAGCCACACTCATTCGTTGTGGTTCCGTGTCCCGATGATCAACCCACTCTTGTGGGCATAGGAGAGTTCCAAGCCTCAGCTGCGACTAACTGAAGCGATCAGCGTTTCCCAGACTCACTCTCTCTTTAGACTGGCTGACTGGCTGTCTGCAGATCGCTCTCTCTCTCTCTTAAGGTTCAGGTCCACCGTCAGCGCTGTCAGTCTGTGACTGACGTCATAGCCCCGCCTCCTCACGCTGGCGCTCTTAAAGAAACAGTCACAGTACGACCGCAGGCTCGTAACAGCCGCAACACAACTTCCCGACTTTTGAACTCAATGCTTCAACTAATAAAGACAACCATGCCATTTGCCTTCTTAACCACCCGATCAATCTGTGCAGTCTCTCTCAGGGAGCGATGAACTTGGAGTCTAAGATCCCTCTGATCATCGACACTGTTCAGGGTTTTGCATTTAACAGTGTACTGTCGCATACATTCGACCTACCGAGCTGCCAAGATGATCATCACTAATCAAATCTCACTGATATTTCTCAGGTCCTGTTGAATTTATTGCCAAGTGCACAAGTACGGGAAGGTACAGGTACAGAGAAACACTGACTTGTGGCAGCATCACAGGCAAGTACATTCAGATAACACACGGAACACAAATTGTACGATTCTCTGTCAGTAACAATCTATACATATGTTTTATGTTAATAACGATATATAAAATACATTGTGTCATGATCAATATTAAAATGTGCATTTGTGTCAATAACAGAGTTGGAAATGTTGAATTTGGTCCCTGTCTCCATTCCTCCTGTAATCCACAACCAGCTCCTTTGTTTTTGTCACAATGAGGGAGAGGTTGTTTTCTTGACACAACAGTGTCGGGTGATGACTTCTTCTCTATACGCTGCCTCGTTATTGTTTGGGATCCGGGGGATCAATGTAGTGCCGTCAGCAAATCTAATTAGCAGATTGGAACCCGCCACTGCAGCCCCACAGTGCACTATGTACTGATTGCAAAGCTACGAAATTGCATGTGAATAGCCTCCCCTCCCCCAACTCCACTCTTTCTGCGTCACCAGCAGACTGGGACATCTCACATCTCGCTGCCTCCGCCAGGACATTAAACTGTGAACAACTGTGGTCAGGGACTGATCTCTGGGGTACTCCAAACGCTACCTCCTTCCAGTCTGAAAACGGCCCTCTCATCCAGCCACACACTACCGGCAGTTTATCGATCTCCAACGAAAAAGCCTAATCACCTACTCCTGAGCTTCAATACCATTGTTGACTCTGAGTTTACCACCGTCAAATGCCGGGAGGGACATAATAATCAGAAAGTCTCTAGTCACAGCCGTGTAAATAAAATGTGATCTCAGTAGGTGTGTGGCGCATGCTCAGAATGCGAAGGAGACAGACAAACTGAGCCAAGTCACAGACTTGGGAGGAATGATCCATTTTGACACAGAGAGGGAAGCAGAGAGTTTGATATTGTGCCTGATGCCGGAACTGCGGCCAGTTAGAAGATGAAATCTTGTTCCTCTAAATTGTTTTGAGATGTTACAGTGTTTTAATCAGAAGGCACCATGGAGACTGAAATTATTTCAGTTGAATTGTTGTCCTTCACCCACTGACTTGCTTTGTAAACGTTTAGCAGTGTAGGAAAGTCAAAGGATTTGTGTATGGGAATCACAAACACAACAGCACGTTAGTTCCGCTGTATCTGTCAGTTCACCAGCGCTTGAATGCCGCCGATCCTTTCATGTGGAGGCGGAGATGTTGGAGAAGACAGCGCCCCACTCGCTACAGGGAGAGCCCGAGCACGTGTCCATGTCCGTGACCTGATTGGATACATCGCCCTGACGTTCTAGCAGTGGGACTTTATTCACTGGCTCTCATTTTGGAAGGGATTCAGTCGGCCATCGCAGATACACCAACAGCTTCGCACTGGGAAGCGGCCGTTCACCTGCTCCGTGTGTGTGAAGAGACTCATTCAGTTAACCCACCTTGTGATACTCCGGTGAGTTCACAATAAATAGAGGCCACATTTCTGTCCGGAGTGAGCAAAGAGTTTTACTCAATCATCCCAGCTGCTGCAACACCAGCAGCTTCACATCAGGGAGGAAGTTCAAATCAGCTCCGTGTTAAATGTTTAACCATCACGGTGACTGAAGGCAGCTGCAGGTCATGAGGGACTGTTACTGTCAGATTCTGCAGTTCTTGCGGCTGCTCATCACACCCAGGACTGAACCCTGGTCACTGAGCATTGGAGGAGTCTGTTCTGCTGATTGTTAGCCTTAAACTGGACTGGTGTTTAATATTGTGGATCTGTGAAAGATAAATCTGTTTGTATCAAATCCCCGTGTCTCGCTTGAGAGGGCCGCTCGGCCCAGCTGGTCCTGCCCATGTTTCTGTTCCATATCAGTATATGAAAATCTACCCCTGCCGTTCCCCTCTCCCCCTCCCTGAGATGACAGGTTGCAACTAGTCAGCACTCCGTCGGATAGGAGATTTCTCTTGAATTTCATAGAATCACAGAAATCTACAACATATTACCGATGCTTTGGCCCACAATGTTGTACCGACCATGTAACTTACTCTAGAAACTGCTTAGAATTACCCTACCGCATACCCACCTATTTTCCTAAGCTCCATGTACCTATCTAAGAGTCTCTTAAAAGACCCTATTGTATCCGCCCTCTACCACCGTCGCTGGCGGTGCATTCCACACACACACCACTCTTTGCTTATAAAATCTTAGCTCTGACATCTCCTCTGTGCCTACTTCCAAGCAGCTTAAACCTATTCCCCCTCGTGTTAGCCGTTTCAGCCTGGGAAAAAGCCTCTGACTATCCACACGACCAATGCCTCTCATCATCTTATACACCTGCCATGAATTTCCTGCATGATTTTCTCCAGGCTGAATAAGACGATGAGCTCTCTGTGGTTGTGACGTTCTTCAGGGCTATGACGAATTTGGTTAAACTCCTTCTTCCCTGCTCTTTTCAACGTTTTGGGTCATTTTCACCAATATAAAGGACTGTGCCTCAGACAGCTGGGTTGTTGCAATTGTTACGGACCAGCAGCAATAGATCACTAACGGAGTCTGGTTTCGATGTTAAAACCACTATCTTCATTCGTATTGTAACGGGGTCCTGAATTACCCATTTGAAGTGTGTTTTTGAAGAGAGAGAGGGAGTTGTTGTTCAACACCGAACACCTTGTTGGAGAGAGGGAGAGAGAGAGAGAGAGGAGAGGAGAGGAGAGAGAGAGAGAGAGAGAGAGAGAGAGAGAGAGAGAGAGAGAGAGAGAGAGAGAGAGAGAGAGAGAGCGAGAGAGAGAGAGAGTGAGTGACAAGAGAGAGAGACAGAGGAGAGAGAGAGAGAGAGGAGAGATGATGAGAGAGGAGAGGGGAGAGAGAGAGAGAGGAGAGAGAGAGAGAGAGATGGTTTTCTCTGCAAGCTTGTTTACACTTTACAAGGACAACTGTCCAGCTTCTGTGTTCTTACAGAGAGAGAAGGGAGGAACTGTTTGATAGACAGCTGGGGCTCACCACGGTGAGATAAGTAGGAGGTCCGCTGATAGACCTCCAGACACATGGTTTTGGACACTGAATGAGCTTTGTTGTGTCCACAGAAAAAGATGGGTTTTGGAAGATCGATCAGGAGCATCGATCAGTGGCTCTCGCAGTGTGAAAAGGCTGTGACCGGTGGGGAGTTATTCGTGTGCCCAATCCCTCGCCTGGGTTAATAACTCCACCACAGAAGAACGGTCCCGTTTGTAGTGGTCACAGTCGGTTACTTCCAAAGGATTTCAGAGGACGACGGGACTATCGACGGCGTCAGCTTACCTGAAGCCTCAAAACTCTCCCTCTCTCTCTCTCCATCACTACTCGACTCAATCCACGAACTGAACTGAACTTCACTCATCACCGTAAGACGGCATCCATTCACCCCGAGGCGTGAAGAAGCTTGGCTTTTCCTATTTCCACACAGACACACACACACACACACACACACACACACACACACACACACACACGCACGCACGCACGCACACACACACACACACACACACACACACACACACACACACACACACACACACACACACTCACACACGCAGGCACGCACGCACGCACGCACACACACACACACACACACACACACACACACACACACACCACATAATCATTGCTAACCTGTTTGATATATCTGCATTAATATTGCTGTATCGCGTAGTTACTAATAAATAGCATTAGTTTTATAGCAATACCAGACTCCAGGGTGTTTTCTATTTCTGCTGGTTCTTTGACCCGTCACGGGGTACGTAACAGTATCTACTCCAAATATAAAAGATTAAAGGAAATAAACAGAAGTTAACAGTATTATGCGTATTATATAGCTCCCAAACTATCAAGCTTGGGAAACAATGCTTAAAGTCTTCAGATGGTAAAGTGGAAAAGTTCAGTAATCCACGGAATAAGTGAGTGAGAGGAGAGATTTGTAAATCCACACGAACAAGTAGAGAGAAGGCAATTACGAAGAATTCCACACACATTCCACGCTGGGTAAACGAAATAACAGTCGCCGAAGATCTTATCCGTCGATTAGTTCCGAAATCCACTTAGAAATATCACCAGGTGACAGTCACAGGAATATCGTCTTCAAGTGGTTACCACAGAACACCCCCGATTCCAGGTAAGGGCCACAAAAGTGATATCACAGGATACTCCAGCAAATCCCACACATATGGATGATACGAAGTGACAGTCACACAACCGTTGTGCACTGCGTGCCGATGATCAGATCAACCCAACCTTTGGGCATGGAAGAGTTGCAGCTTACAGCAGTCACACGCTGAAGTTCCAACAGCTTGTCTCCCGCTCCCTCTCCCGCTCCCGCTCCCGCTCCCTCAGGCTGCCGCAGCTTGTGTCTGACGTCACAGCCCCGCCTCACTCAGCACTTAAAGCGATACTCACAGTAAACGAACCTGCGGTCTCGCAATACAATGCACCTCTAAAGTCTGACAGCAGACTAGCGAGTGATCTTCGATGGTGCAGTGTCAGAAACCCGAAGATTTGCCAGCCTGAGTCAGGGGTTCCAGAGAGAGATGGGGTTCAGAGCAGGAGGACGAATAAGATAGATAGATAGATACCTTATTCATCCACATGGGGAAATTCAACATTTTTTCCAATGTCCCATACACTTATTGTAGCAAAGCTAATTACATACAATACTTAACTATTTAAATACATTGAATGTAACTGAAGCTCAGTCCTAATCCCCGCACTTTAACATAATCTTACTCTGGCGGTTGAATTGTAAAGCCGAATGGCATTGGGGAGTAGTGATCTCTTCATCCTGTCTGAGGAGCATTGCTTCGATACCAACCTGTGTAGACCAGCAGGATGTGGTCAAAAGTGAAAGATTAAAAGCATTTGGAAACTGGTTGATCGAAAAAAGGTGGTTAATTTCTGCAAAACACAGGTGGAAATAAACAGATCAGGCAGAAATTTTGGAGAGGAATAAATAGAAAATGTTTAGGCAGAGCCCCTTCAGCATGCTTAGCCTGTGTACTCCGCTGTTTAGTTGCTCTCTGATTTGCAGAGTTCCTCCAGCGTTTTGTATGTGTGCGTCTCTGTATTTCCAGTAACTGCAGAATCTCCTGTGTTTTATATCTGCATTTTACTTTGGCATTAGATACACGGTTGATATCGAGTATATTGCTTATGGGAGCCGCTTTCTGCGTTAAACAGCTGCAGATTTTTCTATACACATGATTTTTAAAATGAGGTATGGACATTGAACCGATGCTTGCAGAAATGTTTTAATGGCACCGTGATTACCCATAGGGCCATGCGTTAAGAATTTCGCCGGAGCTGAAGCGCCGATTGAAATGCGCATACGTCAGGCTGAGGACGTCCCCAGTATCACGCATGCGCGCTAGTACACAGAAGATTTTCAAAATGTCGGTTGCAGGTAAGAGCGATTCTCTGTGTTTTTATCTTAAACACCGACTTCGGGATAATTCCTTTGAATTTCGGACACCGTGGCCAGCAATCCCGGGACAGTCCTGCCCTCTTCCCTCTCTCTCAGCCCCACTATCCGTACACGGGGCCCGGGGTGCTTCCGGCTGATGAGGGAATGGGAACCGATGGATCTCTCAGACAGAGCTGAGCTCCAGCTATCTAAATGCAAGGATTAGGAACTCGGAGAAAGGGAACAAAATGTTTTACATCAGCAGTTGAGAAAATCGGCATTAGTACTCTTTTCCATAGATGCTGCCTGGCCTGCTGAGCTCCTCCAGTATTTTGTGTGTGTTGCTTCCTCTACCCTCCTCTTGCTCTGGACTTTTCTACCGGTGAGGACATGTTTTGACCCATTCTCTCTGGGTACGTAATGATATCAAACACCTTTGCCCTGGGGCAAAAAAAGTAGCTTTCGCATCACAAATGTGCCAGGACTCCAGTGAGACAGAGAACTGCCGCACTTCCCTTCATATTCATTGGCATTGCATTCACTGAGTTCACCACCGTCAGTCATTGGGGGAGGGTTCAAGGGGAATATTTATGTAGAATACAGAAACTAGTGATGCCTGTTTGCATTTGGGTGATGCAAAAGTTTGCTGGAGAATTTGCAAGTGGGAAGAAGTGGAGTAATATTTGGAAATCTGACTTTTTAAAGTGTAATTTAGCAAGAAAACCACATATGGGCAATGTGAAAAAGCTTGGTGAGAAAATTCTCCATTTCTGTTACAGGCCTGCTACATAGGTTGTGTGAGAGTGCAGATGAACTCGATCAAACCCAGAGGAGATCAAAGTTCCTATTGAGAGTGATTTGCTAGATGTTAAAATGAAAACCTCTCTATATAAAATTCACTGTGCACATCTTGGAACAGAACAAGAGGGACGAATATCCTAGTGGTAAGGCTTGCTAGTGGTAGTGAGCAGGGGAGGGGGTGATGTGGTTAAAATAAGTTGTAGGGGGAATGGGAGCCAGAATGGACAGAACAGATAGTGGAAGAGGGTGTGAATTGAATTGACTTTATTAAATACATATTTCATAAACATGAGGAGTAGATATATTTACCTTACATCATCTGAATGTGCAATGTGTAATTTATAGTAATTTATAATAGATAGTTTCCACATAGGACAGTCAATATAACATAGAAATGCCACTGTATCAGCATGAATTATTCAGTCTGATGGCCTGGTGGAAGATGATGTCCCGAGGCCTGTGGGTCCCTTTTGCTGTGATACCGTTTTCCTGGATGGTAGCAGCAGGAACAGTTTGTGGTTCTGGTGAATTAGGGCCAGTTTGTCCCCGATATTTGTTGGGCCCTTTTTACACACCTGTCCGTGTAAATGTACTGAATCGTGGAAAGTACATTGTGCAATGTATAATTGTTTATATTTAGAGACATTTTTTGGTGTATAAAATGATGAGGGTATTGAGGCGTATGTGAGTGGCCAGAGGAGGTGTTTTTTTTTCCCCAGGGTTTGAAATGGTTAATGCCGCTTTTCCACACTCCCATAGACCCTTTGTCCATCTCCTGAGTAAATAGAGATGGAAAAATATTTAAGATCTCCACCATCTGCTTTGTTTCCACACGTGGATTAACATTCTGGTCTTCCAGAGGACCAACTTTGTGCCTTGCAATCCTTTTGCTCTTAATCTATCACTAGAATCCCTGAGGATTATCCTTCACCTTTTCTGTGACAGTGACCCTCATGCCATCTTTTAGCCATCCTGATTGATTTCTTATGTGTTCTCTTATATTTCTGATATCCATAAGAAACTGACTGCCTATCCCTGTTATGCAATTCCATTTTGTGCTTTACCAGGGTCTCAATATCTCTGGCAATCCAAGTTTCCTACAGTTTCTATCTTTACATTTTATTCTGACATACCCGCTTACTACTTTCAAAATTTTGCTTTGAAGGCCTCCCATTTACCAAGCACACCTTTGCCATTAAAGCAGCCTGTCCCAGTCCACAGTTGCCAGATCCTAGTGTTGATTCCAGGTGTTGATCCATGTCCTGAATGCATCCACCTTTCCTACACTGCACTTTGTATTGAAATATACAGGGCTCAGCATATTCACTGCACCATGCTCACTTTTTCATTCCTGACTTTGTCTGAGGCCTGAACAACATCTGTCTCCACAACCTCTCCACTCTCTGTTCTGTTATTCAGGCTCCCATTCCCCCTGCAACTTTAGTTTAACCCCTCCTTACCCCAACCTCCCATCATGCAGATCTATCACCCCTTTGGCTTTCCTCTCCCAGATCAATAAAAAGGAGGTGCATACCAGGTAACAGGCAGATAGGAACAAATGACGGGTACTTATGAAATACAGGAAATTCAAGTGAACACTTATGAAAGAAATAAAAGAAGGCATGAGGTTGCCCCAGCAGACAAGGTGAAGGAGAATCCTCAGGGATTCTGCCAGACATGTTAAGAGCAAAAAGATTGCAAGGGAAAAAAATAATTCTCTGGAAGATCAGAATGGTAATCCATATGAAGGAGATAACATAGATTGTGGAGATTTTTTTTGCATCCGTATTTACTCAAGAGATGAACACAGAGTCTGTAGAAGTGAGGCAAAGCCACATCAACTTCATGGACCCTGTACAGATAGATAGATAGATACTTTATTCATCCCCATGGGGAAATTCAACATTTTTTTTTCCAATGTCCCATACACTTGTTGTAGCAAAACTAATTACATACAATACTTAACTCAGTAAAAATATGATATGCATCTAAATCACTCTCTCAAAAAGCATTAATAATAGCTTTTGAAAAGTTCTCAAGCCCTGGCGGTTGAATGTAAAGCCTAATGGCATTGGGAGAGTAATGGATTACAGAGGTGGAGGGGTTTACTGTCTTGAGGCAAATTAATGTGGATCAATCCCCAGGGCCTGACAAGTTGTTCACTAGGACCCTGCAGAAGACAAGTGCAGAAATTATTGAGCCTTAGCACAGATATTTAAATCATCCTTAGTGACAGGTGAGGTACTGGAGGATTGGAGGACAGACAACGTTGTTCTGCTGTTCTAGAAAGGCTGTAAAATGGAACTAGGAAATTATATGTTTGTGGGCTTGACATCAGTACTGGGAAAGTTATTGGAATGTGGTGTGCAGGAACCCGATATATACTGTAAGTATTTGGATAGGTGTGGACTGATAAAGGATAGACAGCATGGCTCTCGCCAATCTTATAGAGTCTCTCCAGGAAGTTTATCAGGGAAGTGGATGAAGGCAAGGCAGTGGATGTTGTCTACATGTACTTTAGCAAGGCACTTGACAAAGTCTCATAAGGGAGTTTGGTCAAGAAGGTTCAGTCACTCAGCATTCAAGATGAGACAGTAAATCGGATGAGACACTGTCTTTGGGAGAAGCCAGAGCGTGGTAGCAGATGGTTGCCTCTCTGACTGGAAGCCTGTGACTAGTGGTTGCCACAGGGATCAGTGCTGGATCTGTTGTTGTTTGTCATCTATATCAGTAATCTGGATGTTAGTGTGGTTAACTGGATCAGCAAATTTGTGGGTGACACCAAGACTGGTGGTGTAGTGGACAGTGAGGAAGACTATCATGGCTTGCAGTGCGATCTGGACCCACTGGGAGAATGGTTTGAAAAATGGAAAATGGAATTTAATGCAGACCAGTGTGAGTTGTTGCACTTTGGAATGACCTACCAAGGGAGGTCTTTCACAGTGACTGGTCAGGCACTTAGGAGTGTTGTGGAAGAAAGGGACCTGAGAATACAAGTTCTTAATTCACTGAAAGTGGTATCACAGTTAGATAGTGACGGAAGGAAAGATTTTAGTTCATTGGCCTTCATGAACATATACTGACAATAGATGGATGTTATGTTGACTTGTAGAAGACATTGGTGAGGCCTAATTT